>NC_137456.1:130947120-131547120 GCF_964235325.1 Thermobia domestica | reverse complement strand
CTTTGACAAGTGTTGGAAATGGAGGCGGCAGGTATCTCGGATAACGTGTCTATTGAAGATTAGAGGTCGTACACAATAATTGAAACTTTACGTGTCAAAAAGCCCACAGAAGTTCACAAAGCCTTACGTGAAGTTTGTGGTGAACTGTAGTGTAGTTTCTCGTTGGGCTACTCGTTTCCGTAGTGGTCGTGTGAGTATAAAGGATGATGCAAGACCACGGCGGCCGAAATCACCACCCGATGAAAGAATTGCAGCTTGTGGCAGATGCACCTGAGGACGGCAGTGTGTAAGGAACTTTCTGACGTCACAGGGATTCCATCTGCGTATACCGAATTCTGACAAGTGATTTACAGAACAGGAAAGTTTCTTTCCGATAGATCCCCTACTTCTTGACTGCTGAACAGAAGTACACACACATATGGACAATGTAACGGTGCTGAAACGAAGATTCAACGTTGGAGGTGAGGATTTTCTGCGTCGCACTATTCCTATTGATGAAACGTGGATCAGAGTTGAAATCACAATCCAACGAATCCATCTTCTCCATCACAATCCAGTTCCATCTTCTCCAAGACCACAAAAGTGTCGCCGATTTCAGTCAAAGGTTAAGCAAATGATGAATTTTGCTTACGATCACCAAGGCATTATCATAACGGACATAGCTCTATGTGGAAGAAGAGTCACAACTGCGTATTATTGTGAATTTCTGCTAAAACTGCGCAGAAAAATGCACAAAACCCGACCCACAGTTGCTCAGAGCGGGTCCGCTGATTCTCCACAACAACGCTCGCCCGTACACCACTAATACTGTGCCTAAAAACCTTTGCAAATACGGTTGGGAAATGCTACCTCATGCTTCTTACAGTAAGGATACGAGTGCACCAGACTACGAACTGTTCCCAAAGTTGAAACAACGTATGCGTGGAAGGTTTCCATCTCTGGAAGAGCTTTCTGCAGCCGTTACCGGAATCATTTGACAGTTTCACAAAGATGGCGTCCTTGATGGAATACAGACGCTACTCGGACGTTGGGATTCCATCATTGCCAAGCAGGGAGATAATATTGAAGGCTTGTAAAGAGATCCTCTCCCAACAATAAAGGTGAGAGTCACAAAAAAATCAGTGTGCATTATTTATGAAAAGACTGTCGTAGATATGAGCCCATCTTCCGACCATATTTTCTTTTATTGTACGTCTAAATAATACCTGACTTCAGAACCCGAAGTCTGGTATTTCCTTTTTTGCTCCGCTGCTTTCAAAAGTAAGTGATCGAGTGGCTCTCTCTCAATACACTGGAGGTTACATATGACTTTGTTAGTTTATTACACGTAAAATTAAAATAAAGTTTCAAATTAGCTTTTTTTTTTTTTTTTTTTTTTTCATTCTCTCCAATAAGATGACTTCATCTAATACTTCTACTACTAGGTTAAATAAAAACCTACTTGATTTGATAGGATGCATATTCAATATTAATTAAAAAATTACTTATCCCAAGACCCCAAAATTATTAAATGATCGATCTAATTGTGAATGTTTCGGCAAAAAGTTATTATCTTCTTTCAGAAAGCTAATGTTGTTTGTGGACTATATACATCTCATTATCTTCTTCCGAATACAAGGGAAATTTGATAGACGACTACTGGAAGAAAGAAAAGTTACGTTATTCGGAAGAAGATAATTAACGGAAGTAATTGAACAGACGTTAGTTTTCTGAAAATATATAATATGCTGCAGAAGGAAATAACATTTTGTTCAAACGTTCACAATTAGACAGTTTTTGGTGCTTTTAGGATAAGCACTTTTTAACGAATACTACATTATCTATTATTCCACAGGCCTAAGGTTTCCTCTAATAACGAGAAATAAATATATTACGAGACTTATTTATTCGTATAACGACTATAATATACACCACTGAAGTTTAATATCCTTTTTACATTTAAACTGATTTTTTTTTTTTCTGTTTAGAACAGGTCATTTGAATAGGAATGGAAACGTATAAGTGAAAATTAAAACTTACATATTACCTGAGAGTTGTGTAACTGCCAACATTTTCAAATGCACATGAAATATGTTCAGGTAATGTAATTTAACAGAAAAACCAAGTACATGTTATTTATGACATCTAGTTAATCCATAAGATAATACTTTATATATATATGTACAAAATCTTCTTAGTCTCGTTATGGCGAAGTCTTAATAGCTCGACGTTTAACTGTTGATACTGTTTCATTGAAATGTACAAATATCCAATTTATCATCTGATTATGATTCATTTGCAAAGCACACACACTAAAATTTAGAATTTTGAATGTAACTTCTGGGAAGTTTAACGAAGAAATAATTAGAAAAGAAAAAAGTACGTATTTATATGAATATTTTTTTCAGGCGAAGTTTTTGGTTTGTATCAGCAAAATTTTGTTTACGAACAAGGGACGAAATGTTCACTTTTCCTCGCACCATTCGTTCTCTTTGCGCACTTGTTCTTCCTCGCTGGGCGTAAAATCGTTCTTGATATTGAAGGTCTTCCTGATTTCCTCCGGAGTTTTCCCTTTAATCATGTTTGCTACAGTCTTGCAAGTTACATCCAACAGACCTTTTATATCCAAGTAGTTAGCTGCCTGCAAACATAGAAAGACAATTGTAACAATGACTGGAATAACCATGTTGCGAAAATAAAAATGTTTTATTTTATTAGTGTTTAAGGAAGAATGAAAAAAAGGCCAAAGAAGAGACGTACACCACTAGATAATTCTTATTTAAAAACTTATTGATTGTGTACGAAAACCACACCACCTACCGTCAAGCTTTCCATTATGACACCAGCAAAATGACAGTACGTAGTATGGTAAATGAGAGATTCAATTAACTCATACTTTAATTTTTCTTTACAATATTTTCCAAAAATCAGACATAATAATCAACAAATGACATTGAAAAAGCGTATTGTGATGGTTGAGGGTAATTACGAGGGAAAAAAACTAATTTTTACGGTGCCGAAAAGTATGTTATTCGTTAATAATAATACAGGGCGCAACATTTCAGTCAGACGCACTCGCCAATCCAAAAATAATGGTCGCTAGTATCTCTCAAGTACTAATTATGAGAGCCCCACGGCCTTTGGTTTGAGAAAGAAAGAGATTACATTAGGGCATAAAATTTTAAAACCAGACAATTAGATTCAGGATAATCAATTCTGAATTGGACAATTCATACACATGTTAAAAAAATACCTTACCTTGAGACTTCACGTTTGTGTAACGCATTTTCCAGACTTCACATTGCGTGTTTTCTCTCACTCAGTGACAATTATTTTCGTGCGAAACAGAAACTGTGCAGCCCTGTGAGTTTACGTAGAAACCATTCTTACTGAACACTGGTCGCCAGCTCTAAATTTCTAGTCACCAATGGCGACCTGGCGACAGAAAATTTTGCGCCCTGAGTAATCGGTAGTTTTTATTTAGCATAAATCGATGGATTATGCACTGTATGTGTACAAAACACACTTCTAAGAAGCAGACTGTACCTATTGTTACCTTGTTAATTTTCTAATGGTGACAAACAAGTATTTCTAAGGTGACGCACAACCTCTTTCTGTGCTCTGTGATTCCTATTTTGATGGTAAGTGTACTGGAATCATTTCAACAACCAACCCTATTGCTACAATAAGCGAGACACTTAACAAAAGAACGCTCATTTCTGAAGATTTCTACATATTTACTTTTGTCCTTTTCAAGAAAACGATACTACTATAGCTACAGTTTTAAAATGTTTTAGCGGCTGTTAATATTTAAAATATGATAGACTTTATTTATTAAAGTCAAAACTAAAATGAAACTTACTGCATTCGTAAAAACTATCTACATGCTTAATAAAATTATTATATCACTGTAAAGAAGAAAATCTTGTTACATTTCAGGTCGTGGGCCTGGACATAGTGATGAATTAATGGAAACCATCCAAGGGAAAATTATTGCTTTATTGTTTTGTTTCAAAAATGTTTATCTTCTCTCTTACTTTTGGTTCAGTGATGGCCTTAATTTCACTTTCGGCATGCTGTGTTTCACTTAGATTGGAAAGTACCATTTTTCTAAGCATGTATGCATTTCTTCACCCTGCTGACGTAAGATGCGTTTATAAACATAGTTTCTAAAAACGGAACATAGACTATCTCATACAGACATTTCGTGTCTAAAACAGCTTCTGTAATTTAATTTTTTACAACTTAATTCGAAGACTGAAATGCCGATTTACGTCAAAAACGTTCCTTCACGTCTTCTGTCATCCAGAGCCATAATGAAACTGCAATCCACTTTCGATATAAAAACTTACGTCAAGTACCCTATATTTTTTTTTTTTTTCCGATCGAAATACGGCGGAAGACCGAAAATCAGCAACTACAAATGAAGGATAAGGGAAAAAAAAAGGAATGTCACGAAACTTCATTTTCAAAAAAACTGCGTTTTAATATTGAAAACCGCGTAAAAAGATAGGGTTATTAAATTTTTTGCCTCTTTTTACATGGACATTTCTAAATCTACGCATGCATGGCATATACAGTCAAACAGTACCAAGAGTCACCAACAGATAGGACGAAGCACCCGATAAACCACATACATGGACATTCCTTGTTTTTCCCCTTAGCCTTCAAATGGAACATGGAAGGCTCGCATCTTGACCTTCATGAAAATTCTTTCAAGTTACCTAGCCTAAGACCCAGCAGAATATCTGTTCTTTTAATAACATATAAAAATATCCTTTTCTCGAATGCAAGTCTTTTCTCCACAGAAGACAAGCTGAAATTTTACATTATTACTAGCGTTTAATGAAAATAAAATCCAAAGATAATACATTTACCAATCGGTAGAACTTATTAAGCTGAAGAAAAGTATATGTGTCAGTGTAAAAGCTCATACGTAGTTTGCGAGAAAAATCAACTATTTTTTAACCCTGAAAATTGACGTTGAATGAAAACTACGCCACCAATTAGGTGAGACTAATACTGAAGGATACCCTCAGTACGCTCTCTATTATGACACTAGTAAGATGACAGTACACAGTGTGGTTAATGATCTATAGCCCTAAATTGTGATTACTTAGAGCTTAACAAAATGACACTGTTTAAGGGAAATTCTGGTGTGTAGTTCCCAAGAAAATTAATAAAAACAAACTTTTATGGCACTAAAAAGTAAGTCGTCCGCTGCCAATAATAATAATAATGAATAAAAATTTACTGAGTAATCCGACTTTCGTAATATAGTTAGAACTTCATAATATCCACAATTTTGATTACTTCAAAAGCACAGTTTAAAATCAATATACGTATATATTAAATATATGACGAGATAAATACATAACAATGTACTGAAAACAATAAATTATTAGAACCATCTGCAGAATAGCTCACTGAACAGAAATAAATATACAGGGTGTTTCGAAACAACACCAACAACGTTTGGGAGGTGATTCCTGACAAGATAAGACGAAAAATAAAGACCAAGCTGGATGCACAAATGCTTCCTTTTGGAGTTATAGGCTGCCCAAAACATGAAAAAATGAAGTTTAAAGGTCCATAGCTACAAAACTGGGACCTAACATAGTCGAATTAATACTTCACTTAGAAACTAATATATGCGCTATCCAAAAATACATGTTTCAGAATCCTAAGGTACTCACCCAACCTAAGGTACGTACCCAACGATTTTTATAAAGGCAGCTTGGTTACAGGCATATAATTTGAAGTACTCACAAACTACCTCCATAAAAATTGTTGCAGAACTATTGCTGGATTCTGAAACAAGCATTTTTGTACTGGCCACATACTAGTTCCTAAATAAAGTTTTGGCCTGACTACGGTAGGTCCCAGTTTTAGAGCACTCAGGTTGGTCTATACTTTTCGTCTTTTTTTTTTTTTTTTTTTTTTTGAATAATTTCCCAAACGTTGTCGGTATTGTTTTGAAACGCCCTGTATAATATGGAATGTAAGAATTTATATTTCATTAGCAAGAAAGAATAAGGTATCACCTGTGAGGTAGGATCTCGGGGGAAAAGCTTCTAGCTATAACGGAACAAGTAGTTAGTTACATATCTACGTTGGTATTTCTGATTTTATTTCTTCTGGCTTCGATCACAAAATTACTAGTTTTGTCTGATTACGTATTAAGTAAATTCAGAAGTAAAGGAAAATCCCATATTCATGAAACCATCGTACAGTAGTAAGTACTGAACATTTAACAATATTACTAGCGTTTAACGAACGAAAAAAAAAAAAAAAAAAAAAATCTCAACATGAATCATATAACAATCGATATATTTTAAGTTGAACAAAATCATATAGATCAATGTACACTCATGTCCAAAATTATTGTCGCATGTCTATAAATATGTTGTTCTAGGAATATAATTTGATAACGAATTCGCTCGTATTTCTTATAATGTTAGTATGTGTATAATCGGAAAAGATATGTATGTGGCAAATTTCATGTCAAAAGAGCAGTAAATAAGAACAATGAAACGAAAATAAAGCTCTCTTGTCCATTTAGCAACATTTTGTTTTACTCATTCTAATTTTCGTATTTATAATTCTTTTCTTACGAAATTTACCACGAATATACATTTTCTGATTATACACTTAGTACCAGTATTAAAAGTACCCTGCAAAATCATTATCAAATTATATTCTTACAAGAAGACAGTTATAGATATGCGACAATCATTTTGGACATGCGTGTACATCCGATTCTTAGTTATCGGACAGCTAATGATGTCGAAGGAGATTCCATCGATAACTGTCTTATCATGAACAGTCTTCTAATAAGCATCATGTCGAGATATTCCAACACTAATATCATATTCATAAACTGAAATAGCCAAATGTTTGTGACTATTAGCTTACATTTTATGGACATCCAAAGCTGTTCAATCATAGGCAACCGCTGGACAACCAAATTGCATATCCATGAGGATTCAAGTGATCTCCTGCTGTGTTGAAATTAAGAAATAATACTTTCTTGTCCCGTCAAGTAAATTTTTGAAAAACATTTTTGTCTTGTATCGTTTGGTAAATTTTATTTGGAATTTGGAGCTAGTCTTAGTAGGAAACTGCACTATGAAAGAATTCTTGGATAAAAAATAGAAAGGCGTAAAAGTAAATGGTCAGGTTTTCAGCACAATAATGTTTGCTGATGACATAGCATTGATAGCGGAGAACGATGAGGACATGCAGGAAGCACTTTCAAAGTTGAACGACCTACTGGAAAAAAACATGCAAAATGAAGATAAATAAGAAAACCAAAATGATAAAGTGCACAAGAGCAGGACAGGAAGGGGCAAACGTATGGCTAGATGGAGAGAAAATCGAAGACGTTTCCCTATTTAGGAAGTCTAATATCCTCGGACGGAAGAACTGAAAAAGATGTAAGTTCCAGAATAGCACAGGCTAAACAAGCATTCAATAGGAAAAGAGGACGGCTAATATCAAGAAATGTGTCGCTGGACGTTCGTAAACGATTTATTAAGACACTGGTATGGAGCGTGGCGCTTTACGGATCAGAGACATGGACATTGAGAAAAGCTGAAATATCCAAGCTGGAAGCATTTGAAATGTGGTGTTGGCGCAGAATGCTGCGCATTTCATGGACTGAAATGAAAAGGAATGAAGATGTACTAAAGGAAGCTAATGGAGGACGACAAATCATGAAGATAATAGGAAAAAGAAGAAACAGCATGCTTGGCCATCTTATTCGACACTGATTGGATCACTGTGCTGATAGAGGGAAAGTCAGAAGGAAAACCAAGAATAGAATATCTAGATGCAGTTACGAAGAAGAGGCCTTATCAAAGTATAAAACAGCTCTCCCAAGCGAGAGAAAAGTTTAAAATTTTCATGTTGCCCACCAACCTATGGTTGAGGTGAACAAGATCTTTATGTAGAATAAAATTCGTTCAGCATTTGTTTCTGCACCAATGATCGTTCGAGATCCTTAAACCATACGATTGATTCCAAATACTAAAATATGTTTAGAAAGAAAGGCATTACATGTAAGATGCTCCTATAATATGCAAGGTATTATTTATTAATTTGAATCTGTTAACAGTTGTGTAAAAATAGGATACACTTCCAATCGAAGACTTTTACAATTACTGCAATTGCATATCTATGGAGAAACTGAATTTTTCAGAGAATGAAAAATGTATTCAGGGGTCAGGACTTCTTTGTGTTTTCTCGCCTATATTTTACCTTCTGGCAAAGACTAACAGATGTTTTGTCCAAATAATACTTTTCGCATGAGGCAAGTTGTTTCCTTGATGTGTATGACGACACTGCAAGACTATGTCAATGTTGTTATTTTCAGACCTATCTGAAGTATTTCCATTAATCATTATTTCTTTTTCTTATTTCATAATTTCATTCATGAAAAAATATTTTCCTAGGAAGGATTCGAACTTCCGATCTTTCGCTTTATAAATTTCATTTTCTCGCTACCTTACAGCTTGATTTTTTTCTGCACTTAATATCACGGCTAATTTCCTGGTTTATACTAAAAGATAGTTACAGAAGTTTGCTATTCACAACGTTTAATACAAAATTTTCTTGGATTCTTTCATAAATATGTTTAGGTGCAAATACTGTAATATTGCAGCTAATATTTATAACACTTTTATGACAGAAAAAGACATGATATGATATGTTTCGTATGTAAGTCTGGATCTACGATAACTCTACTATTCGGAATGAAGTTTCAAGTTTAGTGCTAAATAGTATAATTTTCCCCTCTACTAAAATCTCTTGCAACAGTGTTGATAGTGGAAATTAGTCCATATTAAAGTCTTGCTTCTAATTTAATTATTTTACATTATTGCTAAACAAAAATATAGAAAATAAATATGCCAATATTGTTTCCTCGTATTAAACCTTCTAACATTCTGATTATATAGAGAAAAAGGAGTTATCTTTTGATAAAACGTCATGTACAGAATACGCAATTTCACTTCCATATAGTGCTACAGCTTGTGTATTAGTACATTATAAATAGTTCAACTGTACATTTTTCCAGTTCGTTAAATAATTGCATGTTCTGGGAGTTTCAGGAGCAAGTCAGCTGGCCCGCTGGTGACTCGTGATACAATGCAATTTTAAAACAAGACAAGAAAAGAATGAAAAAGTTCTTTGATGCCTTTCGAAGTATGTATGATGGAGAGAATAGAAGCAGCTCTCTGCTTTCGTACGCGCTGCTCAATTTTCTCATGATAACAATGATCTTGACCTTATGTTATTATAAGGAAGCTTGTATCTCTCCATAAAATAGTTAAGCACTTTTTAATATTACTTTTATTATGAAACAATCATTACTTTAAGTAACAAAAATATAACACAAATTATTTAATACTGTAATATGTTTAATGAAATAATAGAAGTATTACATTTAAGCATGAACAGTGATTATGGCGCCAATTCAACTGTGCTGTTTACCCTCGGACATTAGGTCCCTCGATACTTCTGCGCATACCAGAAGTAGAAGAGTCCATTACGAAAAATGGGTATGTGTATGTCCAGACAACATGTGTTCGTTTTCTCCTCTGGGAGCGAGAGAAAGAAGGTTGGAAGTTTAAACATAGTTGCCATTGGTCCCAGGTCAGCAATACATTCTTATTAGGTGATGATGTCACGCAGTGAACAGAGCGCGCGCATTTTAAATGCAGCCTAGCATTGTGTTTTAGGGGCTTCGACATTTGGTGGATCGCGCCAACAAACCGCGGATGAACTTCAGTTATTGTCTTTCTGTACAGTACACATACGCTCGTGCGTGTGGAGTTTACTGTATTTTTCTAGTTCTTTTTCTTATCTGTTTTGTGGTTATGCTTGCATGAGCGTGTGTGTGTATGCGCGTCGTTTTGTTATTTTATTATGATGGAGCCAATACCGTCAACCAGTGAAAGCAAACCGCCTCCAAATTTTGATTTTTTTTTTTTTTTTTTTTTTGTTCATCTTGCACCGTAGATCCCAGTCATGTCCTACGGACAATAATAATCGGTCATTGTGCTTTCAGTGCTGTAGGCCCACTTTGATTTCATTCTCATATTATTTATAAAATCTTATCAGGTATAGATTTACTGCGCTGGGTTGGTAACACTGCAAACAATACCTTTACCGCCGACATGAATAACCAACGCCTTCCTTCCTTCTCTTTTTCTTTTACAGTCCATTCCTTTTATTAAGATAGACTCTTCTTGGCACTCTGCCAACTAGAGGTCTCGGCCGAATGAGTAAACAGTATGTGTTCTGCATTAAGTCGGAAAAATGGCTAACATGAATGCCAGTTTTGCGAGTGTAGTAAAATACAAGAAAGGAAACCTTTACCAAGTCGTGAAAAGCAGCTTGTGCTAAATGTGTTTCCAAGATTTTTTTTTTTTTTTTTTTTTTTTTTTTAACATTTCGATTTTTTACCTCCTGCAAATATTCTACACGACAAAGGAGTGTCAAAATACACGTGTATAATTTGGTCCTTCCCAGGCAAAAGTGGGAGTGATAAATCATTAATCAACCATAGTTTTGAACAATGGAAGGAAACGAACTTTTTCTTTTTTAATCTAAATTTAGAGGTAAGCCAGAACAGATAATACAACAAAATGAAGTCTTTGCAATTACTGACTTACCTCATTTGTCTTCAAACATCACTGATAAACGAAAACCAAATAAGACGAATACCTAGTTATAATTATTACAACTGTAAAAACTAAAATGTACTATATACGACTGAAAATATATTATCTTCCACAATGAAATAATTCCTTGTGTGTTTTTTTTTTTTTTTTTATTTAACATGATTGTTTTGTAGACTAATTTTCTAACTGCTATTAGAAACCAAATTGCGTCTAACGGCAACGGAAATTAAAACACTGGGATATGGTAACTCAATGATCGACCTACACAGGACTCAAGCTTCCCCACTGAACAGCAGATACTCTCGACTACATACCTAGCTAGTATTTAGAACGCTGACAACTTTTGTAATCAAATGCCATGGAAAACAGACAGGAAACGTATATAGGCATCCAACTTTTAGATATCGTTACTTTGGAAAAGAAAAGAATGTTCAAAGATACACTCAACTCTAGATGTTCATTAGATATTTCACTAAATCAACCCAGCATTGGTCAAAAGCACGTCAGTTACGAATGCTGATGTAACCCTATTTTGTAAATATATTGGAGCTTATAATTAAATAAATTCAATTTTCGATGTTTCAGTCACAATTTACTTTATCTGAATTTAGGTTTCCAAGACCAAATACTGCCTTAATCGTCATTTACAATTTTAGTACTATTTCGCGAAAACTAAGTATCTGCTTCTAAATATTTACTACTTACCAAAATTAGCTCAAACAAAGTGCCCTGATCCACTTTTAGGAAATCGGCATCCCAGCTGCTGATATCATCAGTGCGTTTCTCCTTATTCTCATCGTCCTCTGGTGGTGGTGGATCATCTTTGTGGTACGTTGCCCACTGAATTACTTTCTTAAGGATGGCGGAATTTACATTCGGAAGGGGAACCACTTCTTCTTCCTCCTCGTCCATGCCTAAATTTTATCAAAATTTATTCAATCATTAGTACATTGCCTGGAAGAATAGCACACTTTCATGACATGCTTAAATTTGGGAATACGTTCCGTAAAAATATCCAAACTTATTTTTCCAAAGAATATGGCTAGAAAAAAAAATTGATTTTAACGTCCCTTTCAGCAGCGAGGCTATATGAGACGGGATCTACTGATTAACGTGGAATCCGAACCACAAGAGCTCCCGCCGGGAATTGAACCCGGGTCTTCCATGCCAAAGGCGCGTACGCTTACAGCTTAGCTACGAAGGAGCTCTTGGCTAGAAAAAGAATCAAGCAAATTATACTGTGAAGTCAACAAGATGAACACATTATCTGACCAATTTGAATAGTTCCCTAATACAGAAAGAAAATGTTTTTCAACACATACAGAAAACTGTACTTCAGTTTTTCCAATTCATTCCGAAAGTACTATATATAGTTGGAACGAAGGAATCGCGAAGTGACCATAAAAAACTATTTACCACAGTACAACACTTAAGAAGTACACTATAAGCGCTTTTGCTAAACACTTCATTAGGTAAGAGAGCAGGGGCAGGAAAAAAAAAATAGTTACAGCATTAAGATGGATGTTCTAAGATGGCACCAATCAGAATGATAACCTACTATTTTTATGTTCTCTAATTTAATATCTTTTTCCTATTTCTTCTCTTCCTTATTTGATGTGTTTTAGCAAAAGTACTTACAGTACTTTTCTAGTGTTGTGTGGATAATATTTCCACTGTTCTATAGTAATTCATTACAAAGAAATACAGACGAAAGTATTAATTTTATATACACTATATAAAAAAGACGGCACGCCAAAAATTGCAAATGCGACATCAGAAATTGTGCAAATATCAGAAATAGGAAATAAATAATAAATAAATAAATAAATACATAAATAAATATAATAATAATAATAATAATAATAATAATAATAATAATAATAATAATAATAATAATAATAATAATAATAATAATAATAATAATAATGTGTGTGCTTGACCAAGACATTGTTGTAATGGGGTATTACGAGTATGACATTGCCCATGGTATTACGCAAGTAATACAAAAAATGACAAAGGTAGGTAAATTATACAAGTGTGGATAAGAAATGAAATGAAATCTTTGAGTTTTACGTCCCACGGTTATGCCGGTTAGGCTAAAGGAGACGGTGATGATGAGTAATGAATGAAATGGTGGAATGAAGAAAGTGGGAGGAAACGGAAGAACCCCGAGAAAACCCACGCACACGGTATTTGTCCACCACAGAGTTCACTTGGCGGGGGCTGGGATCGAACCCGGGACCCCTAGCACCAGAGGTGAACGCTCTACCACTGAGCCACCGCGGCCCCATGAGTGTGGATAAGACTAAGAGTAGACAATTGTACGAGTGTGGCAAACAGCAAGGACTATTTATACCCGTTCAAGACCATAACTAAAATCAAGCAAGAAAAGATTTGGGAAAATTATAACGTCAAAGAACACGATCACACCGAAACAAGTATAAAACGACAAACTAACATCACGGCACGTAATAGAAAAGAAGACTTACTTGTCGGACCACATATACATAGTGAAAGGGGAAGTTAATTAAAACAATAATTATCCTTGCCGGACCAGCTAGGAGAGAGAGGTGTCTGCAGGGTTCGCCCTTATTAGTAGGGCTTAAACTATGCAGAAAGAAATAAAAGACCACGAAAAAATGCTGTGACAAAACAAAACAAAACAAAACCAACTTAAAGCGAATTAAATAGCAATAATTAAAAAAAAAAAGTAATAAGGTGTGGCTTATCGCCAAATAGTTATCTCAGAGTGGGATGTTATAACGCACTTGAAGTCTAGCCAAAGCAGGGCAATCAAGATAATAACGAATTAATAAGAATGCACTATAACAGGGACAATTCGGAGCTGCAATCCCACGCAAAATATAGGCATGCATGAGATAGCCATTTTCAAACCGCGGGCGAGTTAAAAGCATTTCTTCTTGACGAGACGTTTGAGAACTAGAGACCCAAACTATTAAACCAGTTTAATGGCTTGCAAGTTGCTGTCTCATACTAGGTTCCAATCCAACTACCAACATTGTAAAAGACGAGAACTGAATACGGGTAAAGATTAGTGAAAGGTAGAGGTGTCAGGAGTTTAATACTAAGAGTTACATCTTTTGCCACAGAATCCGTCTGCTCATTACTAGAAATACCTACATGGTTAGGGATACAACGAAGTTGGAGAACGGAACTAGCAGCAAGTAGAGAATGGCATTTCAACAAAATACGTTAAACCAGAAGAGAGTCTGTGTGAACATTACTAAAGCTGGTAAGAGCGCTTTTGGAATCAGACGATCAGAATACGGGCAATAGCAAGCAGCTCAGCACCAAAGATGGATATAAAGGAAGGGAGGCAGTATCCATAGCGGGCATGGTCAAGGACAAATGCACAGACAATTAGCTATCTTGTTTCGAGCCATACGTACAAAAACGCAGAGAGCGAAGTGGTGTAACATAGAGCGAAACTCTTACTGACCAGTGGTAGACTTACTAGAATAAGCCAAAACAGAAATGATATATTAAGACAATTTACATAATAAGGCGGAAGAGCAAGAAAACCCAAGGGATACAGTCCGGCAAAGCAATAGTCAATTCATCCACAAGGTCTAATGCACGAATCCCAAAGGGTCTGGAAACATGAGGACGTGCGCACACCGACTATAGCGGTCACCAGTTTCAAGAACAAAAGAAGCGTGATCAGTGCTTTACGGCGTATAAAATAACGCAGAATCAAATAATTTCTGCGATGTTTAAGAAAAGGTTCATGTGCATCAACAAAGTCTAGGTATATGACTAGCATGGAAAGCACCTATAGACAAACGGATATCAAGATGATAGACCGTATCCAGCTGACTTAGAACAGTTGGCCTACCAGAAGAATAAATCACACAACCATAATCGAATTTAGAACGGGTGAAAGTACGGTAAAGTCGTAATACTGTAGGATCTGCACTCAAATTACGTAATGTTGAAACCAACTGAGTTTGGTATCAAATTGTAAGCCCTGAAAACAAACACTATCAACGAACGACAGGCGTATTTCGTTAAAATAGAGATAAGAATTAGAAACACAAGTATGTAATCAACAAAAATGAACATTTAGTTTTGTTGACAGAAAAGCGGAACCCAGTCTGAGTTGCCCAGGTACATAAACGATTCAAAGTAAGCTGTTTGGGTTGGTGTGTGAAGGTCATAGAAAGTAGTAAGATCATGAAAAATCATGAACAGGAGCAGTAGCAAGACATTACATTACTCACAGCAACAACAAACAAGGTCACATTCAAAACACTACCTTGAGAGACATCATTCCCTTGAAGGAAGCGATCAGAAAGGGTAGAGCCAACAAATACTCTAAAATATCGGTCGCCTAAAAACTATTGTAAAAAAAAATATAAATAAATAAATAAAAAAAATAAATAAATAAATAGGGGCATAGGGCTAAGCAGTCCAAGAATGAAGCTGTTGCTGGATGCCAGGTAGTATCATAGGCGTGGCGAGATCGGAAAAGAAAGCCACTAGATGTTTCTCCATGCCAAAAAGCATCATGAATGACAAGAGGGACAAGATTATCAATAGTCGGACGAAATGGACGGAATTCACACTGGAGGTTCGAGAGTAAGGAATCTGTTACTAGAACTAGATAAACCGAAGATTAAGTAGCTTTTCAAAAACCCTGCACACACAGCTATTAAAAGCAATAGCCCTATATGGAACTACAAGTTGAGACTTTACTAGGTTTTGAAAACTGAATATAAGCCTCGCGCCAAACTACGGAAAGTGTCCACCAAACCATATGATTAAATAAGGTCAATAGACAGGCTTTACCATAAGAGGGTATGATGACATAATGGATGCAAACAGGAGCTGGAGCAGTACCCTTAGTAGTTGACAGGTAGTCTAATTCTTTAGCAGTAAAAGAGCGATTATAGAGTTTCAGAGTACAGTAGAACCCCTCTCGTCCGCCCTCCAGTTGATCCGACCGTGCTCGAGGCGAACTTTTCCCAACTCCTCGGGGACTCACTTGGCCCATTTTCGTTCACTGCCGTCGTGGCATTGTTGTTTACTTGCTGTTACCTCATATCCGCTTTATTATTCCGTCATCTCTTGTATACTTTCTTCCGTTGTGCGTATTTTCTGTACTGTATTGTGCAGTTTTTAGCGCTTATTGTTAGTTTGTTTTTACTGTAGAGAACAATATAGTAATTTTTGAGCTCAGAGATACGAGGGTCGGCTGTTAAGTTCTCGGTCCGAACTTCTCCCTTTTGAATGTACTATCCTGATGTAATTTATGTCATGTGAAATGTTGATCTTTTAAATGTTAAAGTACCAAATTTCACGATTCTACCATGAACTGTTTATATTTTACAGGTAACTGAATGAACTATGGCGGAGCCAGATGTGAAATTCACCAAAGAGGAGTTGCGAGGTATAATGAAGTTGTTATTCCTGCAACAGAAGTCGCCCAAGGAAATCCATGGTTGCATGCTAGACACATTGGTGGACAGTGCCCTTCACACTGCACTGTGAAGAAATAATGTGCGAACTTCAAGCGTGGTGAATTTTCAACAGAAGATGGTAACAGGTGTGGCAGGTCAGTGTAAGTGTGAACTCCGGAAAAAGTGGATCAGATTCATGACCTGATTTTGAGCAACAGACGGATTTCGCTTCAGGAGATAGCTGACAAAGTGCACATTTCCAAAGAACGTGTTGGGTCAATAATCCATGATCAGTTGGACATGCGCAAGCTTTCTGGGAAATGGATTCCGAAATGTTTGAACGCGGATCAGAAATGCGAACGTGAGATTATCGCAGGTGATTTTACGGCATTTTGTGAACGCCAAGGACGATTTTTTGAATCAGCTGTTACCCAGGATGAAACGTGGTTGCATTACTTTGATACGGAAACCTAACAGCACTCATGCGAGTGGCGCCACTCAGGATCTCCAATGCCCGAAAAATTCAAAGCACAAAAGTCCGCAGGGAAGGTGCTTGCCTCAATATTCTGGGATAAGGATAGTGTTTTGCTCTCAGACTACCTTCCAAAGGGCCAACTGCAGTCTCTTGGCTAAGGTAAAGGACGCTATTAAAGAAAAGCGCCGGGGAAAGTTGACACGAGATGTCTTGTTCATGCAGGACAATGCTCCCGTCCACAAGGCTGGCAGAACAATGGACTTTCTGAGGGACCTAGGGTTTCAGTGCATTGACCACCCACCTTACTAGCCAGATCTTTCCCCTTCTGATTATTATCTGTTTCCAAACTAAAAACAGCACTGAAAGGACAAAAGTTTCACAGTGATGAAGAGGTGATAACAGCTGCGGAACAGTTTTTTGCAAACCTTGATTTTTTTTTTGAGAGGTTGGAGAAGTTGCAGCATCGAAGTGCCAAGTGTGTTGACCTTCGAGGGGACTATGTTGAATAGCCTCACACTATCATGCCTGCAGCTCAAGTCTTTCTGGGTCAGGCCGAGAACTTATCAGCCCACTCTCGTAGTTTATTTCACTGTACATCTGTATTTTTCAGTATTTTCTGATAATCCATCCTTTTTTGCGTTCCGACCATACCCCCAGTCCCAAAGATGACGGATTAGAGAGGTTCTACTGTACTAGAGTTGAAGGATAAATGCCTGCGTTCAGCTTGCTGCTTATAGCGAAGGAAGTCTGGGGAATAATAAGAAGAGCTAGAGACAGGTAAAATAACTACTCAGTTCATTTGCTATTTGCTTCTGATCAGTGACAAAATTGTCATCAACGAGGAGGACTGGGAGACACAGCGGTTCATCAGAGCTCAGCAAACGGCTGATTTTGGGCCAAACATCAGTAATCGAACTAGAGGTAGTTAACGTGGAGACATTCATGCCAGCACCGACGTTTAGCATGCTTAATCAGCTATCGGGTTCAAGCTGTGCCAAATTATCATGAGTTGGAACACGTGTATATCGGCAAAGTGCACGACGCCAAGCAAGAACAGCATGACGAATTTCAGGGGACCATTAAGTACGTAGACCATGAATGATTGTGGGGAAATGGTCACTATCACACTAGTCAGGATAAACACTGCAGGTGAGAGGAACACAAATGCGGGCTACAAATAGAAAAGTTCAAGCGCGAATGATAATCATTAAAATCACCAAGAACAACAAGTCATGGTAACTGGTGATCAAGTTGTTGCAGATCATGCATTGTAAAATAACCATGACGAGCAATACAAATATATTTAAAAAAAAAAAAAAAGTTAGCTGTTGGAGAAAAACTAATAGCAACGACTTGTAAAATATCTGAAGATGCAGAAGTGCGGAATGAAGGGTGTTCAAGATACAAACTGCCACACCTCCTGCAGCACGGCCATCGGAGACTTGGTGTCTCAGGAAAATTTCAGTAACAATTTAATATCTTCAGCACAGATCCTTACGGAAAGCTAACGCTGATAGTAGAACTAAGCAGTAATTACCTGTTTCTGTGATTAAAGTGGAAGCCCGGAGAAAGGAGGAGGGGAATTTCCCCCAGGTCACATCTCAAATCGTGGTAGAAGTGAGTTATATTTTCGCAGTACAATGTTCACCATTCTGTGTATTGAAGTTCACTCAAAAATCATTATTGCTTTCAACGAAATTGTATCTTCTGACTTACAAACCTAAAATAGGGAAATTACGTTGAAAAACAGCACGAAATATATAGGGAAATTTCGTTGAACACCACAGGATGTACATGAATTCAGAAGATAATCAATGGGATATACTTCTATAAGTCTGTTACTCTCTGAAAGGATCTGTGCTAGGGAGGGCAATAAATTTTTGCCGAAATAATTTGGTTTTTTTTTTTTTTTTTTTTTTTTGTAGTGAGTACAGCTTCAATAAAAACAGCGCTATCTCTTCAGCGAACTGGATTATTCTGAGATCACTTTTCATTATATTTCCACATTTCAATTTTTAATACAAATTCATACTTACATTATGGCCATAAATTACGGCTCAAGCAATTTGCATTCTTCATGTTATCCACTTTTAAGATGACAGGTATACTCTTCCCATTTGATGGTTAAAAAACAGGATGAAAAAATTTATAATGCTCTTTTAAAAGACAACTTTTGTTGGTATTTATTTAATCGATTTCTTAAATAAATTAGAAATACGAATTTGTTGAAACGAAGCGAAGGAACGAAGAATACGCGTTTTTTCTTTCATAATACGAATAGTAACCTGATTTTAAAATAATAACCGGATCAATGTAAATCAAGGTGGAAAAAAATCATGATTTTTTCTAAAAAAAAAAAAATCATTTTTGTTGATTTTTTTGATTTAAATAGATTTTTTTGATTTAAATCAAATCTTTCTCCTCGTATAATACAAGTCGCAAACTGAAGAAAAAGCATTAGGAATTAGTATTAAATGCTAATTATGCTATTTAAGTGAAAGTATTAGGGTTGAATTTTGAATTATCCCCAACTGTTAATCCATATCTATCCCAAACAAGGTTTCTTAGCCCTTTTAAATTATGGTTCTTTTTAAAGATAAATTATAGACTTTGTCAAGCAGCTACAGCATCATCCCTATTTATCCTAGGATCATGGTACATACATCACTCTCTTTAGAATAGAACAGCTTTTGAAACGGTTACATTCACATTTCTCTATCATGTCCCTGAAGCGGGAAATTTTGAGAGTAATCGGCATTTTTAAACTTTTTTTAAAATTTTGACCCCTCTGTATTCCCCTGTGTTAACGCACAGATCTATCAACTGGGAAATACTAAGGGGTGTACTAAATGTGTGTACAAAATTTCAAGCTTCTATCTTGAGTAGTAAGGGTGAGGAAACTCTTTAACAATGAGCTAAGAACATTCCCACAATCCTAGGATCATGATTTGTACATTATTCTCTTCAGAATAAAACAAATTTTCAAATCGTACCCTTCAAATGTCTCCATCATGTATCTAAGGGCTGAGGGTGGGGGGTAAATTACGAAAAAAGGAATTTTCTGTTAAAAATATCTTTTTTTTCTTTTAAATTTTTACTTCTGTGGACCCCTCCCCCTGTTTTAAGGCAGAGATCTGAAACAAATCTGAAAAATACTGAGGGGTGCACTGAGTAAATGTGCAAAATTTCAATCTTGTAGGTGCAAAAGTAAGCCCGCGAAAAAATAATATTCCCAAATACCCCAGATTCCCGTATAAAACAGGATCTCAGGTAACAGTTTCCTGAAACATCCCTATTAATGCTAGGAGCATAGTACGCAGGGTTGGCAAAAACCATGGTTCTTATTGAAAAAAACAAAAAAAAAAGTTTTTTTGGGTTTAAACCAGGTTTTTTTTGGTTTAAATAACTTGCTCTATGTATTTACATCACATATGGACAGAAATAAGCTTGTTTCACCTTGGTGTTAGTATGCAACAACCGGGTTATGCTGGAAAGGGTCACATAAGCTTAAAGCGGAATCCAAACCGCTTTTCGGCTTACATCCAAGAGAAATTGTCCATTTGAACTCGAAACCGGGACTAATTGGCCACAAATACGATACGTCTGCCGACTCACTCACGAAGGACTCCTGATAAAAATACGTTGACTGATCTTTACATATTTGTTAATGTAATCGTCAAGAGTCATTAGGACAGAAGGACAAAAAGATAAACAATTGCACAAGTAGAAACATTATACAGAATTAAATATGGACAATTTCAAAGTACTACAGAGTACAGAAGAACTCATTTTGTCCAAGTCAGTTCACTACGACTTTTATTAGTCCAAGTTAAAGAAATATAACGACTTACTTTGCATATCAGTAAGAAAAGTGAATAAAGATACGAATTATCTGAGTCCACTTTGGCTCTGACCCATTTATACATAAATAGTTACCAAAGATTCTTGTTATTTCAATAATTGCCTCCAGTGGGTTTTGTATGACACCCCCTCCTCAAAAAACTACGGTATTTCGATGTATTTTATTAATAGTAAACTTTATTAAAACGAAACCATGTTTAGAATTTTCCTTTTGTTGCATAACAATAATAACAAACTATAAAAAAAAAAAAAAAAATCACAAAAGAAACATCCATAAAGTTACATAAAAAAAGTTGCTTTTGTAATATAATCTCTTTGAGTAAAGAATGGGGAATTTAGGTCTGAATGTAGTACGAATAATATATAGGAGTGAAACGTGATAACCCACAAATATGTGTTCATCAAGATTTTACGAATAGTTACACTTTTACGAACATTTTTCATTTTTTGGTTTAAACCAGTTGTTTTTTTTTTTAAAAAAACCAGCTGGTTTAAACCAGCCAACCCTGATAGTACGTACATCATTTTCTTCAGAATAGAACAGCCTTTCAAACGGTACCATTCATATATCTCCATCTGAGGCGGGAAAATTACGAAAAAAGCTATTTTTTGTTAAAAATATCTTTTTTTTGAAAAAACATTTTTTGCCCCTCTGGACCCCGCTGTTTCCACGCAGAGATCTGAAAACATCTGAAAATTATTAAGAGGTGCACTGAACGAGTGTGCAAAATTTCAGTCTTCTGAATGCAAAATGTAACCAGCCAAATAATAATAATAATACGCATAACAAAAAATATCTTTTTAAATTTATGACGTCATCACACACTATGCCTCAACGCACAAAGGCGTGAAAGCATATATAACATGCTCTAAAATGCCTCCAGTCTTGAAGAAAACAAAGTAAAAAGCCTTCTTGGTACTTTTTTAATCGAATAATGAAGATTCTACCCTATCACCTAAAAATAGGTGATATCATTTAAAAGGTTAAGCATTAAGGAAAAAGTACAGCAACGTTTTTCAAAATGACACTTTTTTTTTTTTCACAAATGTTACTGATATTTGGCAGGGGCCTATTTTTAAAAATTCAGAACAAGCTTGCGCATGAAATACATAAATTTCGCGTAAAGTTTTATATATATATATATATATATATATATATATATATATATATAAAAGATTAGGACCCCTCTAAATACGCCCTATTACCTGGGAACAAACAAAGACACGCACAAAAAAGAATTTTCGTCTTAAATGTCGATGGTGATTTCCCCGCTGGAATAGTTAACGATTTTAAAATCCAAACCCAATGTTACGAAAAGAAGAAAGCAGGATTGCTCCGTTATCTGTTCAAAACGGGATTTTTCCTAATCATCCTTTGCATGACACTTGTTTTCATACTATACTGTACATTTGAGTCTCATTGTATTATGATTATTAACTTCCAAAATCGAAATAACAGAACAGAAACGGGGTTTTACTTATTTTCACTTTTAATTTATTTATTTCGGAATTCAATTTAAATCTACGATTTTTATTAAAAAAATAAGTGATTTAAATCTTGATTTAAATCAGACTGATTTAAATCAATCCACCCTGATGTAAATGTCCTTACTTAGATTCAATTTACCTCAATATCCTTATCTGATTTGTCCTTACGGTATAATGACAAGCTTGCGTGTGTTTTTGGTGCACGTGGATCCGTGTCCGATTTCCGTTTGTAATCCTTAAGATTACAAAAAATTAATTACATAATCATTAACTTTCATTAATCATCCGGCTTCTTTAGTCTAAAAGGCATAATCGTGGGACATTAACTAAAAATATATATTCTGTTCAGATTTAATTTTTATTTATTCATCGGCGGCGTTTATGACTTTTAGGCATCTCACTGAGGTCAAAACGGAAGATGAAGAAGTATACACAAAGAAGTTTGAAAGGGACACGTTCGAAGTATGTTTCTGGGATTCATAGTTCAAATATAAAACCAACGCGCTATCAACTGATTCTGCCTCCAGTAGATATGTCAAAAGACAACTAGAGAAAAATTCGGTTCATAATGGCTTAATAGTAACTATGTGATCTTGCGCGGCTGAGTGGTAAATGTGTGCACTTACAATGTGACAGGCCTCGGATTCGATATCCCGAGAGAGCTTACATTTTTGGTGTTGACTCAGCATCATGAGGGAAATTGAGGTTTAGGCAGCTACTTGAATTAAGTACCGAGCTCTGGTCTAAAAAAAAATAATAATGGCGGTCGGATCAGCGATGTATTGGCTACACACACCCTTGTTAAAATTGCAGGCTGGTCACCTTAAGCCCTTCAGAAATTCGTACACTGAATACAGACTTTTAATATTACAAGAAAAACAGCTACAATCGATCATCTGAGAGGGGGGGGGGGAGAGAAACGTAGCTTCTCCAAGCAAACAAAGACTTCTACCGTTTGCCGCAGTACAATGTCACAAAATACCGCAATAACTATTTTTTCCTTTTCTCTTTCCCACTTACGATACATTTTTTTTGTAAAAACTGACTGGTGTTTAAACAAATGAATACCGCTTAAGTCCTAACGCAGTGCCAAAATTATTTCCATACATTATTTTTTATTATTATTTATGTGAGAACCGGAAAAATTTACTACTCAACATTTACAGTTTCTAATTCAAAGTATTATAAAATGTGAGAGGAAACTGTATTTTAGATGCACAGAAGTGGGCTAATGTTAGGCTTACATGATTCTGCTTAATATGATTGTGCACGTTGTACGCAAATTACAAAGCATGACATATCGCTCATTTGTTGCAACCGTGACAACTCAAAAATGACCCTTATTGAGTTCTTGGGAAGAAAAATGTCTTTTACCTAGGTATGTATCTACTTTCTATTGCTAGAGTGACACGCCTGAAATTGCAAAACTGGTCAACAAAGAGCAGTTGTGTCGTTATTGTGTTTGGACTTGTTAGCTACTTTCGTTGAAATATTGGCGTATCTCAAGTTGAGAAGATTCACTTGTACTGGATGTACGTTAAGTTTTAGTAGAAAAGTGTCCTATTTCGCAGTGGCATTATTGCTGAAAAGATAAGTGTTAATTCGTTTTTACTTTCATCAGTAAGATTGCACGATTTGAAATAGGAACTTTATTGCTGAAATAATTTGATTGGTTCATACTAGTTATATTTCGTATTATATCGTTCTTCCAGCATATTATTGTATATAGATTTGTGACATTTCTATTTATGACGTTATTACAAAATACTATATTTTCGTTACCTGATTAGCAGTGTAGAATATATGTAGTTGTGACATCTTCCTGAATATATTTTATTTACTTTTGTATCATTATTGTTGTTAATTTATCTATTCTTGAATTTCGCGTTGCGACAATTGTTCATTTTATTTTACAGTTCCTTTCATGTTCTCTCGAGGGAAGAAGATTCTTGAGCTAATTTCAAAATTACAGAATATAAAACAGCTGCATGCAGACATGGGCCCTCTTAGTATGGCTAACGTGCCGCTGTCAGACAAAGATTTTGAAAGTTACAGAGGAAACGGGAACAGGTCAAAACTCCCACACAAATGGACAAATCTCCCAAGTGCACGAGCGGTCACAACTCCCACACAGGTAAGCGGTCATAACCCCGAACGGTCATAACTCCCACACATAGCAACGGTCACAATCCCCATATAAATGGACAAAACTCCCACACTCAAGAAATGCCAAAACGACCACACAATCGGTCATAATTCCCACACAAATGGACAAATCTCCCAAATGAACGAACGATCAAAACACCCTTGTACTTCTTTTCATTATTTTCAGCGTGTGAAACTTACAAGACGTGCAACCAGAATCATTTCAAAGTGTGGGACATTTATCCATTTGTGTGGCGGTTGTGACAATTTCTGCGTGTGAGTGTTTTGTCCATTTGTGTGGGAGTTATGACCGTTCGTGCATTTGAGAGATTTGTCCGTTTATGTGGGAATTATGACCCATTGTGTGGGCGTTTTGATGACATTTCTTAAGTGTGGGAGTTTTGCCCTAGACCCGAGGAAACACCACATTCAATATTTAATGAAACTTCGTATTGTGAAATCGAATTCAAGGAGGCTGTTGTCATAAACAAGAGCATGTAAACGTCCAGTTAAAACACGCTTTGATTCAAGACCAGGTATTTCTAAGAAGAAAAAGAATGACCTTATGTCCTTAGTAAATAAAAAGTATGTTCCTGCATTTTATAAACACTTTTATGATAAGTTATAATTAAGTTGCAAAATAAATAGGAATTTTAAATTCCCTTTTGAAGGGACAATCTTTATGTCCTTTGTAAACAAGTAGTGTATACATTCATTTCAATTCTACATTTTAGGGTGATTTATTTTTTGATTCTAAACATTCACTTATAAATCACTACTAAACACTGAATAGTTAACAAAATAAAAACAGTAAAGTGACTGCACTAGTTATTCTAAAATCTGGACTGAAGAGAGAATTGTTTTAAATATTTTGTCAAAAATTCTTGTTTCTTTCTTCAGCACTATGGTTTGGACATTTCTACGATAACGTTAACTTTAATAAGACATGTAAAATTTCTCAGTACTTCTTGCATAAATAATTATTAAAAAATCTTTTTCTGAAATGTTGACCTTTCATTACTTTTGCATTGTGTGGGGCATACTTCAAAACTGACACAATTCGAAATAAGTCCAAATAATAAACTATTTGGTTTTAAAAAAAGAACGTTGTATTAGTACATGGCTCGTCTTTAAAATGACATTTTACTACAAGAAAAGCATGTCAGAATGCATTTTTTTACCGACTTTTACAGATAAGAATATCTCCACGGCAAAGATTAAACATCTTTTATTCAATCTATCTATCTATCTATCTATAGAATTATAACATATCGAAACCTTTACACCAGTCTCCTGCAAAGTTGCGATTTTCGAGTGTTGCAGCAAATGAGAAATATGTGCATTTAATGAACAAAATAATGCCAAGATCAGACAAATATTGAAGTTTTGCTTAGTATCATTTACACGGAGAAAATCTTTCGATATATATATATCTTACAGTACTAGTAAAAGAACGAACCACTATTTCTTCTACTTTCACTTCAAAGAACATTTTGGAAGTTGTTTTAAATCAAATCACGCTACTAACAAACGATTTATTACTTGCCCAGCCCCTTTTTCACTATTACAGAATGTTAGAAAATAGTATTTACATAATATTGTCCCTACTAATGTAATTAACAATACGAGAGAATAATCAACAAAATTTCACCTTCACATTAAAACAACACATTTAATTCTGAGTTGCGAAAAATCAGTAGCCCTAATTTTTCCAAGGAATTGAGTTTTATTAAAAATTTATGATAATATATATGCATGCAACAAAGTAGCACTATAGTTATAGATTTTGAATGAAACTGTATTGAGTATTTACCCAAATCTTCCAACATAGTTTTGATGGTCACAGAGCATTTAGCGATTTCCACATCCACCTCAAACACTTCACCGTCAGAACTCTGAAGCTTAATGTTCGGCATCTAAAACAAAAGAAAGCACACATCAGTAACATTAAAACAAAGTTGTAATCTAAAGTAATAATTTTTCTTTAAAAAAGTCTAAACCAGGAAAATAACTTTATGCTACAAATCCTATGAACTTCATGGTGAAATTTACCTATATCTGAAACCATGCAGATTTTTTTTAGGGTTCCTATATCCCAGGCCCTTCGTAAGAATTCCGTGACCACATGAGACTCTTGTGAAATCTGCCTTAACCTCCCCTTCAGTCGACCTTTCCCCACCAATTAGACAATTTTCTTTTAACGTGTCTTTTTTTTTATTTCTTTGCTTTATATTTTCATAGTCACTATTTTTTAAAGTTTTTAAAAAAAGAATTTACAACTGTCTACAAAAGAAATTAGATATCCCTATACAAAATAGTAAAAATATATAACCAAAAATTTCATATAGAAATGGAAAACTATACTTTGCCATAGAAATAATTAACGTAAAATCGTGACAACATTGATCCAGGGAGTTGCTAAAATTTAATTCAAACGAACCATTTTCTTCTTGATCTCACACAGTTCGGTATAAACGATTAGCTCCTATCGATCACTCCCATTTTAGACACATCCACTGTTGCTGTAAGCTTCTCGGTTTTGCACCTAACATTCTTTTCTTAGCTTCCTTTTTGTTATGTCCATTTATCTCTTCCTTCTGCTGGAGGAAGTACTCTCCGTAGCGTCTCTAGGAATATTTTACGTAAAGCATCATCCTTCCGGGGGGGGATTTGCACGTGTTCAATACTTCCTACCTCTTGTACCTGTTGTCAGTACGTCACTGTGTTACTATCGACTAGGAGGATTTATTGACGGAAAACCCTCCACCAACCATTGATTTCCATACAAGGGGCCAATTATTATCATCTTCCATAAATGTTTGTTTTCTTCAGTGTCAGCAAGAAACTGTAAGCAGCATAAGTTCTAATCCGTTACAACTCGGGAAAACTTCAAATTCTACTGTGTTTAGACTTAAATATGAGATGTATTCTACCCTAAAGTTTTCAGCAAGCACACAGCTAGGATGTTAGACGTACGAAGATCATTTATAAGTGAGAAGCTTTTTTGACCAACATAGCGTGAATGCTGAATTACCTGAGGATCTAACGGACGAAAGATCTTTAAAAAGTTTTGAACTTTTAAAAACCTCTCTGTTGAAGTTTGGCAATAATGGAAATCAAGATTCAGCCAGCAAGTACGTCAGAAATTTTTACATGGGGGTGTTCAAAATGAAAGAGGGGGTGCTCTGAGAATAGCGATATACATTTTTAAACAAGCTCAAAGAAAACAGTATATTTTGTTACGCAACTATTGCAATACTACTACTATTAATAATAATATCAGCTCTTCTCAATGATAGGTTCAATAAAGGAAGTTTACACATTTGAGCATTTATTATTATTATTATTATTATTATTATTACTATTACTATTAAACTAAATAATACAATGAAACCTCTCAAAACGGATATCGGTGGAACACGATTATTTGTCCGTAAATGAGAGGTGTCCCTAAAAGAGTTCTCTCTCGTAACACCACCACCACACCACACATATTTACAGCATGAAAGAATAAGAAAGTTTGTCCTCTTATGGTGTCCACTATTGAGAGATGCCCGTTAAGAGAGGTTTCACTGTATTAGGAATTAACCACCACTATTTTACACAGTAATTACTTTGCAAAATTGTCATTATTTCAACTTATTCACCCCCAGCAAGTTTTAGTGGGTGATTTTTTCCAAAATATTAATTGGGAAAAAATTCCCTCGTCCCATGCTGAAATCACATTCGTTTAGTAATTAATACTGTACATAGTTGCAATTTCATTATTTTAATATTCTAACCCTGTTGTTAGCATTATTTGTTGTAATATTTGATATCAATCTCCGCTCCTGCTCCTTCCTGGCTACGTTATTGGCTCTGAATACCTTTCATAAGAAAACTATTCATTGATTTAACTGTTTTCCATAAATCCAGTTTTTCAAATTACATTTTTTTTTTAATGTAGCCTAATTTTAATAATCCGCTCAAAGTTTACTTTACAAAAAATTAAGCTAGCGACAAATGCGTTTCTGCATAACACTAGACTCGGCCTAAAATACATATAGTTCTTACTTCAATCGATCTCTTAGTTTCTAAAAACGTTATGACTACACCCTTCTAACTTCCGTCCGTTGATACACCACTTGCAGAGTAGCACTTACCAACTGAATGTGGTATATTTATAGGCTTATTACTATATTGTAACATTTTTCCTTATTGAGGAGGAGGTAGGTGAATGACCGCTCAAGACGTTGCCAATTTCAGTCATCTGCATCTGTCCATCTATCTCTCTTCTCGGAAACGACCGCGGAGACCAGGAGGGTAGGTATGAGCGGGTCTGTTTTGTCAATTTTTTGGATCAAAACACCGCCCGAAACAATGAGGTCATGTGGTTCTCGAAGCCGTACATGAGAACGAGGTCGCTTCGTATTTTGTAGCGAAATAAATAAACAAGAATACTGATTTCTTTCCTAAACGCTAAACTTTTTTTAACTTGATGTAATAAATAACCTATATGGTACTGATTGATACAATTGGGTTTGGTGGAGAATTCCTTTTCCATCCAGGGGCGTGTGTAAAGAAATTTGGGGGGTGTTGGGAGGGAGTAGATTACTCCCTGGGATTCAGCGGATGTCATGTAAATATCCGTTTCTGTTGTTCCCTGGCCTCTGTTCCTATTTGTACAAGAAAACGTCTGGCAGTAAATTGGGAAGGTTCTAGAACACAGGTCCCCTATATAGGTTAGTAGCTATGTTGGTTTCTTTCTGCACCAAAGTTTAATATTTAATTCACTTAGTTTTGCCGAGCGAGCGTTAGCGAGTGAAGGTGGGTTAGAGCCCAGCAGGGCACGTTATTTTCTATCGTTATTACAGCTAAATGGGAAGGGGGGCCCTGTGTTCTAGAACCTGCCCAGTAAATCCATGTCAACACTGTCTACAGTAAGATTTTCTGCTTTTGTCACATCAATAGTTAATAGCAATGGATCTGTACATTTCAGTTGTTCTGGTTTCATATATCGAATCATGAGATCTCTTAGAAATATCTCTACAGCATCAAAGGCGAATGGAACCATTGATTTTTAAGTCAAGTCTATGCAGAAAGGACTAGCACTCAACAGCTACTATCCTGCAGAAAGCCACTTTGCCTTTTATAAATTTATGACTTGCAGTCTTCTTCAGGCTTTCTACAAATCTCGTATTTGGTAGCTCTCCCAATTCCCTCTGAAAATATTCCAGTATTTCAGTCCACTGACTCAACACCAGTTTCATCGTACAACGGGTAATATGCAAGCTGCATATACTGAGATTTCTCGATCTTTTCCCTTGCCTTACCGGTAACCTTCTGGTGTAGCCCTGAAGATAAGAAAGGAAGTTTAAATTGTTTGGACAATCTATGGAAATTTGTAACAATTTGGTCAGTGGCAAAAGGAAAATTTCTTTCAGAAACTGGTAAAACACACCAGTCCTGTAGACATTTTTGTCAGGAACAGAGACAAAAATCTGTTCCAGAATCTTGCACGTATATCTGTTTGTACCATCTGAATAACTTTAAATCTTCACCGAAACAATTCAGTAACTTACAAGCTTTTAAGCAGTCTAGTAACTGCTCTTGAAAAAAATGGTCCTAATCCTGAACAATTACACACGAAACCTTGTCCCGTCAAATAGTGAACGCTTACGAAATTAGACTATCAACGATCATCATCTTGAACACGAACACAATGACACACTTTTGCACACAAGCTGAAGAGCCCAAATAATCCTCGCTTTGCACATTTTATCTTTTATAAAACTATTAATGTTTCTTGGGTCACTTTTCTCCACACTCTTGTACTGTTTCCTTATCTGTCCCTAGTAGACGCTGAAGACTAAAAAATACAAGTCCTGATTAATATGACAAGCTTGTAGAAACGGAACTACTTGGTTTATTTGTAACAAATGTTGATAAAATTGTAAACTAATCATACTCTAAATATTTTTCAATTGAATTGGTCCTTTCGTGTGGGATTATAAAGCTTGTTTTCTATACTGCTTTCATTTATAAAACTTTCACAAATTTTATACCACGCCTTAAACTTAGCACAGTTCCTACCCAAGATGAGAGCCTTTGAGGGACTCGATGTAATAAATCAACGATGCATAGTTGCGTTGGGTGGAATTAACTTTGAAGTTAAGTTCAAGATATTTTTGACATTTTTAAGTATGCTCTATTTATTAAAACAAACCGTCCGACGAAACGAATTTTCCCTTGACTTTCCAGTTTGTAGACATCTTGCCTTTTCTCATACATTATATATTCAGGAAACACGAATGTCGGTGATTTATTAAAAATATTTTCTGAATATGAACATGTATGAACGGTAGTCAGAGTGAAAAATGATTCCTATCTTCGTTCACATCCTTTATTGATATTCACATTGAATTAAATTGTAGTATTTCCGACTCAGTGAACAAACTTGGATGAAATTAGATCTTCTGTACTGTGTAACATTGTTTTATTAATAATCTATTTATTTTAGTAATGTGTATATGCGTACTCTCTGTAGCGATTTCACTGGCGTTGCGCATTTTCTCCCCTTCTGCAGTGACTTTTAAAAACATTATAAAGTATGCAAGATCAGTACAACGAATTTCTACTAGATGTCATCTGTGGACTCGTAGCCTTCGTAGTCAAGAGTGAGAAAGTGACTTGAACCGAGATTCGAGCTGGTGTTAACGACTACGCCATCCAGTGCGCTTCCCAGAACAACAAACACATTCTCTCTTGTAGTTGGTACCCTCCACTCAGACCGCATGGCTTGTACAACTAGCTGCTGTGCTTGAACAATCCAGTGTCCATATATTGAGAACACGTAACATATGCATGTTAGGTTAGTTTAGTTTCTGTTCAATTTATTATGATGTAAGTAATCGCGGCGGTGCTTAACAAATTTAACCCCAAAAAGGAATGCTAAACTTCACAAATGGGTACAAATTTATATTCTTGGTAAACTCTTTCCCTGGTGCTTTGAAGTGGACCTATTTTCATAGCTACATATGTTTACAAAAGACGATTTATTTCGCAACCCATTTGAAAGTGTGGGGCCTGAGATGGCACCATTCGAAGTCACAGACAAGTGGTTCTCAACCTGTGTAGCGACACACAGTCTCAGAGTATGTCGCGAAATTTCAAAATTTGAAAATCATGAAGGGTTTAATAATCAGTTACAATCAACTGCGAGGTAGACTGTATCAGTTTACGCCTCAGCAACAGCAACAAGGTTCAGTACTACATAAAGTAAGTACTTAATCTTACCGTCTTGCACTACTATAATTTCTATAAAATAAATGTCGTGGGCGTTCTGTAAAATGTGTCGTACTAGTCAGTCAAAGAACTAAGGCAGAAACTACTGCCTTGGATTAATATAATATTAGTACCACCGTGCTTCAAAGAGTTTTTGCACACAAAGTGTTTGACTTGGAACGCATACAGTGCTGTATTATGGAGACTCATGTAGCAGTCACGCTTAAAAATATCTTTTCTATCTTATTATAATAGGTAATACGTCTTTTTCTACCTTATTATTAGAGCCCGGATTTCCATGCAGAAACAAAACCTCAAAATATGCAAGAACAATATCAAAAATATGCATTTAATATATGCACTGAAATATAAACTAAGAAAATAAAATGTCAGCTTCTCACAAAAATATATTATCTTAATGATCTCTGTTGCAATGAACTATTAACATTTTCCTTAGGTTTCCTTCTGTCAACCCTTTGCGTTTATCAGTAAGAAAAGTTTCTTTCTACATCAACAGAAGTCCCTGGTGCATTAGAAAGACACCAAATGTCTTCTTGTGTTACGTTCCCTTCCAATTCCACGTTTTCACCATTGAGTACATTTGCAATGGCACAGATGGTTTTGTACCCGGGATCTTTGCCTAATACTTTGCAAAGTTTATCTGACGCTACTTTCGCAACTGGAGTTCTTTCATCGGACAAAATCTTCGATAATTCGCCCAACAAGGAGAGTGAATGTTCCAAAGCATTCTTACAGGACTCCAACTGTCTGATAATTTCAGGTATTCTCGAAAAGTGGTTGTGTATGTACTTAACTTTGTTCTCAATGTCACTTGTAGAGAAACATTTTTGAGACACATAAATAGCGGCTGCATCATCGGGACTTAGTGAGTCCCCAAATGTCTTCACTTGATTTAAGTTATCTGCATAATACGGCACAATTTCTAGCCACGAGCTCCACTGGTTGAGAAGATACTGGAAAATCTTTCGCAACTTCGCGAAATATACGTACGCGCGATGAATCTTTTACAAATACTTTCTTTACATTTGATACAAGCGCGTCTACTGCTAGATATTAGCATCTGATGGTTTCTGCTACGCAATGAAGACCGTGTGCAGGTCAAGGCAGGTGGACTAATTTAGGATAGGATATACCACTGTCTTCTATTATTCTATACAACATTTTATTCTACACCTGTGTTTACAAAGTGAGTCAGTTCACTTTAAATATACCCTACTTTCTTGTGATATACTCTGAAATATGCATGCACATTGAAATTCACTCAAAATAAGCACTTATATACACCAACACATGCGTCTCAAACGAATCCTTGCAAGTCCATCGGAAAGAAGAAAACATTTTCCATACATTTCCACGTGTTGCCATAAACATGCATTTTGCATATAAATCCGGGCTGTACTTCTTATAATAAGTAACACGTCTGCCACTTTATATGAATACCTTAAATACTTTCTTCCTGAAGTAATAGATTTTTCCCGTAAAATGGTGTAGGTTAAATTTAAGACCACGATATAGACATAGTTTAACGAACTAATTTCTGCAGGCGAACAGCTGTATCTTATGTTAACAAAGTTAAGTGCATATAAGAAAGGGCTGTATTAGATATTTTTCGTCGGCGTACAAAAGCTGTAGTGTAGCGTTACTAGTATAAAACATTACAAGTGCTATAGAAACCCACATCACTGCGAACATCCATATTAAGGTACCTTTAAATGCAACACAAAAGCACTAACTACCCCACTACTATATCACTCTGCTAATATAATCCAAACTAACCTACTCTACGACCCAAAGCTATCTGACTGGTAAGACATCTAGTAATATGAGTGTCACGATGTGTTCCCACTATCTTCTTTACGCGCACATCCACCATCGCTGATACTTCTGCTCCTTACGGTGTCAACAGCTTCGCTCTATTCGGATAGCACTCGTGCTTTATACTGGCCACCTAGTAAAGTTGGTTGGGTGCTCTTCCTGTCCTGTCTTTATGGCGCATGTCCTGGACGCTATATTTATATGAAAACCGCCGCAGACGGCGGCCCCGAAATACAAAATTTACAGAGATATGAACAGAATCAGATTAAATGTGTTAATGAGAGTAACAAACGTTTGAAAGTTCATTACTGTAGGGTGATTAATAAGAGAGAAAACATAAGTTCAATTGTGGACTGTAGGTGATCGCGGATTAATGCAATATGAGGTGAGGTGGCAGAATAGCATAATCTGAGTGTTATAAACCCACTGTGTTATTAACTAACTTAGGATATATATGCTGCTGTATTATCAAGGGGGTCAAGGTGGAACAAAACTAGCTTTGAGGGGCTTCTGAGCCCTTCGCTCACTGAGTTACGTTTCGTAACGTAAGTATTTCACCTTATTTATCAATAAAGTTGTGTGTGCAGAGTGGACTAAAACGTACCACGTGACATTACGTTACAAACGGGTGGTGAAACTTTACTGTAATTTCAACCGCACCCTTTGGGAAGACATTTAATCGACCGCATTGTTTTAGTCATTAATGAGTAGTATGTAGCTTGCAACACTTAACAGTTTCAGGGTATTAATTTCGCGCAGTAATACTATACGGATGTAGGAAACAGCAAAAGAAGCGTGAAAATAAGAAATATGTAGTTAATATTGAATAGTGAAGGCCAAAAATGAAACCGGGATAATTGTAGGTAAGATATATGAAAATAAAGTCGTGTGGGCCATATCTGGGGCCGCAGTCTGCGGTACTTTAACCTTTAAGTTTTCAACAATATGGCCTCCTTGAACTACATATCTATGGTAACGAATATTGTCAATGTGGGCCAGCGCAAATATTTCCGACAATAAATAAATAAATAAAAACTACTGACCGTACTATAACTGCTGTATCGCCGGACCAATTTTAGGAAATTTACCGCGTCAATTGGAGAATTTATTTAAGTTTGTGAGGAAGAATGAGTGAAAGTCGGGTAAGGGGAATAGTAAAGTTAAGAAAATGTTTGTTTTTGATATTATAAGCGACACTGTATGTGGAGGCGGAAGGACTATTTCGCGGAGAGGTACACTTGTTTCAGCATTACTGCTGTATCGCCGGACCAATTTGAAAATCGAAAAATGTACCAAAATGTACTGCATTCGGTTATATTTGGTTGGATTACATTACGTCACGTTCGATTACGTTGCGAGCCGTGCAGTTTTACTATACATATCATAATATAAGTATTAGTAGGAACCAGTTAGAAGCGCCGCAGGGTTAGTTGGGTTGTTCTCGACATGAAATAGGTAAATTAAAGACTTGCCCAAATATTTCTTGCCTCTTTTACAATCTATGGATCCGTATAGTAAAACAAGGGCATTAGTGCCGTATCGCCGGACCACTTTGAAAACTAAAAAAAGCACCAAAATGCACTGTATTCGGTTGTATTACATTAAGTTACGTTAGGGGCATATAAACTAGGCCTAGTCCAAAAACAAACCTGTGCTAGGTGGCCACTAAAAGCACGGATGCTATGTAACAGAGTGAGGGCAGGAGCGGAGCAAGGGGACCGAGCGGAACGAGGGGGTGCCTCCGAAGGAAGTAGGCGCGTCAGCGACGGTGCGTATACGCGTAAGCAAGGATAGTGACAACATGTGGGTTTTGGCGGTCATAGATACTTCAATAGCACTTGTCAGTTTCATACTTGCAACGCTTCACTGTTAACATAACAATACAGCTTCTGTGCACCGTGCAGAAATACATCCCCGTTCAGTTAGAAGTCACTTACCTTCAAAACTTTGGCTTGTAAACTTTTCCAATTTCAGGAAGAAAATCGTGTACAACAATTTACCCGGGTTTTTGTTTTCTTAAATAAATACTCCGCTAAACAGCCCTCGAAATGCTCTTCCTTCTTCCCCAACGCCATGCCTTTCGTGCTACTATATCATAAGGAATGTACCTCCGAAATAGTCCTTCCGCCTCCACATACTGTGACGCTTGTATCATCAAAAACAACCAACAAAAATAACAACTTCCTTCACTTTTACTATTTCACTTACTTCACTTTCACTCATCCCTCCTCACAAACTTACATAAATTCTCCAATAGACCCGGTGGCAAATCTTTACTTTAGACAAGGCAGTGACAATAACCGCTCATCTGAACCGGTTCCTGCTGTTACAGTTACAGTTTCCAAGAACAAAAGACAGAAAACAACATGCCCTGCGGGGCTCTAACCCGCCTTCACTCGCTAACGCCCGCTCGGCAATACTATGTGAATCAGGAACAAAAAGGACATTAGTGAGAAAATATCTATGTGAATAAGGAACAGCAGGGAATTAGTAACAACCTGTGAATAATACTAACAGTGACAGGATATCACTGCCTTGCCCAAAGTAAAGAGTTACCGACCCGGTAAATTTCCTTCCGGCGATATGGCACTTAACCTCTATCTAAAATCACTGCTGTACTTATTAGTAGTCAGCTAAGTTTTGTTAAAAATTTCAGGAGAAAAACGTCAGATTACTTTAATAAATTAATTGTCTGAGTTTCCCTAAAAATAAGCTGTGCATCTATACTTACGATTTCAGGTTAATTTTAATATTCCTTCATTCCGTTCGATGCTTTTACGTGATTGAGCTAGGTAAATTGTCTTCGAAACTTAATTTAAATTAGTATTTACTTGGCTTCTATATTAGTACATTTTTTTTTTTTTTTTTTCGATTCAATGCTATAAATGACCAGAGGTTAAGACCAAGCACAAACAAAAAGAACAAAGGTGAACATTACCTTGTAACCTGCAATTAGAAATCAAAATCAACGAAGTTTTCCAGACATAAAATACTTTGAGCTTAATAATTTAAATAGTTCTTCTGCACGACCAAAACCATTACATTATAGGTCTAAAACTTTTATCTTTGTCAACTCAACGTTCATTCACCAATGAAGTTTCCCAGCGATTAGCTTTTGTTTCCAACATGGTTGTTAAGGTAGCTCTTTCAACAAATAAAATATATATTTTACTTATTATAGTTAAGTTTAAAAATTGTATAACATCACTGTAACGAAACTAAAGGTTATAATTAAAAGAATATAGAGTTACAGACACAAAAGCAATTTTTTTTACCTCTATTCCTTTAACTCACAGCCTTCCACTTTCTTCAAATGAAACAGTCCGTCGTCCGTCCGCTGTTCGTCTATTTTGGTGCTAGCACAATTTTAATCAAATTGAAAACTCAAAATAACTAGTCAAAATAATTACAACAAAAGACAACTAAAACTATTTGTATTCTTATATTTTAAAACATTAAAATATATTCTTTCGCTAACGAATACGTCATTTTTTTTTTGTTTTAAAAGGGAAAACAGAAGTTTAATAAGAAATGCAACACTAGGTGTTGCAGAACTTCCTAGAGGGGTTCCAGTGGCGTAGCACACTTTTGCGGGCCCCCCTGCAAAGTATAGAGAAGGGGCCCTAGTTGTAAAGCCGATAGAAGTAAGGTTGAGGTTCTACTTCTTTAAATCTTTATTCATCGCAAGACTTCGGGGCCCCCTATACCTCGGGGCCTCCCCGCACTGTGGGGGTTGCGGGGGCAGCTGCTACGCCACTGAGGGGTTCAGGGTTGACCAAATGGTTCGTATACGTGCCTTTGGGGCGGGAGACACGGGTTCCATTCCACGTTGTAGCTCACATAATTCGGATTTCACGTTAAGCTGTATGTCTCAGGGTTGTAAATGAACTAGCTTACCTGATTGCGCTCGTTTTTCGTGTTCTATTATGAGCTAGTTCGTTTTGAAAAATGTGAACGTGAGCATGCACTCACCAGTAGCGGTTTTAGCGGGAAGGCACGGGCCTACCCAAAAATTTTGAAAAATATATAAACTCTAAAAGATCCAATAAAGAGTAAATATATTTTCCACTCTTTATGTAGATTGTAGATAAATAGCATAACCACTACTATAAAAGTAATTTCCCACTGTCATCAATCAAATACCCTGTATGTATAGGCCTATGTATCCATAAGTAGGGTGACCATAAAATTTTCAGCTAAAACGGGACAGGTTTCGGTTTTTTAAAATTCATGAGAAATGATAAACAGGTCAGTGCGTAAATTAGCGCCTGTTTACCTTAGCAATATCTAATACATTTATATTGTAATACAGTAAAATCTGCCTTCAAATGACACTTTATTAAACGGAAAACTGTCTTAAACGGAAATATTTCACAGTCCCGTGAATTTGCAGTAAAAAAAAAACTGTAAAAGTCCCTTCATTAAGCGGAAACTGTTATACGGACAACGGAAAGCAAAATAAATATTTAACGGAAAATTCTGAATTTCGGACTAGAGCATTTAGAAAATTTTTAGAAAATCTTTGAGTTTTACGTCCCACGGAAAATTTTTAGACATCATGTGAGAGGGCAAACGTATACATTACAATGACTGCGATAAATTCTTCGTTCCTTTGTTAGATCTTTCTAGACAGTGTTAACCTTCCCCAACCAGTACTACGCGTATTCACCTCCCGCAATTTTCAGTTAGTCCTACGGAGGATGTCAGCTGTCACTCTTCTTTGTATAATCGAGTCCCTAGCAATACCTCTGTAGGAATTTCATAGTTGACGACATTTCTCTTCATATTCGCGGAAAACATGTTTATTTATTATTTGAATAAAAAAATATGAGGTAGACATTCTGTGACCCGGGCATAACTTCAGAATCCGTCATTTTGAAAAATGGCCGATTGACCCCCGTCAAAGTTCGCAGACATGCATTTTAGTGCCCCTTATAATCATCCGATTGTCGTAAGTAATACATCGTTTGAAAGGGCATAAAACACAGATTCAAACGATATATAACTTGTGCTCATACTGTCTAAATTTTAGAAGAAGAAATCCTAAAATTTAGGAGAAAATAGGTTGTTTTTTTAATTCTTGGGCAGTTGGCAACACTTACGCTTACTGTACGCCAACAAAAATAATCTGGAGTTTAAATTAGATATTTGTATAAAACATACGCAACAATCATGCAGATCGGTGTAATACAAAGCAAGAGAAAAATTAGAAAGCAAATATTGCCAATGAAGCACATTTATTATTAGGCTTATGGAGCTCCCTCCTCTTTCCGTAGTTCTCCACTACCACTACGCAAATGAAACTAACTTGTCCATATATAATTCAAATTCGACTATAGATGTTGTAGCGTCATATATGGGGGGAAATTTATTTATTTTATTTATTTATTTATGACTTCTATTACGTGGCGAAGTTAAGGCTCTGCAGCCTTCTCCGAGCACTTAATCACGTGCATACATTACGTATTTTTTTTTTTAAAAAAAAAAGCACCAATATATAGAAAATATTAACAATTAGAATAAGAAAAGTACTGAACCACAATAAAAAAGAATATACTACTTACGAGGGCAAGTCAAGAAAGACTTGGACTGATTTTTTTTCCCGGCAGTTCTGTTAACGCTGGAGCTTCATAGTTTGGCATACAAGTAGGGTGGGTCTTGCTGTGCATATATATAAAATGTTGTTAAGGAATCATTGCATGTTTGGTGACCACGACTTTTTATTGCAGGTGATGTTCTGCGCCGCCTCTAGAAGTCGCCTGTAGAAGAAATGGAGTCATTACGAGATGAACAATTTGCAGCTATACGGTTCTGCTATCGCCTGGGGAAAAGTGCAACAGAAACTCTAGGAATGTTGAAAGCAGCCTACAAAGATGACGCTCTGCCACGAAGTACCGTGTTCTGGTGGTTCAAAGAGTTTAAAGAGGGCCGAATGACAATCACGAAAGCTGGTGGACCAGGTGTATCAGCGTCAGCTGTTACCGAGGTGAACATTAACACGGCAGCAGTCATTGTTAGAGAAGATCGCCGCATCAGTATCGACGATCTGGCAGCCGCACTACGCATATCTCATGGCAGTGCCTTCAAAATTTTGCATGACCACCTCCACATGAGCCGAGTGTGTGCGCGATGGATTCCGCAACTCCTGACACCAGAGCAGAAGGCCGTTCGAGTGGAGACTTGCAGGGAGCTGTTGCAAAGGTTTGAGGATGGTGGAGACGCCTACCGCACCGTGCGACTTTTTTCTATTCCCTGCCCTAAAATCCAGACTGCGTGGACGCCGCTTCTCCGATAATTCCGAGGTTCTGAAGGCATCGGAGGCGGTTTTGAAGGACCTCTCAAAGAATGGCCTGCGACACGTGTTTGAGGACTGGAAGACTCGAATGAAAAAGTGCATTCAAATGGGCGGGGACTACTTTGAAAAGGATCATGTGCCTGTTGCTGAGTAATAATAAATTGCCTAGAAAAAAAATCAGTCCAAGTCTTTCTTGACTTGCCCTCGTAAATAAGAAAAATGGTTAAACACTTCAAAAACAAAAATTGAAAATAATATACAATAGAGGAAACAAAAATAACATGGAGAAAACCTAAATTGCATATTGCCTATAGCGGTAAAAGAAGTATGAATATATAAGCTGTACAAATTAACATAGGTTACCTATTGGTTGTGTGTTCATATGTGGGTTATTAATAATCTGGTAAAACGAAGATGCCTCATGTGCTACCAGTATCCTTATCTTTACTTAAGAGAAGGGAATTTACAGATTTTTTTAAATTTGGCAACTGTGGAAACGTTGTGTAACATATAACATATAATATAGTTCACAGTAATCAAAATTTCCCATTATGGGCGATTCTGAGGTTACGCCCGGTACGCAGAATATCTACTTCAGATATCTTAATTTGAACAATCATGTTGTCTATGAATATGAAGAGAAATGTCGTCAACTGTGAAATTTTGATAATTTTGATGATGAGAAAGATACTATATCTGGATTACATAGAACACACGACATTATCATGGTGTTCTTTCAAGATGCGTCAACGACTCTTCCGACAAAGCCAAGTGTTTCGTCCATGAATTTAGATAATAAAAGCAAGAGAATGCTAACGCACCTATAATATCTTGAAAGGATATTATATCTCCCCAAAACCAGGGTGCGAATTGGCGGGGGGGATGCCAGGGATTTCCCCCCCTGACAAAAATCTTTCCCACCCTGGAGAAGAAAAATTTTATCCCTGGCAGGGATAACTTTTCCCCCCTCTGGAGTATTTTTAAATGGACATAAAGATAAGATAGAAAAAGGAAACAATTCTTACTTTGAGTGGCTAACCTAAACATTACTTGAGTGAAAATTTATGAAAGATCTCATATTTCAACTGTTTTGTAGTTGTTAGTGTATATTATATTATGGGGGGGACTGGGTGCGCATATGGGTGAAATTCATCCCCCCTGGGAAAATTTTTCAATTCGCACACTGCCCAAAACAATGAAATTTCCAGAATACCTGCGAACATCATATGAAGAGAGCAACTTAGTAGCAAACAAAGAAAAAATTGTCAGTTTGTGCCGAGCCTTGCTTCATGTCGAGAACAAGTATGATTCCACTGTGCGTACATGGAATAGCTTCAATGCTGTTATATCTTCGGCCAACGTTCCAAAGAAAAAAGTAGATTTTTTTGCAATTATTCCATATCCTGTAACAAATGAGGCAACTGTATATAGAGTTATGAAGAATTTCCAAGATATAAGTAAACAGCTGCGACAAGAAGCACTACCAACTGTTTGTGACGAAGGAATCTATCATATTGCTGCAAATATAGAACTCCTAAACCCAGATGAATTTAAAGATATTATTTTAATGTTAGGATCGTTCCGCATGTCCAAAATTGTTACGAAATGCTTTGGAAAGTATTTGTCAGGTCCTGGAACTGGACATACTTTTACAGAGAAGGGTATTCGGTGTCAACATCGTGTCAGCAATTATAAAATGTAACAACTACAATTGCTCGTTAAAAGCATTTTTAATGGTAGCAGATCTATTGAACGTATACAATGGAAATAATTTTTTCAGAAGTTTGGGGAGCATATTTAAAAATTAAAAAAATGAGGCAAATATCCTCTTAGATAAAGTGCATAATAGGAACAAGCCTTATGCTCAAGAACATCAAAAGCTGAATGATTTAATTTCTGACTGTCACAAATTAAGAGCTTTTGTCTCAGATTGCATGAAAAGAAATTAAATGGTTCGTTATTGGAATGGATTTTCGCACATGATAACACTTCTAAAAAAAATCTCATTTGAGCTGATAGGAAAGGACTGTGGCTACTACAGTTGAGATAGTACAACAGTTATGACCAATATTTAGAACTTTCAATTATATTAATTATGTCAGATCGTGCTCATTGTATTTGGGAACTATGAATTTGATGAGCAGTGATCATCCAAACAACTACATCAGATTTATTGAAGGCCATTTTGTTGTTCGGCGTGCAAATACTCAATTCAGTGCTGTGGAACTGGTATGACTTTAGAACAAACAATAAACCGGAGTGAAAAAATCAGTGGTGGGATAATTAGAGAAACTCGGCAAAAAGAATATGTTGCAGAATGGGGATTAGTGTACCACGAAGTTCTGTTTATATGCAACACTTTTAGGGAATTGACTAACACCACATTGATCGCTTACGAGCTTGACTTGCATAACTTTCTGACTTCTTTAGATTCAGAATTAATTTTGAGTTTTCTAGAGAGAGGAGTCAAAGCTTTCGAAGATTTTCTTGATAGATTTGTAAATAAATCTAAACTGCTGTCTGATCCTATTGTAAGATTGAAGGAACCAAGATATAAACGAGATCAACGAGTTAGAGATAAACAATCTTATGGTAGAAAAAAAACTTTGAAGGAGAACACAAAATGCTATAGGATTCTTGAAATTACTAAGGAAGGAGGCTATGATATTGATGTAATTTTGAAGTACAATATCACACTTTCCAATAGTTTATTTATTTATTTATTCAGATCTCCACTTTAGCAACTGCGAAACACACACTATTATCTGAGCTACTCAAGAATTTGGTACCTGATGATTGTATGTTTGCTACTGTATCAGCAAACCTTTTTGTATTGTTGTTGATGTGATGGAGCAACTAAGAAATTAAAACTTTTCAGGAAATGTGCACAACGGTCTTGGATATATCTATAAAGAAAAGGAAATCATGTAGAGTAGACTTTGTGTTGGACAGCTACCTAGAAGAGTCATTAAAGCAAGGAACAAGATAGAGAAGAAATGTGGCTGATACAATGACCTCTTAACAATTGATGGCTGTACAGGCTGTCCTGTGCAGATGGAAACATTTTGGATATCTTCTAGGAACAAAGAGTTACTGCAAAAGTATTTTAAAGATATAATAATTGCAAAGGCATAAGAATTAGAATTTTGAACATATCTAGGTACATCAGTAGCACAACAACAAATTCTACAAGGACCCCAGCGATATCCATTTGTAATTCTGTAATAAAATCACATTTTAAATTGGAATTTGACATTGAGGAAGCAGATCTTAGAATTATATCACACTGCATCGATAAACGTTGTAAATGTCATCTGATGCAGATGTTGCCATACTGCTTCTGCACTTTTATCAGATGGTGATTTATTATGGAATACAGGAAGTTTGGTTGATGAAGTCAGCAAATTCTCATTCATACAACAGCCGAACGCTTGGGTAAACGTTTGTGTAAATCTTTACTTCCTCTTCTACTGGTTCAGATGTCACTAGTAAGATTTGAACTAAAACTTCAGCCTCAAAAGCACATCCAGAACTCCATTAACAAGATTCCGAGCTGTCATTTCCACCAGATCAGAAGAGTTTTTCTCAATCTGAAGAATTCCTTGTTAAAGTTATTAAACCAAAGTGTGAAGGAAAAACATTAGATGAGTTGAGGCGCTACATGTACAACAAGAGTTTGTTGCAATCAGTAAATGAACTGCTTCCTACATCATATTCTCTGTCTACTCATCTAAATCGTTGTTACTATGTTGTTCGCCCTTGCGCATCAGTCATCACAGGCTAAATCCAGTGGAATATGGATGGTACTTGGACGATGGGGTTTTAATGTCTGTACAGAACATAAATTTCATTCCTGACAGAATCTTCCAATATTGCGGGTGTAAACGTGGTTGTTCGAATATGAGATGTGCTTGTAAACGTGAAAATTTTATATTCTGTTCAGTTTGTGCATGCTTCATGATTTGTGCTAATAAGGACAATAAATAAAGATCACGTGTCACAAACTTTTGATTACTGTGAATGTATAAGTGAACTATATCATACTATGTTATATGTTAAATTTTTCCCCATATATGACGCTACAACAATTATAGTCGAAGTTGAATTATATATGGACAAGTTAGTTTCAGTTGCGAAGTGGTAGTGGAGAACAGTACGGAAAGAGGAGGAGGCTCCATAAGCCTAATAATAAATGTGCTTCATTGGCAAGATTTGCTTTGTGATTTTTCTCTTGCTTTGTATTACACCGATCTGCATGATTGTTGCGTATGTTTTACACAAATATCTAATTTAAACTGCGGATTATTTTTGTCGGTGTACGGTAAGCGTAAGTGTTGCCAGCTGCCCAAGATTTAAAATAAAACAACCTATTTTTACTAAATTTTAAGATTTCTTCTTTTTCTTCTTCTAAAATTTAGACAGTATGAGCACAAGTTATATATCGTTTGAATCTGTGTTTTATGCCCTTTCAAACGATGTATATTATTTATGACAATCGGATAATTATAAGGGGCACTAAAATGCATGTCTGCGAACTTTGACGGCCGTCAATCGGCCATTTTCCAAAATGGCAGATTCTGAAGTTATGCCCTGGACACAGAATGTCTACTTCATAAAACATGTTCTCCATGAACATGAAGAGAAATGTCGTCAACTTTGAAATTCCTACAGAGGTATTGCTAGGGACTAGATTAGTAGGTGTACTTCTGTTTAGCTTTTGTATGGGGATCCTTTGAACCAAAGTTCATATTTCAATAACTATGTTCATACTGAATGTTTTCTAATGAATTTGCACTAATGTTTTCCTTATATATCTAGCTATTATATGTTTAAAATACAGTGTTCTAAATCATTACGATTGTAAGTTACATGCGGTTTTCTTTAAAATTCCTTAAATCCTGTGCAAAGTAACCCCGTCTTACGGTACATAAAAACATAAATATTTAATTTACTCCCCAAAAAGTTTCCGGACAAACACGAAATGAAGAAATGTTCAAAATGTAACATAAGAATGCATTACAATTTGCTCATAAATGAAAGGTGAAACATTTTAGAACCCGACGGGAGAAAAGGTCTTGGTCTGTTGTGGATGAATTAAGAAAAATAAAATTAAATATCGCGCCATTGTGATGGTGCATTACGTACGCGTGCGATACAAAACGGCCATTACACTGCAAATTGAAGGTCGAACACACAATAAATGTCTCATAGGTGTCTCTCAAGCTGCTCTGTCTACTTCCCTCAGATCTCACTGTTGGAAGTTGTCTATTGCACGCTAGTTGTTGTGTGTGTGTGTGTTGAAGTGAGGTGTAAAGTGTTTTCTATTAGTCAGCATAATGCCCCGTACGAAAAGGGAATTAGGCATTGAAACAAGAGCAAAAATAGTCACTTTACGTGAAGAAGGCTATACAATACGGGAAATAGCCGCAAAAGTGAAAATACCCCATACTACAGTGCATGATACCTTAATACGATTTGCTGAATCAGGGGAAATCGCTCTCGAGCAAGATCTGGAAGGCCTAAAGCTACTACTGCAAGAGAGGACAAGTACATTATAGTGACAAGCAAACGCGACAGGTTGAAAACAGTGCCCCAAATACAAGCTGAAGTGAACGAAACTCGCGAAAAGCTGTTCAGATATGAAACTGTCCGGACGCGGTTAGTTAATGCGGAACTAAACGGTCGTGTGGCAACTAGGAAATCGCTCTTGCGCCTTCAAAACAAAAAGAAGAGATTTCTGTGGGCAAGAAAATTTGCAAGCTGAGGGCCGTGGAACAAGTGCTTATTTACTGACGAATCAAAGTTTGAACTCTTCAGTTTTCGTGCGTCGCTCCAAGGGCGAAAGAATGCTTCCATCGTGTATTTTGCCAACGGTAAAGCACGGGGGTGGTTCTGTGATGGTGTGGGGTTGCTTTGGTAACAATCAAGTGGGGGATTTAGTGCAAATACAGGGTACAGTACAGAAAGAACAGTACCATCAGATTTTGATCAGACACGCAGTGCCATCTGGGAAGAGGATCATTGGTCGTGGGTTCATCATGCAGCAAGACAATGACCCAAAACACACATTCCGACTTTGTAGAGGGTATTTGTCAGCAAAAGAGCAACAGGGAGATCTCAAGAATATGGTGTGGCCCTCACAACCATCGGATTGTAAGCCAATTTAGCTATTGTGCGATGAACTTGATAAGGCAGTTCGAAAGACGCGTCCCTCTAGCGAGAAACACTTATTTGAGTGTCTTCGCAAAGCCTGGACAGCAATCAAGCCCAAAACTGTTATCACAGCACATGGAGGCTACTTTGATAAATCCAAGATTTAAGTTTTTTGACAAAACAATGGTCCATTTCTATTAAATTTCTATATTTTCCTCTCAAATACATATTGTAGGTTCCAGATAAAAATAAATTCCATTGATATGTCTGCTTTTTCTCGAATACACGTAAAGTATACATAAACCTACTTTGTACGGAAACTTTTCGGGGGTAGTGTATATCTAGCTATTATATGTTTAAAATACAGTGTTCTAAATCATTACGTTTGTAAGTTACATGCGGTTTTCTTTAAAATTCCTTAAATCTTGTGCAAAGTAACCCCGTTTTACGGCACATAAAAATATAAATATTTAATTTTCTCCGTTTGTTTTAAAAAGTACTCTAACTTCAGGACATGGTGATGCCTGTATTTGCTCCTTTGCCCTACTTCGAATCCTTGATATTGCATTGGGTGAGAAGTTGATTTTTGAACAACTGCAGAATGTCATACGTATGTATTTTTCAGAAGAACCTCTCTTCTTGAGGATAGCTTTATTCTTCACTAGTCTTTCATAAAATACACTGTAGTTCTATGTGAAGTTTACCCGTACCAGTAACATAGATTTCGCATTAAAAAAATTCGCGTTTAAATTTTCTCTACCTGCATACAATTTACTTATAATGACTATATTTTTAGAGACGTAAGAATGAATATAAAAATTGGCTATAAAATGACTAGAAGTGAATAGTATTTTGCTAGGATTGCTACTGGTGTTGAATTAGCAACCCTTGACTTTCAGGCCTACCTTTGCTCTTATTAGCGCCCTGATATAAGAGCTCCCCCCTCTTGTTTTTCTCTTTGTCAGTGGTGCCCACCCCCCTTATGTCCATGACGCACCCCCCAATTGTCTACCCGTAGGTGTTCTTCCATGAAAAAATCTCCTTTTCGATTAATTTTTACACTCCCTCAAACATATTTATACAGATTTTTAACCCCCCCAAATATTTCAATGACGCACTTTGCGTCATAGCCCCCCCTTGTGGGCACCCCTGTCTTTGTTACACGACGGGGTCAAGTAACAAAGGCAGACTGGTCAGGGCCGGTAGGCCGCGATGACGGCCTAGGTCCTCTCAGAAAAACTTAGTGAAAACAATAAAGAAAGAAATTAAAACTGAACCAGAAGAAAGCTAAATAATACGATAGATCATTGGTTATTATACTGCCAACACACACCTCTCTTCCATCCTTCCATCAGTAAGTTAACTTTTTCAATAGGGCTCTTTTGCTACTGGATTTGTGGCTAGGCCTATCTTTCACAATGGTCCTTTATTATTGGAAATTGTGATTTACTTTGTGTCTGGGGCATTGGGTCCTTCTTTCAATATATTGGGCAGTTAGGGCCCTTCTTTTATTACATTGAGCAGTTGAGGCCCTGGGCATACGCGCCGACTATGTGGGGGCTCCGGGGCTCCAGCACCCACACAAATAATCTTGTGGGTGCGCGCACCCACAAAATTTTTAGCTTCATAGAAGCAATATAAAATAAATATTTCTCACTTGCCATTATCAAAAAAAAATAATAAGTAACTAAAACATTGAGATGAAAGTTAAAATTTCTAATATTTAAAACATAGCCAATTGTTTCAAATGTGTTTGTGCAAAGGTAACAAAGCAATACACTTAAATTAGGTACTTTGTAGTTTATGTTCACAACAAAATCTTAGCAATTTTTTCCCCGCAATACCATTAACATCATTTGCTTTTATGAAGATTTTTCATTTTAATTTGCATGAATGTGTTAGTAACGTGTTGATAGTATCATTGCCTCTTGCAATTATTGTGCATCATGTAATATATTTAAAGTATACACTTAATGTTATGATTACATATGTTGGGAATATTCATTACAATAACTTAACATTGGGCCTGGATTTGAACCCGTTTCTCTTGCGTTTAAGTCAGCCATGTTACCAACTGAGCTAGGGCAGCCCCAACTTGTAATTATAGTACCGGTATATTTTACTTTATCACAGTACAGCCCTTTATGTCAATGTTCATAAAATATTTTAACTAAAAGGAAATCGATCAAAAATATTGACAGTCCCATGAAAACATAGGCTATAACACGGCCCGCCATTGATATGCACCCACATAAATTTTGGAAAGTTGGCGACGTTGGGCTTGGGCCATTTTTTCAATATGTTGTGCAGTCTTTCATTATATTGGGTAGTTGGGATTCCTTTCATCGTTGAAGACTGGGGCCTGGTTTGTAGTAAGGCCCATATTTAACCGTAGGCTGATTTCTCCTTTATGGATGTTAACACATCTTGTAAGTCTATATCTGATAACTCAAAAATGGGAAAACAGCGCATTTTTTTAAAAAATGTATTTACTTTTGCCTCGTTCAAATATCAAGTTAATTTAGAACAGAAAAAAATGCTTCGTTTTCGGAATTATCCACTAAAGCTTATGCTACAGTATTAACATGGAATTCTTTTTGTTAGCATAAATACCATAATTCTATCCAGCTCTGGAATAAAAGTGTTCTATCACAATCATGTCCAGTAGGCGATAATGCCAATAAAGTACGAAATTGAAAATAACGGTTTAGGTAATTACTACAGTAGACCCAAAATAACGTGATTGCTAATCAGAAGACAATGCTCAACGTTTTAGAGTAGGGCCTGCTCAGAATAGACGTAGCTCTGCAGTGAACAATGCCTCTTCTTTAGAGGCCAAATTATAATATGAGGACTAGCTCGGAAGAGTAATGCTCCGGGAAGTAGGAACGAAATACACAGTTCTGATTGGTTGGTGTTATCTATTTCTTGCCACGTTGCATTCAAAATAGCAGAAATCAAACGTTTACTGCTATCGGCCCTCGTGGCCGAGCATGCTAGCGCTATGCGCGAGTAACGAATATCGCTTTTGACGTGGGTTCAAACCCGGCCCAAGGTAAGTTCTTCATATTTTTTAGATTTTCGTAACCCTTTTTTTAATTAAAATAAAATGAAAACAATATTCAAAAAGTGATTTACTTACTTTTGTGCAGGTAAGAAGTAGAAGTAGAAGTAGTAGAAGAAGAAGAAGAAGAAGAAGAAGAAGAAGTGGTAGTAGTAGTAGTAGTAGTAGTAGTAGTAGTAGTAGTACTAGTAGTAATAGTAAAACAGCTGGTTAGGATAGCACGTAAAATAGCTGTCTAGAGTAGCGCGCGAAAAACACGTACTTCCAGGAGCACTGCCGTGTCGTGACAAAACGCTGTAACTTTGGCGAAGAAGTTTTGCGAAAATGAGCCTTAAAGTTTTCATCCGAAAATGTGATCTGTATCGTGTAGAAATAGTGTATCTTGACTTTGGAAACACGTGGTTACATGTAATGTTACGTAAATGCATGTTGTGTGATTACATTTGGTGAAAATTGATTGGTTGACCATTATTGCCTAGTTACACTGGTTCTACACAATACAGATCACATTTTCGGATGAAAACTTTAAGGCTCATTTTCGCAAAACTTCTTCGCCAAAGTTACAGCGTTTTGTCACGACACGGCAGAGCATTACTGTCCCGAACGGATCGTATAATACGTGCGTCTACTATATGAGGTTGATTTACGTTTCGTCACAGAGGTGTTGTGGTCACGTAGTGCCGGTAAAAACATCTAAGGTACATCAACAGCATTTGTAGAACTTTATACAGGCTACCTCAAACAATGTACACAAATGACGTCATTGTTGTGGCAGTGAAATTTTTCTATCTTGGGAGTGTTCGATCAATGCTTGAAGGCTGACACAAGAGGGAGTACTTCAACGTTTAGGCAAACATAAGTCGTACTTTGATCATTGTCGTCATTTGTTTACATTGCGTTGAGGTAATCTGTATAAAGTTCTACAAAGTTGCTGGCTGACGGACCTTGAATATTTCCGGTAGTAACTGATCGACAAGTGCAAGGAACGGAGACCCATTTGTCCTTCTTCATACCACCTCGTGAACGAGATATTGTTATGAAGATCGCATTTTTGAAGCTTCACCCAATTCAGCCAAGGAGCGATAAAACCAAACTACCGTTTGATGCTCAGAAAATGTATTACCATTTTGTGCTGCAAACAACTTACTGTACTGCTCAACTTGCATGGCGTTTGGGGAAATTCGGACTGCCACTCCAAGTATGTCGCAGGATATAGAGTGAATGTGAAAAACATGTACAAAGATGTAAAACGCCATGAAAATTCCTTGTTCCGATTTCAGGCTACGAAGGCAACCATAGCCGCTGGAGCAAAGAAGGATAAATCATCTCTCTGTGATATTAATGCAAGAAATCTGCGTCAAAATAAGTAAAGAAGAAGCGAGCTGTGATTAAACGATTATTTGATATTATTTTGTTCATTGGAAGACAGTACTTAGCTTATAAGGGAACATGGAACACTAATCTGCCTATAAAATTAATGGCAGAAATATCAACCCCGGAAAGTTTCTAAAATTGATTTTATTAGTAGCTGAATATGATGCTGTACTGCAAGAGCATGTTAAGGAAGCTATATCGCTCAGTAAAGAGGTAAGGAATTGCAGCAAGGTCGTGGAAATCTGAAAGGGCACGGAAGAGAGTCGCTAATGACTTTTCTATCAAAAACGTTTATAAATAAGCTAATCCGTATTATTGGACAGTATTCCAGAAGAAAATAGCGGAAAACGTCAAGAAAGCGGGTATTTTCAGCATAATGGTTGATTCTACCCAAGATGTTTCAATGCTCAATCAGCTGGCTAAAGTAATTCGTTACGTTATAAACGGTCAGGTATTTGACAGGCTGTTAGCAATTGTTGTAAACAGTGACGCAACAGGACAAGGAACTTATAATGAAATCAAAAGAGTACTTTCTGCCAACAATGTTTTGATGTCTGATATTAGACTGCTCTTTTGATGTAGCTGCTAACTTGAGTGGATGCTATGAAGGAGTTAAAGCATTACTGGAGAAGGATAATCCTGAAATAATTTACACCAAGAGCCCATGCTCTTAATTTGGTTATGACAAATTCGACTGAGCATATCCCTGAAGCTGCAAACTTCTTTGGTGTGGTTCAAACCAGTGCTGTGTTACTGTCTCAATCCTACAAAAGAATGGATGGTTGGAAGAAAATGATTGATGCAAGCCACGAAAAACATGACAGACTACAAAAACTTCAAAAAGTTGGTGTAACACGATGGTGGAGCAAAACCAAGGTACTGAATGCGATAATCGATACTAACGAGTTTCGTTACGAAACAAGAAGCCAAGGCGAAAACGACTGTCCATCATCATCAAGATTTCTTACATTTTTATTGTTATTCAGTGATATGTATAGGACAGGCGCTTTGATGCTAAGTCAAAATTTCAAGTTGAGTCTTTGCTGAATAAATGGACAGAATTTAACACAGTAATGATGTGCTCTGTGTATCAGGACTTGTTTACAGAAACGGAGCCTGTTTCAAAATACATGCAGTCTCACGGATTGACTATCTTACGGCCTGGAGAACTTATAGACAATTTGCAGAGCAGCATCAGGAGAAAATAGAGGCAAAAGATGTCTGTTTAATGTTTTACGAAAATACAAAAATATTTTGTGAGAATATAAATCAACAGCTCGCGCAATCTGGTGTAAATATGGAAATGAAAGAAGACTTTCCGATCAGAAGAATCTCAAAGAAGAAGAAAATGGCAGGAGGGCTTGCCGCAGATGAACTGGGAAAGAACTTTAATGTAAGTGAATATGATTTATTCAGAATAAAAAAGTTAAACGAAATTCTGAGTACAGCTGCTACATGTGTTAGTGATAGATTTCTGCAGCCAAAAGACTTACTGGCTGAACTTTAAATGCTGGACCCCAAACACTTTTCGGAAATCAAGAAGATTGGTGTGCCTTTAGGAGCTTTCACATTTTTTGCGAAAAACAGTAGGAAATGTGCAAAGTCTCCAGCAGTTCTCTGTCGTGTATGGCACTCTGTCACAAAACGTCCTGCTTTTTGATGATCCTGAAGAAAATAATACCCCTGAATCCGTAGAAGAAGATGATGATTATTATTATGTATCTGAGCCTGCTATGCGAGATGGAACATCGTTGGACGGAATTCACGGCAAGGATGATAATTATTCAAACACCTTGTGTAAAAATTGTTTGTCATGTGCAGGGAAAATTTTGTACCAATTTCTATGTCAGTCTAGTTGTTTTAATAATTTATACATTGTATACAAATATGTGTTATCTCTACCATGCACACAATTGACTTGTGAAAGGTGCTTCTCAAAGTTAACGTTGATGAAAACAAATCTCAGAGCTAGTTTGTCTGAAGACATTTTGGACACATTTTTACTAATGAATGTGGAAAGAAACATGTTAAATTTGGTGTCCCACGAAGTAATTCAGGAACTCTGTAATTCATTATCTGAACTGGAAAGAATATTAACTTTTTCAAATTATTACTTGTTTAGTGTTTTAGCAGTGTTCTTTTTTTTTTAGTAAAACTATTGTGTTCATTCCACAGTCAAAAGCTATTATTAGTTGTTTAGTGTTTCAATATTCAGTAAGCTGTACTGTTTATTCCACAGTAAAAAGTTATTGGCTATTATTTGTTTAGTGTTTCAGCTACTATATGGCAATACAATAATAATTATAAAATATTCTCTCGAGAGTTTATGTTTCTGGAAATCCTGTGCTTTGCTGTTTGATTAAAACTTGCTGTGACATCAAATTTCCAATGACCAATGATAAACCATAGCTTGCAAAAACTACCAAGCAACAACGAATTTACAACTATATCACGCGATGGCTCATCGCAGATGTTCGTTATACGCTATTTTGATGTTATAGTCTGAGGGCCCTCCTTGGTAACCGCGGCCTAGGCCCTAATATACCCTTTCCGCCCCTGTCAAGTAATTCGGTATTTATGAAAGATGAAAGACACGTTGAAGCTCGCTCAGCAAACAAACAACTGCTAAAACCTCTGCTGCCTTTCGAACAGTACTGCGAACTATACATCATGTTTAAAGTAGAGAATTTCAGTTCAATTCTTGCTTTTTTATTATTATTAATTATTAATACCTTTACAAGGAGTAAAGGTACTGGGCTTGTTATTTACTTCTTTCACTTGCATAAAACATTGGGACACGCTCCTAAAACGGGACTGTCCCGGTCAAAACGGGACCTATGATCGCCCTATCCATAAGCGAGGGAGCGGGCCTGCTCAAAATTAAAATCTTAAAGCCGCCCCTGGCGTTACCCCGCACTTTAAAGTTTGAGTGGTGTCCAATATTGCAAGACACTACGTCTAGGTAGTATTGAATGCTGAATCAATGTTATTCTACGTCCGAAAGGACTCTACTACCGCCTATATCCTCAAAAATAAATAAATAAATAGCAGCAGCAAGGCTATATGAAATTTCGGCCTACAGTTTAATGTAGGATCCGAACCACATGAACTTCCGCCAGGAAAAGAACGCGGGCCTTCCACGCCAAAGACGTGTATGTTAACCGCTTAGCCATGAGAAAGTTCTGGAAAGCATTTTGAAACACAACGGCTGCTCAAAATAAAATTAATTTCCGGGGTAAAAGAGGATTTGAAAAGGTAGAGGACGCATGACGTCACGCCGTCCCCCGAGCCTATTTTTGCCCATTGTAATATTTTAGGAAGTGGAGGAACATCAGAGATATTGTTTGGAAGTAGGGGAATGACGTCCCTACTAACTTTTACTCCTGTTACAATTGAAACACACTGAAGGAAAAAGCATGGAAAGAAACTAATAATGAAAATTTGTGATTAGATCTCGGATCAAAGACAGATCTCTGCCTTAGCATAGTGGTTAGAACTGGTATAAGCAGTGGCATATTTAGGATTTTGTTTCGGAGGGAGGGCGATATGCACAACACGTGAATAAGCACACATATTTTTCCTTTTGAGTGCCGACAAATTGTAATGAAGTTCGTTTTCCTTCTTTTAATCCGTAAGTACCACGCGGAGTCTGTCAGACTCCGCTGGAAATGCCTTTTCGCCATAACTTCCGCCTCTCCCGATTGCCACTTTCTCTACCTTCTTGGTTATATTTAGTGTGTATGCAAAAATTAACATGCATGGTTAGTTTGTCCACAATTTATTGTTCGGAGTCTGACAGATTCCGCATAGTTCTAATGTGACAAAAACGCGCGTAGTACTTAGGGTTTTAATATTTGTATAATGACACTTCCAGGTATGAGGAATGAAAACTGATTGAGAGTCGGGAGGAGCAAAAATAACTGAAAGGTAATATAATAACTAAATTATCAAGAAGGAAATGGACAGGGGAAAGTATGAAATACGGTGGCGGCACATATTAGAGAAGTAAGTAACCTATCGTTTAAAAATAAATACAGATCATGCGATAAGAAAAGAAATGTCATTTAAAGGAAAAGGCGAAATTCGAATGAAATAATCAAAGGATAAAAACAGTTATGAATAATAGAAGGATATTAATATTATTACACTATATTTTATTAAACAACATACATTTCGTTCTTAAATAATTTTTGATAACTAATTTAATAACTTAACATATTTTTTAAACAGCTCCTTGTGAACAATATGGTGATTAGAGCCTATATGACACATAGTTCCTTAGTTTTGGTGTAACTGACGACAGCCGACTTGAATCACAACAACGGTCGAAAATATGATACATGAACATATGAACATTTTACGGATGAAAATATGAACATTTTACGAACGCAATCCACGAGAAGTTGACTGCGCAAACGTATGATGGAATTTCATTTACGGTGGAAAACATTAATGGTCTCAAAACAAAAGATCAAACAAAACACATCTATCACTTTTTGTTCATTGTTATGCATATTGTGATGATGATGATGATGACGATTATTATTTTATTATTATTATTATTATTATTATTATTATTATTATTATTATTATTATTATTAATAATAATAACAGTAATAATAATAATATACAAGGTCAGTGACACGCCTTCAAACCAGTATACGCCACTGCTCGAAACTATGAACTCTACAATAACATAGGTCGTCTTTCGATCATTTTATGTTACTTCCTCCCCACTCTCCCAAGGTGTGCAAGGGTGTTTTACCCATTCCCCCAAAGCATGAAAAGCAAACAATATTTTCGCGAACACAGCCAGGAGCAGAGAGGGAGTGACACAGAACGCACACAGCTCGCTGTATAGTTGAAAGAGACCCATGGGTAATTATAGCTGCCTCTTGTTACAAGGTGTTCAGGCAAATCGTACGTATCAAGGTCAGTTCCGGCAGTTGAACACGGAGTTGCCTGTTAGAAAACAGAAGCATACAACTAGTACCTTCTGTCTACTTATCACGAATATTTTTCACCTTCATGCGTACAGGTCACATATTGCGTAGATTTAAATATGCTGTGTCAAGTATATATTCCTAAAAAGATATGAGTACTCAAAAGGCACACTTTTTCGAAAAATACTTTTTTTGAAAAATGAATTTTTCGAAAATGAAAAATGGAAAAGGAAAATTTTTCGAAAAAACGAAAAAAAAATTCGAAAAACGAAAAATTTCTCGAAAAACGGAACACGAGAAATTTTTCGAGAAAGCGAAAAACGAAAATTTTTTCGAGAAGCGGAAAACAAAAACTGCCGACAAACGGAAAATGGATAATTTTCGTAAAATAAACTGAATTCATTTCATTTGTTAGTACTTCCAAACTATAGTATACACGCAAAAAAAAGAAAGGTTACTAGTAAACAAGAAAAAGGTGGACAGTAACCAAGTTAGTTTGTCAATATATAGACAACAGAGTCGTGTGTCCCAGCAGCCAAGCCAAAAAGGTTAACGAGAGAAGGTGATCGTAACAGAGATGTGCGTCTACGCGTAAAAAACGATAGTTTACGTTTACGTGTCAACTCTGCGTAGACAATGTAAACAACGTAGACTATGTAGAATATGTCAACAACACCTAATTTAATATGGCATCGTGGACAATAAAGGAGCTTTATTTTGTCGTTATCTTACGAAATTGCGTACAAAATAAAATGCCTAGACCAGCGAATAGTAACTTTCGAATACTTAGTTTCGTCTTGATGAAGGAAAATGAAAAATATTATGCATTTTGTAAAATATGCAAGAAAAATTGGCAAATATAGCAGATTCAAGACTGAAAGCCCACAGGTGAGAATTAGTTTTGTAAATTTTATTACAAAAGCAGTGCTCGAAGTGGAAAATCTAAGGAAGTGGCATGAGGACTAGCTCGGGAGAGTAATGCTCCCGGAAGTAGAAACGAGAAACACAGTTCTGATTGGTTGGCGTTATCCACTTCTTGCCACGTTGCATTAAAATAGCAAAATCAAACGCTTGCTGCTGTCGGCCTTCGTGGCCGAGTGGGCTAGCGCTAATACTAAAAGTCTGTTTGGGCGCGAGTTCAAACCCGGCTCGAGGAAAGTTTTTTTTACATTTTTATAACACTTATTAAATTAAAATAATATGAAAATAATACTTAAAAAAGTTATTTATTTACTTTTTTGCAAATAAGTAGTTGTAGTACTTATGCCCTTGTACTCCATGATATTGGGCTCGTTTTGTTCCCCTTGTGCTTCATGATATAAATTTTCTGATCAACTTAAAACAACTGGCTAGGATAGCGCGTAAAACAGCTGGCTAGAGTAGCGCGCGGGAAAACGTATTTCCGGGAGTATTACTCTCCCGAGCGGGTCGTGTGGTATGTGCAGAGCAGAGTAAACATAGAGATTAAATAATTCCCTCTACTTTTTATATGTTAGTCGTTTCCCTAATCTTTCGCTGCACCGAAGCAAAACAACTGAATGAGGAAATATGAACAAACGAGCAACGAAATTCTTTCTGACATTTGATAGTGGTTGTCTACATAGTCTACACGGGAAAAGATGTAATGTAGATTACGTATAGATTACAGTAGACAATCGCGTACACGTAAAATTATAGTTTACGGCACATCACTGGATCGTAACCTTGCGTTACAGGTTAACATTGCTAGGTTACAGTGTAATAACTCACAGGGGTACGCTAACCGATCATGTAGTTACCACTATCAATCATAGCCTGTAACCGGTAACCTTGTTAGTATGTTGGAATAACCGACTGCTCGGTTAACGAAACAGGGTGCGACAACTTTCTAACCGTGTATTTTGATTAGTATAACTTATTTAATAAATAACAGTAACAGATATTCACTCAGCCACGAGCACATCAAAAAATACAACACTAAAATAAATAAAAACTACCTAAATTTATTTTCATTTGTAGTATGTACTTTTTTTATTTTTTTCGTCATCCCGTTTAAAGAGTAACGCCCTACTTTTTTTTTTTTTTTGTCCGTCATCCCGGTTAAAGGGTTGTGCCCTTTCTTCGGGTAAGTGCTTTAATTTGATTTATTGATTTGAAGGAAATATAGGTGGTCTAAGAGGTTTCATATTTATTATTTCTTTATTCATTCATTCATTATATTAAGCATGGATTAAGTGACGTTATTCAGAAAATGAAAAACACGTACATGAACAGGAATATGTTAAGTGCTACAAATGAACATGTTAGCATTGTCAGGTATTACATTAACACAAAGCATGGAATAAAAGGTAAATTGGACTCAAAACAAATAATAATAATAATAATAATAATAATAATAATAATAATAATAATAATAATAATAATAATAATAATAATAATAATAAAGGTGCAAATGGAGTTGATGAAATAGATGAAATGAAGTGCTCTAGACGTCACATCACTAGGTTATGTTAGTTTAGACGAATGAAGTTATCTTCTGTTCCTGGGGCGATTCAGGAACTGATGATTGACAGAGGAGGCCCTTGTTAATAGGTTCTTACGGTGCGTATGATGGATAGATATGAGATGAAAATTCATGCGGGCGATAAATTGCAAAGATTTCGGGGTCCAGCATATCGTTATCTAACTGTAAATGATATAGTGTCATGAAGTGCTGAAGAGGAGTATCAACGTAATTGGGCGGTGCATCGTTATCACGGTCGTAGCGGAGGATTTCAAGCGTCAGGGGATGGTGCAGAGCAAATCGTTTGCAGATATAACGTATACGAAGTTGTTCAAGATGATTTAGTAATGGCGGAAAGTCGATCATCTCATAAAGTAATCTCGTTGGATGCGGCAGTCTTATACGATATGCCAGGCGTATAGCATGACGCTCGAGGATAGCAAGTTTTTGGTAGAATTTTAACGGTGCAGATATCCAAGCTGTATGTCCATATGTTAACGTACTGCGCATGAATGTTTTATATGTATTGATTACGGTACGTGCTCGAAGCCCCCAGGTTGTGCCAACTAGTCGTTTCAGGAGATTAAGTCGGTTTTGTGCTTGGCCTACGAGTTTGGTAAGGTGTGGAATCCATGTAAGATGAGTGTCAAAAATGACACCGAGATAAGTAATAGTGGTTGACACGGGTACAGGCGTAAGATCAACCTGAAGACGAAGTAGATTCGGATTTCGATGTATTCGAGAGCGGCGTCTACGTGGCAAGAAAACTATGGCTTGTGTTTTTGAAGAGTTAATGTTCAACCTCCATATATGACACCAACGCACGAATGCGTCAATAGCTACTTGCATGGTTTTATTAAGAGAGCGTACAGTACGGGCAGTTGTAAAAAATGCAGTGTCGTCCGCAAACTGAAATATTGTGGTAGTATTAGGAACGACTAGGTCCGCGACGTACAATAAGTATAATAAAGGAGACAAAGATGAGCCTTGCGGTACCCCAGATTGTAAGAAGATGGGATGAGATAACGTTCCATTGATCGAGATATAAGCTATTCGCCCTATTAAGAAGGAATGTACGAATCGGATGTAAGAGGTTGGTAGAAGGTAGTTACGAAGTTTGTATAGTAAACCAGGGTGCCAAACCTTGTCGAAAGCTTTTTCTAGATCAAAGGTTACAAGGCAAGAAGGATATCCTGTATTAAACTGATTATAAATTGCTGTGGTGAGACGGAATAATTGATCGAGAGTGCTAAAATGTGGCCTAAATCCAGCTTGATGAATTGGAATAAGGTTATGTGAATTGAGATGGTCGTGCATGCGACGTACAAGGATTCGTTCCAAGATTTTGCAGAGACAACTTGTGAGGTGAATAGGACGGTACGATGTGACTTCTGATGGAGGTTTCTTTGGTTTAGGGAAAAGAAGAACTTTGGAGTACTTCCAGTCGAGCGGAAAAAATCCTGTTCGTAGAATAAAGTTATAAATGCTGCTAAGAAAGTGGAGGAAAGAATGAGATGCCTGTCTGACGAGAACATATGTAACAGAGTCAAAGCCTGGTGCAGTATTCCGTTTGCCTGTAAGTGCATTACTAATAGTTTCGGGGTGAATTTCCATGGTTAGAGGATTATTTGGTTCTAAAGTATGATCAGCAGATGGGTAACGCCCTATTTTTTTTTTTTTTTTTTGTTCGTCGTCCCGTTTAAAGGGTTGTGCCCTTTCTTCGGGTAAGTGTTGTACTGTAGACCAAGTGTCTCTATGGAAATGTAGGTGGTCTAAGGGTTGCCAGGTTTATTATTTCTTTATTCATCACATTAATATGAAACATACATGGATTGAAATGATTCTAGGAGAGAGAAAAAAAATATATATATATAACATAAACACTAATAGGTTAATGGTTAGAAGAGACTATTGGCAGTTATTATTACATAAACACAAAATATGAGAGGAGAAGAAAGTTAAGGGCTGCAGTAATAAAATGAACAACTGTAATGAATGGATGAAATGCAGTGCTTTGGACGTCACATCACAAGGTTATGTTAGTTCAGACGAATGAAGTTATCTTCTGTTCCTGGGGCGATTCAGGAACTGATGAAGACGAAGGAGGCCCTTGTTAATAGGTATTACTGTGCATATGATGGATAGATATGAGATGAAAGTTCATGCGGTCGGTAGATTGTATAGATTTCGGGGTCCAATATGTCATCATCTAACTGTAAATGATATAATGTCATGAAGTGTTGGAGAGGGGTGTCAATGAATGTTGGTGGTGCATCGTTGTCACGGTCGTAGCGGAGTATATCAAGTATCATAGGATGGGGCTGTGCTATACGTTTGCTGATGTAACGTATACGTAGCTGTTCGAGGTGCGTTAATAATGGCGGAAAATTGATCATCTCATAAAGTAAACGTGTTGGATGAGGTAGGCTTATGCGGTATGCTAGGCGTATAGCATGGCGTTCTAGTATAGCAAGTTTTTGATAGAATTTTAGGGGCGCAGATGCCCAGGCTGTATGCCCATAGGTTAGTGTACTCCGCATGAAGGTTTTATATGTATTGAGAACGGTATGTGCCCTTAATCCCCAAGTTGTGCCCACTAATCGTTTGAGAAGATTAAGTCGATTTTGCGCCTGACCTATGAGTTTGGTGAGATGTGGAGTCCAGGTAAGATGAGTGTCAAAAATGACACCGAGATACGTAATAGTACTTGAAACTGGAATAGGCGTAAGGTCAACCTGAAGGCGAAGTAGATTCGGGTTTCGATGTACTCGTGAACGGCGTCGACGTGGTAAGAAAACTATGGTTTGTGTTTTGGAAGAGTTAATATTTAACCTCCAAACATGACACCATCGCACAAATGCATCAATGGCTACTTGCATGGTTTTATTGAGAGATTGTACGGTGCGGCCAGTTGTGAAAAAAGCAGTGTCATCAGCAAACTGAAATATTGTGGTGTTATTAGGAATAACAAAATCAGCGACGTACAGTAAGTATAATAAAGGAGACAATGATGAGCCTTGTGGTACACCAGATTGCAGCAAGATAGGATGAGAGAGCGTTCCATTAATTGAGATATAAGCTAATCGTCCTATTAAGAAGGAGTGTATGAAGCGGATGTACGAAGTTGGCAGAAGATAGTTACGAAGTTTATATAGTAAGCCAGGGTGCCAAACTTTGTCAAAAGCCTTTTCCAAATCAAACGTTACAAGGCAAGAAGGAAAACCTGTATTATATTGATTGTAAATAGCTGTGGTGAGACGGAATAATTGATCTTGAGTACTAAAATTTGGTCGGAATCCAGCTTGGTGTATTGGAAGAAGATTATGTGAGTGAAGATGGTCGTGCATGCGACGGACAAGGATTCTTTCCAAGATTTTGCAGAGACAACTAGTGAGGTGAATAGGACGATATGATGTGACTTCTGATGGAGGTTTCTTTGGTTTAAGAAAGAGAAGCACTTTTGAGTATTTCCAGTCGAGTGGAATATATCCAGTTCGCAGAATAAAGGTATAAATGGTGCTAAGAAAGAGTAGAAAAGAGTGAGGCGCCTGTCTGATGAGTACATATGTAACAGAGTCAAATCCTGGTGCAGTATTCCGTTTACCTTTAAGTGTATTACTAATAGTTTCGGGTTGAATCGGCATGGTTAGAGGATTATTTGGTTCTAAATCATGATCAGCAGACGGACGAAAGAAAGGAGAAGCTGCATCGGTATGTCGGTTTATAGTTGATTGCAAGCGACCTGGTGTATGCCAACCGGGTAGAGGTGTAAAGATATTTTGAAAATAGGAAGCAAAAATATTAGCCTTTTCTGCATCCGTAAGGACTGCTTGATGATTATGAACAATGGGGTAAGGCGTACGAGAGACTCTACCTGTTAATTGATGAAACTTGCGCCAATATTTTGTAGGATGTGTTTCATTAGCTAGTGTGTTGCAAGTTTGAATCCAGTGGCGTCTCTTGAACGCAACGATATAATTATGAGTGATCCTTAGGTACTGGCGATGAAGCCGAAGCGCTTCAAGATTACCCGTAGCGAGATATTCACGGAAAGCTCTCCGGGATGCTGAAATAAATGGTAAATATTGCGGAGGTAACTTAGGTTTGTGTAGCTGAACTTCGATTGTTGGAATAGAACGTTGTGCTGCGTCTTGAAGGGCTGTAGTAAGTCCAGTGATTGTTCGATCGAGTTCGTATTGCGTACTAGGCATTGTGAGCGTAGTTACAGCAGTGTCTAAATCGGTGCGATATTGTTCCCAATTTGCCCTTCGGTAGCAGTAGACCTTCTGAGGAGGAGGCTTCGGCTGAGTGTTGGGAGAACAATGAAGTTCGACTTTGATGGGGACATGGTCGCTACCTATGGAGTCAAGTACAGATATGTGAATAGACTGAGATAGTGAAGATGAAGTTATGACTACGTCAGGAGTAGTGCGACTGATAGGACGTGTAGGTTTCGGTAAAGTATGAAATTCAGCTCGTGTTTCATTCCGAACAAAATCGATAAAGTTGTCTTTGTCACGTTGGGAACGGCTATGAAAATTGAGGTCGGCCACGATAATGTAATGCCGGAAGTTGGTATCAATATAGTGGAAGAAATCATAGCTGAAAGCTCTGCCTGGACGATAGTAAATAGTAACAAAGGTAATGGTTTTGCCTCTAAAATAAATTGTCGTCATGTTATGTTCAGGAAGGTCAAGAGCAGGTGGAACAGTAACTGCACGATAAGGAAGATTTTGCCGAATACCAATAGCTGTGCCTCCGTAGAGACGTGGTCCAGGTGGTGCGTCATGTCGAAGTAAGTGATACTTCGGTATATAGCATGTTAAATATGGTGCAAGGTAAGTTTCATTAAGAGCAAATGCGGCAATTTGTTCTTCCTGTAGGAGCTGTGTAAAGAGCAGTTGGTGCATCAACAGTGATCGTATGTTAAGGAATAGTAAATTGTAACTCATAATGAAAGTGAATATTAGTCCGTAGGTAGAGTTGTCCATATCAAACATAAACTTCAAGTGGTTGGATTTGAAAATGCACTGTTGGTCCGGAATATGTTGCATGTAGTTGTAGATTAAATAACAGTTTGGCTGCGTGCATGATTTGAGTTAGAATATGGTTGCGAAGAAATGGGTGGATGTTCTGTAGTGAAATAGTGAGAAAACGAAGTAGATCTTCGACAGTAACTGGATGGCGCAATGAATTTGCTGGTGGAGTTGGTGCATCGACTGAACGTATGGGGACAACGAGTTCAGGCTTAGCTGGATCAGGCTGAGGCTTAGCTTTACATTTATAGCTGTACGTTGGGTGACGTTCAGAGCAGCGATCACAACGTGGTGGTTCTTCAAGGTTTGGACAGTTTTTTGTAGGATGTTCGCGGGAACAATAGCCACATTTGGTGTTGTTTGTGCATTCAGCTGTTGGGTGTGAATTATACTGTTGACATTTCTCGCAGCGAACAGGCAGAGGTGCTGGCGTGCGAGAGGGCTCAACCTTATATTTGCGTCTATAGATATATGCGCCCTTGGATAGAAGTTGATCAATCAGCTGTTGTTGATCAGTTAGCACTCGTACGAGATAAGTTGGTCCTTGGTTGTTCTTGATCCTGATACAACGCTTTATAGGTAGCCCTTCCTGATGGAGTTCAGCAAGAATTTCGTCATCAGTAAGATCGGGTTCTACACCACGAATAACTACAGACAGCATAGGAGGCCGCCGTGGTGGAGGAGGAGTTTTTCGTGTACTCGGTTGTAAAGTAGAAATCTTTGCTTTCGTCCCAAAAATTTCATAAGTTGCCTTGTTGCGAACATGCGTGGCGAAATTTGGGTTAGTGGATTTCAAAATGATGCCACGGCGTGTCTTAACAATTTCACGGATTTCAGGCCGAGGGACGTACTTGACTAATTGCTGGAAGACAGCACGAACAGTGTCATATTTCTGATCGTAGTCGGTTAGCAAGAAGTTGTACACGGGTTCTGGCTGGTATTGCTGATGATTATCGGCAGAAGTGGATGCCCAATCCATACAATGGCTGTCAGTTGTAGGCTGATTAACACTGGGAGAAATTCGTTGCTTCTTTGAATCTAGCGCTTGTTCGCCATCAGAGAAAGATCGTGAACGAATTCTATGTCCTTTGGTGATGCAGTCAGCATAGGAAGGAATAGAGTTACGGTCTGAACGAGGTGTTCCCGTAACAATCCTTGGCTGCGTCTTTTGGCGACCGTTAGGCCCGATGTTAAGCGGTGGAGGTTGTAATCCGACATCTTGACCGAGATTCGTAGATCCGTTAACTTTGCCAGTGTCCGTCATCGTGATAGAGGAGCCGAGGGCCAAAGCCCAGATGAAGATGAAAAAATAAATGAAAAAGATGTTAGATGAGGTTCAAAAAACAAGACACCCTCCGAAAGTGAAAACTTTCGTCAGACCCCTAAGTGCTGTAATTGTGCTATGCTCGCAAGTACGTATGCTATACTTGGTCCTCGCTGGCACAGTAACTGACACAAGAGAGGCTAGGTTGCTTGGTAAGGTATGACGGTAACGCCCTACCCTTATAAGCCACCAATATCACAAGTATTTAACAACTAACAGTGAGAATTTGTTTGGGTGATACTCTTCCCTATAAGCAAAGACGTAAAAGGATTTTGATATTTGTACCGTAAAGCAACGTAAAACGCATTATGTTTCCTAAACACATTACAAAATTATTGTTACGAGCGTGTGAATTATTTGACGACAATTACATAACTAGTAGTGCTACCATCTAGTGTGGATATTTGTACTAGAAACATGTCACATAACATTTTATTCATTTAAATCTCAGAATATGCATAAACCTCCGTAAATAAACTTTCCTTCACATTTCTCTATTAATTTATGTAGAATCCATATTTTAATAACTGTTTTCCTATTCCTTCGGATGTATTCATAATTCTTAAAACTTTTCGTTCTTAAAATTGCAAATGGCGACCTTGCTGTTTGTACTTCTAGTAATGCAGTGTTACCAGTAAACAAGTTTCGGAGGGTTAAATTTGCCTTGTGTGAAAATCGGTTGATAACAACACAGTGTTTTAAATTAAATTAACCTTCTTGAATTGGTTACCTTCTTCTAACCTATTTTATAGGTTAATAGCAACCAAACACTGGATTGTTTCTACACATTTTCTAGTAACCTTTCTTGATTGATTACCGGCGACCTCGTAAAATTAACCTTTTTTGTCTCAGAAGGGTTGTTACAAATTATTAACTGGTTCTAGCAGCTAAATTGTCCATTAACCCCCACTAGGTTACCACTTATTTTTCTCAGTGTACTATGCATACGTATAGGAAGTCTTATAGAACGGCTATGTTCATCTGTCTGTCTATCCATCCGTTCGTCTGTCAGCTGGCATAAGAGCAAGAGCGGTAAGAAATAGCGAGAAGCATACATAGTTTTGCAACACGAATAGATTCATCTAATAATTTGACTTTTATTTAATCCAGAAGTGGTAGTGATCTATCGCTTACTGCTACATTGTTGATCACCACAGAACACAAACGGTAATATATAGAAAGACGCGGTTTTCCAGAACTAATTCAGTGTCCCAAGAATATATTCAATGTTCGTCTTTATTACACTTGCAGCTTAAGCTATGCATAAGTGTCGGAAGTCTTTAGAATGGCTTTGTCCGTCTGTCTGTCGACAGGTGTCAGAGCAAAAACAGTAACAGATATTGAGAAGTCGTTTATTGTGGTCGATTTAGAGCCCCTAAAATAGGTTGGATCTCCTCCATTAACCCTCCATTCAAACCGTAAGTGGTTTAAATACCCTTTTTTGGTTTCAATTTTTATCGCTATAGAACGAAAAGAGTAATAGATAGCGAGAAGCGATTTATTGCAAACAATTTAGCGTCTTAAGACAACATACAACTATCTACAACATTGAATCAAAACCAGAAATTGTTTATATTTACTATTATTTCCGGTTTCAATACTGAATTACGAGATATCGAGATGTAGATTTTTGCAATCAATTCAGCTACCAAAAAAATAGGTCTATCTTTTCCATTAATCCTCTATTCAGATCGAAAGTTGTTTAAAATAATCATTTTCGGTTTCAACTTTGATCGATATAGAACAAAAATAATAATAGATAGCCACAAGTGTTTTTTTTTTTCAATCGAATCGATACAGCGTCTCAAGAATATATAAGCTATATGTCATCTGAACCCACAATATTATCGAAACTGAAAGTGGCTGAATTTACTAGTATATTCAATACGGATTTTTATAAAGCAAAAACTTGAAGAAGGCGTGATGCGGTTTTTTGCGATCGATTAAGCGTTCTAAGAATAGGCACTACCTTCTCCCTTGATCTCTGTTCACACCAGAAGTGGTTCAAATTAACGATTACAAGTTTCAACATTTATCGCCACAGAACAAAATTGGTAATAGATAGCGACAAGTGGTTCATCTACAATCGATTCAGGATCTCAAGAGGAAATACCATTACAATCCGCAACACTCCACAAAGGCAGAAATGGTTGAAGTTTATTACTATTTTTGAATTTATAGCTAATACTAATTTCCATAGAGCTAAATCGGTGAGATATATCTCGATGCATTTTAAAAAAATCAATTCAGTGTCCCAAGAATAGATTCCATCTTCTTCGTTAACACTTTATTTGAACCGAAAGTGTTTAAATTAACCATTTCTGGTTTTAACACTTGTCGCGATAAAACAAAAATTGTAATAGATAGCGACAAGCAATTTTCTGGAATCAATTCAGGGTTTTAAGAGAACATATCGTCATAACCTGCTTCACTCTTTTGTAACCGGAAATGCTTGAAATTTACTACTACTTTCGGTTTCAATACTTATATTCATAGAGCAAAAACTATAAAAGATATCGAGAAGAAGTTTTCTGAAATCGATTTAGCGTCCTAAGAATAGATTTCATCTCCTCCCTTAACCCTCTATTCAAGCCGGAAGTGGTTCAAATTAGCCATTCCTGCTTTCAATCTTTATCGCCATATAACAAAAATGATAAGTGATAGCTAATAATGGCTTTTTGAAACGGATTCAGCATCCGTGGAACAGATTCTATCTTTGATCTTATTAATCTACTCGCTAAAGCTCGCTGGGGGCTCCGCCCCCAGACCCCCGGTCAGGCCTTTGCCATGAGGTGTCATGTTCTAGAAAAGTATTCCTTCAGGAATTCACTTCCCTTTACAGCAGACACCTGTTACCAACACATACTTCAATTCAACCGGTATTATTCCTTCCATGTAACTTTGAAAAACAAGCACACAATTTATTAGAAAGAACTCTATTACTACTTCTACTCTGGCAATCATATGCATGGCTTATTATGTACACTTTACGCACACCTATACATGTTAGAGACAATAACATAATTTATATTCTCAAACATAAACAGCGGACACTGTCTTCCAATAGCCTACCTATTAAACCTTGCATTTTGCGAAAACACTCACTGTTTACAAATGTGATTTTTGCAACCTTTCAAATATTTATTCGTAGCATTTTTTAATATTATGTTTTGCAGTGTAATTTAGTACAATGTATTATAATAGTGTCCTTGAAGTTAATTGTACATATTACCTGCAGGAAAAGTAATTCATATCTGTGATACAAGGGTGGGAAAATATTTCAGGCTTCCTGCACATTTGTTCTTGTATTTGCAATGAAGACTACAATTTACTAGATAATTTACAAATATGAATATTGTTGGAGATTGTTTATTTTTTTTTTCATAGCATTTGAGTGAACACTACTTTTGTACTATAATGTAGTACAGTGGATTATAATGGAAACCTTGGGCATATTTGTACATATTACCTCAGCAAGATTTCTTGAAAAGTTTCATATATACTGCACAAATTCTTGCAGTCTCCCTGTATATTTATTCATGTATTTTCAATGAAGACTACAATTTGTAGGTGATTTACAAATATGATTATTGTTGGAGGCTTTTTAAACATTTGTTGGTAACATTTGAGAGAACACTACTTTTGCACTGTAATATAAAAAGTCCCTTATAATTGAATCCTTCGGCATAGTAGTACATATTACCTGCAGCAAGACTTTTTGAAATATTTCATATTTACTGGACAATTTCTTGCAGTCTACCTGTATCTCTCGTCTTGTATTTTTATGAAGACTAAATGTGTTCGTAATTTACAAATATGAATTTTGTTAAGGCTTTTTAAACATTAGTTCATAACATTTGATTGAACACCAGTTCTTGCACAGTAACGTAGTACACTGTATTATAATGCTGTCCTTTGTAATAATTGGGCAGCAGGACTTGTTGAAATGTTTATTTATACTGGACAATTACATACAGTCTTCCTGTATCTTTCCTCTTATATTTTCAATCAAGACGTTTATTTACTAGATAATTTAGAATATGAATATTACTGGAGGCTTTTAAAAAATTTGTTTATAGCAACTTAAACAACACCACTTTCTACACTGTAGTAGAACATTGTACTAGAATCGTGTCTTTCTAATTTCTTATTACAATGAAATAAGAAGACATCATTTCCTTAATCATCCTAAAAAACACATATATAACACGATTACTATTCCGATTTTACAGGTGTAATTCCACAGACGCGGGCCCGCTACGTACCAGTATTATGTGCGCAGTAAGTAGGAAGTACCAAATATAAGGAATTGAGTGGTGTAGGGGAAATGCGTGAGCCTACTGTGTAGAAGACCTGGGTTAGATTCCCAGCAAGTTTTTCTCTCACTTTTTCTTTCTTCGAAAGTTTATTTTTATAGCATAGGTGATTGAAAATAAGCTTGACTCTATTATATACGGCATTTCATTCCAACCGGACCCACAACTAAAACTATTAAATCGAAAGGGGCACTTTTCCACGTATCTTATAAATATGTACGCTGCCGACGAGATAATTTTCAAGAGGTGCCTATTTGTGTGTGTGTGTATGAGCGTGTGTGTGCAGTGGCGTACGCAGGAATTTATTTCGGGAGGGGTCCAAACTCAATATCAGTGTATTTTATATTGAAATTCCTAAACTTGTCCCAAAAATTAGGCTAAATTTACACAAAAGTTGGAATTTCGGGGGTGGTCCGGACCCCAAGGACCCACCCCCTGCGTACGTCCCTGTGTGTGTGCGTATTTCCTTAAAATTAATATTTTATACTTTCCCATTGTGGTATTCACTTCAAATTTGGTATTCGCATGTATCTTAACGAGGGACATAAAAGGGGAGAGAGATATTTTGCAATCGTTTCCGGTTTGAAGTAGACACTGTTGTCGCGAGACAAAATGTATTGTTGTCTTGTATGGACACTATATCCTGAAAATAAAGCCCAATGTTTCTTTCAGACTCTTTTTGGGGGACACTGCCTCCTCAGAGCGCCCCTGGCGACATCAAAATAATACCTTTATAATACAGTAACAAATAGAATGTTATCAGCAGTGCCCCCGGGGTAATACTCCCCCCGAACATTGCTTCCGATAGAGACACTGGTGATGCTCCATTTCCAAAGCAGCATATGTTTGATTTTAAATACTTCAGTATCGTCTCGAAACTTTACACGAACATACTGCCTAGTTTCGAGACGATATCAACAGTTAGTGTATAAATATATTCTTTTCGTCTATGTCTGTAATAACGAAAATATTTTGTTCACGCAATGCCAACAGAAACTATTTTGATAAAACGAAGCAATGTGATAAGAAAAAAACGTTAGATAAAACAAGGTTCGGCGGGGAATCGAACACAGTCCTGCTACTCAGAAAGCAAACACTTTACCGCGGAGCTAACTTACTACGTTAAATTTTGTATGCTTTATTCTCCTCACTATACCACATAAGAGTCCAAATGAAGGCAATTCAAAAATATGGCAATTTTGCATTCAAGATGGCGACTTCTCCAATGATTTGTTTCTTCACTTAAACTGAACTATGTCCTTAATAACATAGCGAAACCTGGCTTACCTACCAAGAGCACAACTTACAATTTTCATGGTTACAAATTTTTGAGCCGCCATTTTGAATCGAAGATGGCGACTTTTCCAACATGTCGGATTTTTCCCCTCACATGTCCTGTAATCTACACACTTGAACGCAATTTCGTGATTCCACCATATCTACCAGTTGTGTAGAATTAGACGCCCCCTTATAGCATTCCTAGCACTTTCTTACACCGAACATTACTATTTTTTCAAGTTTAAGGGCGGATTCGCAAACTACGCATCAGAATAAAAATCACCTCGAAATTTCAACGTCCTACATACAGCCATTAAAAATTTAACATTTTTTCGATTTGCGCCGCGAAACTAAAACGAATTTTAATGCTCTTTTTTCTATCATAAACTATGTTCCTAGCTTCACTGCCTGACAAAATATGACGTTTCTATGGTGTGCGGAACTACCCTAAAAACCAGCATTTCCAACGACGAAAAATTTCGACACTTCATTTACATGGAAAATGTTGCCTTTTACGTGATATCGGAATTTTCCCATTACTCACATCCCATGACGAACAAGTATGCAAAATTTGGTGTTTGTATGTTTTGTGGAAGTATGCAAACAATTAAATGTGTTTCCGATTATAGAGGTATATAATTCCACAGACGCGGGCCCGCTACGTACCAGTATTATGTGCGCAGTAAGTAGGAAGTACCAAATATAAGGAATTGAGTGGTGTAGGGGAAATGCGTGAGCCTACTGTGTAGAAGACCTGGGTTCGATTCCCAGCAAGTTTTTCTCTCACTTTTTCTTTCTTCGAAAGTTTATTTTTATAGCATAGGTGATTGAAAATAAGCTTGACTCTATTATATACGGCATTTCATTCCAACCGGACCCACAACTAAAACTATTAAATCGAAAGGGGCACTTTTCCACGTATCTTATAAATATGTACGCTGCCGACGAGACAATTTTCAAGAGGTGCCCATTTGTGTGTGTGTGTGTATGAGCGTGTGTGTGCAGTGGCGTACGCAGGAATTTATTTCGGGAGGGCTCCAAACTCAATATCAGTGTATTTTATATTGAAATTCCTAAACTTGTCCCAAAAATTAGGCTAAATTTACACAAAAGTTGGAATTTCGGGGGTGGTCCGGACCCCAAGGACCCACCCCCTGCGTACGTCCCTGTGTGTGTGCGTATTTCTTTAAAATTAATATTTTATACTTTCCCTTTGTGGTATTCACTTCAAATTTGGTATTCGCATGTATCTTAACGAGGGACATAAAAGGGGAGAGAGATATTTTGCAATCGTTTCCGGTTTGAAGTAGACACTGTTGTCGCGAGACAAAATGTATTGTTGTCTTGTATGGACACTATATCCTGAAAATAATGCCCAATGTTTCTTTCAGACTCTTTTTGGGGGACACTGCCTCCTCAGAGCGCCCCTGGCGACATCAAAATAATACCTTTATAATACAGTAACAAATAGAATGTTATCAGCAGTGCCCCCGGGGTAATACTCCCCCCGAACATTGCTTCCGATAGAGACACTGGTGATGCTCCATTTCCAAAGCAGCATATGTTTGATTTTAAATACTTCAGTATCGTCTCGAAACTTTACACGAACATACTGCCTAGTTTCGAGACGATATCAACAGTTAGTGTATAAATATATTCTTTTCGTCTATGTCTGTAATAACGAAAATATTTTGTTCACGCAATGCCAACAGAAACTATTTTGATAAAACGAAGCAATGTGATAAGAAAAAAAAACGTTAGATAAAACAAGGTTCGGCGGGGAATCGAACCCAGACCTGCTACTCCGAAAGCAAACACTTTACCGCGGAGCTAACTTACTACGTTAAATTTTGTATGCTTTATTCTCCTCAATATACCACATAAGAGTCCAAATGAAGGCAATTCAAAAATATGGCAATTTTGCATTCAAGATGGCGACTTCTCCAATGATTTGTTTCTTCACTTAAACTGAACTATGTCCTTAATAACATAGCGAAACCTGGCTTACCTACCAAGAGCACAACTTACAATTTTCATGGTTACAAATTTTTGAGCCGCCATTTTGAATCGAAGATGGCGACTTTTCCAACATGTCGGATTTTTCCCCTCACATGTCCTGTAATCTACACACTTGAACGCAATTTCGTGATTCCACCATATCTCCAAGTTGTGTAGAATTAGACGCCCCCTTATAACATTCCTAGCACTTTCTTACACCGAACATTACTATTTTTTCAAGTTTAAGGGCGGATTCGCAAACTACGCATCAGAATAAAAATCACCTCGAAATTTCAACGTCCTACATACAGCCATTAAAAATTTAACATTTTTTCGATTTGCGCCGCGAAACTAAAACGAATTTTAATGCTCTTTTTTCTATCATAAACTATGTTCCTAGCTTCACTGCCTGACAAAATATGACGTTTCTATGGTGTGCGGAACTACCCTAAAAACCAGCATTTCCAACGACGAAAAATTTCGACACTTCATTTACATGGAAAATGTTGCCTTTTTCGTGATATCGGAATTTTCCCATTACTCACATCCCATGACGAACAAGTATGCAAAATTTGGTGTTTGTATGTTTTGTGGAAGTATGCAAACAATTAAATGTGTTTCCGATTATAGAGGTATATAATTCCACAGACGCGGGCCCGCTACGTACCAGTATTATGTGCGCAGTAAGTAGGAAGTACCAAATATAAGGAATTGAGTGGTGTAGGGGAAATGCGTGAGCCTACTGTGTAGAAGACCTGGGTTCGATTCCCAGCAAGTTTTTCTCTCACTTTTTCTTTCTTCGAAAGTTTATTTTTATAGCATAGGTGATTGAAAATAAGCTTGACTCTATTATATACGGCATTTCATTCCAACCGGACCCACAACTAAAACTATTAAATCGAAAGGGGCACTTTTCCACGTATCTTATAAATATGTACGCTGCCGACGAGACAATTTTCAAGAGGTGCCCATTTGTGTGTGTGTGTGTATGAGCGTGTGTGTGCAGTGGCGTACGCAGGAATTTATTTCGGGAGGGGTCCAAACTCAATATCAGTGTATTTTATATTGAAATTCCTAAACTTGTCCCAAAAATTAGGCTAAATTTACACAAAAGTTGGAATTTCGGGGGTGGTCCGGACCCCAAGGACCCACCCCCTGCGTACGTCCCTGTGTGTGTGCGTATTTCTTTAAAATTAATATTTTATACTTTCCCTTTGTGGTATTCACTTCAAATTTGGTATTCGCATGTATCTTAACGAGGGACATAAAAGGGGAGAGAGATATTTTGCAATCGTTTCCGGTTTGAAGTAGACACTGTTGTCGCGAGACAAAATGTATTGTTGTCTTGTATGGACACTATATCCTGAAAATAATGCCCAATGTTTCTTTCAGACTCTTTTTGGGGGACACTGCCTCCTCAGAGCGCCCCTGGCGACATCAAAATAATACCTTTATAATACAGTAACAAATAGAATGTTATCAGCAGTGCCCCCGGGGTAATACTCCCCCCGAACATTGCTTCCGATAGAGACACTGGTGATGCTCCATTTCCAAAGCAGCATATGTTTGATTTTAAATACTTCAGTATCGTCTCGAAACTTTACACGAACATACTGCCTAGTTTCGAGACGATATCAACAGTTAGTGTATAAATATATTCTTTTCGTCTATGTCTGTAATAACGAAAATATTTTGTTCACGCAATGCCAACAGAAACTATTTTGATAAAACGAAGCAATGTGATAAGAAAAAAAAACGTTAGATAAAACAAGGTTCGGCGGGGAATCGAACCCAGACCTGCTACTCCGAAAGCAAACACTTTACCGCGGAGCTAACTTACTACGTTAAATTTTGTATGCTTTATTCTCCTCAATATACCACATAAGAGTCCAAATGAAGGCAATTCAAAAATATGGCAATTTTGCATTCAAGATGGCGACTTCTCCAATGATTTGTTTCTTCACTTAAACTGAACTATGTCCTTAATAACATAGCGAAACCTGGCTTACCTACCAAGAGCACAACTTACAATTTTCATGGTTACAAATTTTTGAGCCGCCATTTTGAATCGAAGATGGCGACTTTTCCAACATGTCGGATTTTTCCCCTCACATGTCCTGTAATCTACACACTTGAACGCAATTTCGTGATTCCACCATATCTCCAAGTTGTGTAGAATTAGACGCCCCCTTATAACATTCCTAGCACTTTCTTACACCGAACATGACTATTTTTTCAAGTTTAAGGGCGGATTCGCAAACTACGCATCAGAATAAACATCACCTCGAAATTTCAACGTCCTACATACAGCCATTAAAAATTTAACATTTTTTCGATTTGCGCCGCGAAACTAAAACGAATTTTAATGCTCTTTCTTCTATCATAAACTATGTTCCTAGCTTCACTGCCTGACAAAATATGACGTTTCTATGGTGTGCGGAACTACCTTAGAAACCAGCATTTCGAAACGACGAAAAATTTCGACACTTCATTTACATGGAAAATGTCGCCTTTTTCGTGATATCGGAATTTTCCCATTACTCACATCCCATGACGAACAAGTATGCAAAATTTGGTGTTTGTATGTTTTGTGGAAGTATGCAAACAATTAAGTGTGTTTCCGATTATAGAGGTATATAATTCCACAGACGCGGGCCCGCTACGTACCAGTATTATGTGCGCAGTAAGTAGGAAGTACCAAATATAAGGAATTGAGTGGTGTAGGGGAAATGCGTGAGCCTACTGTGTAGAAGACCTGGGTTCGATTCCCAGCAAGTTTTTCTCTCACTTTTTCTTTCTTCGAAAGTTTATTTTTATAGCATAGGTGATTGAAAATAAGCTTGACTCTATTATATACGGCATTTCATTCCAACCGGACCCACAACTAAAACTATTAAATCGAAAGGGGCACTTTTCCACGTATCTTATAAATATGTACGCTGCCGACGAGACAATTTTCAAGAGGTGCCCATTTGTGTGTGTGTGTATGAGCGTGTGTGTGCAGTGGCGTACGCAGGAATTTATTTCGGGAGGGGTCCAAACTCAATATCAGTGTATTTTATATTGAAATTCCTAAACTTGTCCCAAAAATTAGGCTAAATTTACACAAAAGTTGGAATTTCGGGGGTGGTCCGGACCCCAAGGACCCACCCCCTGCGTACGTCCCTGTGTGTGTGCGTATTTCTTTAAAATTAATATTTTATACTTTCCCTTTGTGGTATTCACTTCAAATTTGGTATTCGCATGTATCTTAACGAGGGACATAAAAGGGGAGAGAGATATTTTGCAATCGTTTCCGGTTTGAAGTAGACACTGTTGTCGCGAGACAAAATGTATTGTTGTCTTGTATGGACACTATATCCTGAAAATAATGCCCAATGTTTCTTTCAGACTCTTTTTGGGGGACACTGCCTCCTCAGAGCGCCCCTGGCGACATCAAAATAATACCTTTATAATACAGTAACAAATAGAATGTTATCAGCAGTGCCCCCGGGGTAATACTCCCCCCGAACATTGCTTCCGATAGAGACACTGGTGATGCTCCGTTTCCAAAGCAGCATATGTTTGATTTTAAATACTTCAGTATCGTCTCGAAACTTTACACGAACATACTGCCTAGTTTCGAGACGATATCAACAGTTAGTGTATAAATATATTCTTTTCGTCTATGTCTGTAATAACGAAAATATTTTGTTCACGCAATGCCAACAGAAACTATTTTGATAAAACGAAGCAATGTGATAAGAAAAAAAACGTTAGATAAAACAAGGTTCGGCGGGGAATCGAACCCAGACCTGCTACTCCGAAAGCAAACACTTTACCGCGGAGCTAACTTACTACGTTAAATTTTGTATGCTTTATTCTCCTCAATATACCACATAAGAGTCCAAATGAAGGCAATTCAAAAATATGGCAATTTTGCATTCAAGATGGCGACTTCTCCAATGATTTGTTTCTTCACTTAAACTGAACTATGTCCTTAATAACATAGCGAAACCTGGCTTACCTACCAAGAGCACAACTTACAATTTTCATGGTTACAAATTTTTGAGCCGCCATTTTGAATCGAAGATGGCGACTTTTCCAACATGTCGGATTTTTCCCCTCACATGTCCTGTAATCTACACACTTGAACGCAATTTCGTGATTCCACCATATCTCCAAGTTGTGTAGAATTAGACGCCCCCTTATAACATTCCTAGCACTTTCTTACACCGAACATGACTATTTTTTCAAGTTTAAGGGCGGATTCGCAAACTACGCATCAGAATAAACATCACCTCGAAATTTCAACGTCCTACATACAGCCATTAAAAATTTAACATTTTTTCGATTTGCGCCGCGAAACTAAAACGAATTTTAATGCTCTTTCTTCTATCATAAACTATGTTCCTAGCTTCACTGCCTGACAAAATATGACGTTTCTATGGTGTGCGGAACTACCTTAGAAACCAGCATTTCGAAACGACGAAAAATTTCGACACTTCATTTATATGGAAAATGTCGCCTTTTTCGTGATATCGGAATTTTCCCATTACTCACATCCCATGTCGAACAAGTATGCAAAATTTGGTGTTTGTATGTTTTGTGGAAGTATGCAAACAATTAAGTGTGTTTCCGATTATAGAGGTATATAATTCCACAGACGCGGGCCCGCTACGTACCAGTATTATGTGCGCAGTAAGTAGGAAGTACCAAATATAAGGAATTGAGTGGTGTAGGGGAAATGCGTGAGCCTACTGTGTAGAAGACCTGGGTTCGATTCCCAGCAAGTTTTTCTCTCACTTTTTCTTTCTTCGAAAGTTTATTTTTATAGCATAGGTGATTGAAAATAAGCTTGACTCTATTATATACGGCATTTCATTCCAACCGGACCCACAACTAAAACTATTAAATCGAAAGGGGCACTTTTCCACGTATCTTATAAATATGTACGCTGCCGACGAGACAATTTTCAAGAGGTGCCCATTTGTGTGTGTGTGTATGAGCGTGTGTGTGCAGTGGCGTACGCAGGAATTTATTTCGGGAGGGGTCCAAACTCAATATCAGTGTATTTTATATTGAAATTCCTAAACTTGTCCCAAAAATTAGGCTAAATTTACACAAAAGTTGGAATTTCGGGGGTGGTCCGGACCCCAAGGACCCACCCCCTGCGTACGTCCCTGTGTGTGTGCGTATTTCCTTAAAATTAATATTTTATACTTTCCCTTTGTGGTATTCACTTCAAATTTGGTATTCGCATGTATCTTAACGAGGGACATAAAAGGGGAGAGAGATATTTTGCAATCGTTTCCGGTTTGAAGTAGACACTGTGGTCGCGAGACAAAATGTATTGTTGTTTTGTATGGACACTATATCCTGAAAATAATGCCCAATGTTTCTTTCAGACTCTTTTTGGGGGACACTGCCTCCTCAGAGCGCCCCTGGCGACATCAAAATAATACCTTTATAATACAGTAACAAATAGAATGTTATCAGCAGTGCCCCCGGGGTAATACTCCCCCCGAACATTGCTTCCGATAGAGACACTGGTGATGCTCCGTTTCCAAAGCAGCATATGTTTGATTTTAAATACTTCAGTATCGTCTCGAAACTTTACACGAACATACTGCCTAGTTTCGAGACGATATCAACAGTTAGTGTATAAATATATTCTTTTCGTCTATGTCTGTAATAACGAAAATATTTTGTTCACGCAATGCCAACAGAAACTATTTTGATAAAACGAAGCAATGTGATAAGAAAAAAACGTTAGATAAAACAAGGTTCGGCGGGGAATCGAACCCAGACCTGCTACTCCGAAAGCAAACACTTTACCGCGGAGCTAACTTACTACGTTAAATTTTGTATGCTTTATTCTCCTCAATATACCACATAAGAGTCCAAATGAAGGCAATTCAAAAATATGGCAATTTTGCATTCAAGATGGCGACTTCTCCAATGATTTGTTTCTTCACTTAAACTGAACTATGTCCTTAATAACATAGCGAAACCTGGCTTACCTACCAAGAGCACAACTTACAATTTTCATGGTTACAAATTTTTGAGCCGCCATTTTGAATCGAAGATGGCGACTTTTCCAACATGTCGGATTTTTCCCCTCACATGTTCTGTAATCTACACACTTGAACGCAATTTCGTGATTCCACCATATCTCCAAGTTGTGTAGAATTAGACGCCCCCTTATAACATTCCTAGCACTTTCTTACACCGAACATGACTATTTTTTCAAGTTTAAGGGCGGATTCGCAAACTACGCATCAGAATAAACATCACCTCGAAATTTCAACGTCCTACATACAGCCATTAAAAATTTAACATTTTTTCGATTTGCGCCGCGAAACTAAAACGAATTTTAATGCTCTTTCTTCTATCATAAACTATGTTCCTAGCTTCACTGCCTGACAAAATATGACGTTTCTATGGTGTGCGGAACTACCTTAGAAACCAGCATTTCGAAACGACGAAAAATTTCGACACTTCATTTACATGGAAAATGTCGCCTTTTTCGTGATATCGGAATTTTCCCATTACTCACATCCCATGACGAACAAGTATGCAAAATTTGGTGTTTGTATGTTTTGTGGAAGTATGCAAACAATTAAGTGTGTTTCCGATTATAGAGGTATATAATTCCAACCAGGAATTTTAGTTGTGCTACTTGTTGTGCTGAAGTTTGAGTATTCTATTTGCATAGATTGCAGGTCTGTCGTAGTTTTACACTGTGAAACGAAACTCACTTGTTTCTCTACAAAAACATGAAGTAGGAAAAATATCACAACCAGGGGCGGATCTAGGGGGCGATCGGGGCAATCTCCCTTCCCCAGAAGAGAACACTTTCTTATTTTATATATAAATAAAAACCATCCCAGAGTTTGAAGCTCTTAAAAATAGCTCTAAGTAACAGTATTACAACCCCGTCCAGAAGTCCGTCCTAGATCCCCTGATCACAACTCCCGGTTTCAGAATTGATCACCATAAAGCAAGCATGATAATAGTTAGCGAGAAGCATGAATTCAGTACCTTCGCAATAGACTATCTCCAAGTTTTGTCCTGTGGTAGAAATTTACTATCACTTCTAATTTTAATAGTGATCACCATAGAGCAAAAATAATAAGAGATAACGAGATATGCTTATATATATGAATCCAGGATTCGAAGATTGTCATCTCGATCGCTATCCCTCTATGTAAACCGGAAATAGTGAGAAACTACCATTTCCGGTTTCATAGTAAAGAAAAGACGATAGCTAGAAGCAGTTTTTGATATGGATTCTGTGCCACAATGATAGTTTCCATCTCTAAGTTTAATGCAACTGAAAGTGATAAATACTTACTATATCTCTGGTTACAATATTTTTTCTCAGAACGAGAGAGGTACTAAGAAGCAACAAACGTTTCCTTTAAATATATAATTTCATAATTCTAAGAAAAGATTTCAAGTCCTGTCCACTGGTCTAGTGGCTAGCGCGTATTCCTTTGATGCACAGGGTCCCGAGTGGGAAAACATTGAACGTGTTATGTGGTTCGGATTCCACTTTAAAATGTAGGTCCACGCCTTGTATAGTCTCGATTGTTACTGGAAAGGGACGCTGAACTTCAACAAACAACAAAATAAAAATATTTCATCTTAGTAGTATTCTTCTACTGAAGTTAGTAGCAGTAAAAACTAATACGAAAACGAAGACCCATCTATTTAAAATTTGATGAGATTGTTTGATGAGATTGTTATAGTCAGATACTTAGTTCTTTGTCCTACCGTATATAAAACATCTTTAGAACAAATAAACCATTCAATAGTATTTTGTTAGTATTAAATTGCCTATTTTTTTAAAGCAATCCAATTGTTTTTGATACTGACTTAATTACTTATAGAAAATAAGAGAAATGAATGGGGGATCTTAGTGAGAAGTCTTTAGAATCAGTATCAGTACATATAATCACTTCATGTTTTATATTTTGTTAAAATCAATTGTTAAGAGTCAATTTATTGCAGAGTTGCCTGATACTATCACGATCAGTTTATGCAGGATCCTTCTATTTGGTAATTTGTTAGTCTTTTTTACATTATAAAATATATTATCGGGTTAACTGCTGTATCGCTGGACCACTTTTAGGAAATTTACCGGATCAATTGGAGAATTTATTTAAGTTTATGAGGAAGAGTGATTGAAAGTCAGGTAAGGGGAATAGTAAAAGCTCAGATAGTGATTGTATTTGCTTGTTGTTTTTGATGTTGTAAGCGGCACTGTCAGGAACGTCATTTCAGATTTTGCTTGGGGAAGGGGGGCAAGACCCCTTGATATAAGTAAAATTTCACGTTTTTCACTGATTTACTACTATTCTATTGATAAAATCTATATACAGCTCAAAATCAGGGGGGGCAAATGCCCCTCCTTGCCCCCCTAAATGACGCTCCTGGGCACTGTATGTGGAAGCGGATGAACTATTTCGCGTAGAGGTACACTTGTTTTACTATACGGATCCATAGATTGTAAAATGTACAGAAAAATTTGGGCAAATCCTTAATTTGCCCATTTTATGACGAGAACAGAACCCAACCAACCCCTGCTTCTTAACCCATTCCTACTCCTACTACTACTGCTACTCCTACTCTTACTACTACTTATACTATGAATCCGTATAGTAAAACTGCGCACCTAATAACATAATCTAACTTACCTTAATGCAATCGAACCAAATATAACCGATGCAAATATAAAAAATGCTCCATTTTTTTCGATTTTCAAATTGGTCCGGTGATACACCAGTAATGCCATATTGTCGATAACACATTAATAACATTATTAGTAAATAATTATTTTTTAATATTCTGTAAAATATAAATTTTACACTGTTTACCTTTGTGAATTATTATTTCTAATTTATATCCCTCAAGAACCGAGAACCAAAGGTCTGTGCATCACAATATTTCGTGCTAAGCTCGCACGCGTACCAGACTCGTTAAAGTCTATGACCATATCAACTTTGGCCAATATCGGATGAGTTTAACGCGTTTTAATGAAATTTCTCTGATTTAACTAAGTTCAAGTCCAAATTTTCTGGACAGTATTTTGAGAAAAAAAATACTACCAGCTAGTCAGAGCATCAATGCAACTGTGTACTGTCAGCTGTTGAGCCGTGTTCAAGAAAAAACTCAACACTGGAGCCAGCACTTCTGAATCACAAAGGGATCTTCCTGTTACAGGACAACACTAAGCCCTACGTGACTAGGATAACCAGGGACACCATTCTACACTTTGGATGGGAAACACTATTGCATCCGCCATACCGTTCGATTATCACCTGTTCCATTCCTTAGACAATCAGCTTAGAGTACGCCAGTTCAAATCCCTAGTAGAGGTGCAAAATGCACTTGATACCTTTTTCGCTTCACGGCCCCCGAAGAAGTTCTACCGTGATGGAATACATGGCCTTCCAAAACGTTGGTAGAAGGTCGTCGATGCTGATGGAGACTATTTTTGATCTTCCAGGTTTGTCTTAGGTTAAAAATCGATGTTTGAAGGTGTTGGGTGAAAAAGCGACAGATCTTTCTTGATTACCTTTATAGTTACTAAGCTCGTCAAGATCTACCACCTTACCAAGTTTGGTAAAAATTGGATGAGTTCCATCTTTCGCGCTTTAATGAAATTTCCTGATTTCACTGATTCCAAACCTAACATTGCTAGCTAAAACTCAGGAACAAAAGTCTGTACATAATAATATTATATACTGAGCTTCCATGCATACCAAGCTTGTCAATACTTACGATCATACTTTGGTCAAGACCATTTGAGTTTAATCAAATGCGTCTTAGTGAAATTTCTTGATATCACTAACTTAAAACACAAATTTGATTAGCAATAACTCTCGAACCAAAGTCCCAAACACCATAATATTTAACCTATGTACTAAATACATCGCAGTTCATAACCATACTAATTTTGGTCGTGATTGGATGAGTTTCGACAATAATAGGCAGTATACACTATCCTTTCATTAAATCCAAACCCACGGGGAAACAGTAGCTGTGTTAGAACGGTTACCTCTTATGCATTTGATCCCAGATCAAGTAAGTTCGTGGCAGACAACATCGTGTCCGTGTATTTTCCCAGGGTACTCCCATTTTCTCCTACATTATCATTTTACGAATTCGAAAACTTTTCGAAAAACGAAAAATCATCGAAAAACAGAAAACAAAATTTTTTCGAAAAACGAAAAGGAATTTTTTCGAGAAAACGAAAAACGAAAAATCTTTCGAAAAAACGAAATTTTTTTCGAAAAAACGAAAAACGAAAAAACAAAAAATGAAATTTCCGAAAATCGAAAAACAGATTTTTAAAAAAGGTCATCCCTAATTAATGCCACCGTGACAAGTCGTGGTTCTTATGATAGTGGCGTATTTTCGCCCGGAGGAATTACGGAAATAATAAATAATACAGACTCCGATGCTTTTGAAACGGACGATGAATGTAGTTTGTAGGAAGATTCTAGCATCATTTTATGTGACATACATACCTCTTTTCATATAGCCTCGCTGCTGAACGGGACGTTAAAATCAAAACTCAATACACACCTCTTTCTATTTAGAAATATTGTGTGGTATACAATATGCGGAATTCAAGATGGCTGCCATGATGTACACTAAATCATTTAACGCAGTGCCAATGCCAAATTGTAACATTTGCATATTATCCGTCTATGCGTCTCTTTGATACAGCCCTGTCATAATACTTTCCCTATCTGATACATATGTCAAACATAGCACACACTGTCTCAAACAGATGATGTGTCAAAAATGAATTCACATTCTCATTTGTGGGAATATTCAAGCCTAAGTTGAAGTGTAAAATCATATTGCATTTAAAACAATATTGTGTGATATGCAATATGGCGGAATTCAAGATGCCTTCCATGGTGACCACACTCCAAATCAAAGCAGTTGACATGTCGTTATTATTGTTCTGTCCCAATACTTTTCACTAACCCTGTATACAGATCCACATATGTCTTCTCACAGCAAAATTAAACTAATGTTTTCCACAGAATATTTTTCATACTAGTACGTATTTTTATACTTTGATCCAGGGGTAGAAATGGAATTTTAGAAGTAAGGGAAAAGTCAGCAATAGATAAAGTTTGATAGGGCCATGTCACGAGAACACAAACTCAGAAAGACGGTAGTTAGGGGCGGACTGGCCAGGGCCGTTAGGTCACGATCGCAGCCTAGGCCCTCTCAAAAAAATAATGAAACAATAAAGAAAGAGAGAGAAAGAGAGAAAAGCTAAAACAGAAGAAAGCTAAATAATTCGGTAGATCACTGTTATTATGCTGGCAACACACACTCCTCTTTCATCCTTCCATCAATCAGTAAGTTATCTTTTTCAATACGGTCCTTTTTTTTACTACATTTGTGGCTAGGTCTATCTTTCACTATAGTCTTTTATTATCAGAAACTGTGATTTAGTTTGTACCTGGGGCCGTGGGCCCTTCTTTCAATATATTGGACAGTTGGGGCTCTTCTTTCATTTCATTGAGCAGTTGCGGTCCTAGGTACTTTTTTCATCATGTTGAGCTGTTGGGATCTGGGACCTTTTTTCATTATGTTGGGCAGTTGGGGCCTTTCACCGTTGAAGACTGGGGCCTGGTTTGTAGCTGGGTCCATATTTAACCACAGGCTGATTGATCCTTTATGGATGTTAATACAACTTGTAGGTCTATATTTGATAATTCAAAAATGGAAAAACAGCGCATTTTTAAAAAATATTTTCTATCAAAAACGTTTACAAAATAACAGGAGAAAACAGTGGAAAACGCCGAGAAAGCGGGCATTTTCAACATAATGGTTGATTCTATCCAAGATATTTCAGTGCTTAATCAGCTGGCTATAGTAATTCTCTACGTTATAAACGGTCAAGTATTTGAGCGGCCGTTAACAGTTGTCGTAAACACCATGGGCGTCTCTGATGGGGGGACGAGGGGGACGCGTCCCCCCAATATTTTAAAGTACAAAATATTCAATATTTTATTCTAATTTAATTTACTTACTAACGACAGAATAACATATAAATAATAATAATTATATTTACTTGTCATGTAATATTCAGGCCATGTAACGATTATAAGAGTTCTTGATATACCTCACGGGGTCCGTGAAGGTAAGCAGAAAGGTAACAAATGGAATTGAAGATAATAAACAGGTTGGGCTAGGTGGTACCATTTAAATAACTTTCTTTGATGTCCCCCCAAATTGTATAAGCCAGAGACGCCTGTCGTAAACAGTGACACTAGAAGACAAGTAACTTATAATTAGAGACCGGATGTTAGGCAAAATGCCTATTCTGTAACATTAAAGATATGATCAAAAATAACATTTTAAAGTTTATATAAGGGGTTATACCTTCGATTTAAGCCAATTTTATTTTGCCTATTTTGCCTATTTCGACCTTTACTGCCTAAATAACTGCTTTAGTGCCTAATGTTGCCTATTTTATGCATTTTCTTCAAAATAAGCCTTCATTGGGAAAATATATAATTTATATAACATAAATAATACATACATATATAGGTATATTAGGTGTTTGTAAATACAAGCACGTGGTACGTTACAATATATACACAGGGTGAACTTCAAAGATGTGCACATCCGAGGTGATTAATGCTATGAAAAAAAGACAAAAAAGTTCTCTTGTAGTTTGTCGAATTCCGTGTCGTGTGCGAGTGAAAGTGATGCCAACTTGGAATCGAAAATCGAATCTTGACAATTGGAATGGAACAGACAGATGAACACATACATTGAGAGGTGATTCGTGATATGAAAAGAAGAAAAAAAGTCCTGTTGCATGTGGAATTCTGCGTCGTGTACGAGTGGCAGGGGTGCCAACTTGGAATCGAAAATCGAATCCTGACAATTGGAGCGGAACAGATAGATGTGCACATACGTTGGGAGGTGATTCGTGACGTGAAAAGAAGACAAAAAGTCCTCTTGAATGTCACGAATCACCTTCCAAAGTACATGCACACTTTTATGTTTCGCTCCAATTGTCAGGATTCGATTTTCGATTCCAAGTTGCCCCCCCCCCCTGTCACTCGTATACGACGCGGAATTCCATAACATGCAAGAGGACTTATTGTATTCTTTTGATGTCACGAATCACCTCCCGAAGTATGTGCACATCTTCCAGGTTCACCCAGTATATATGGAATCCACAACAAGCTTCGTTTTTATATATACAATAAAAGAAGATATTGACAAAAAAGTATGTTTCTATATTCTTTGAGCATTATTTATGACTTGAATCTATTTTTTAATGGTATTGAGTATTTATCTTCATTATTTCGAGCTACATTTTAGTGCCTATTTTACTGCCTATTTTTTAAATTTTTAGTGCCTATTTGCCTGCTTATTTTCTAGGTTTTTAGTGCCTAAACATCCGGTCTCTACTTATAATGAAATCAAAAGAGTACTTTGTGACAAAAATACTTTCATGTCTGATATTGTAAGCTGCTCTTTTGATGGAGCTGCTAACTTGAGTGAATGCTATAAAGGAGTTAAAGCATTACTGGAGAAGGATAACCCTGAAATTATTTACCCCAATGCATGGCTCATGCTCTTAATTTGGGTATGACAAATTCGATTGAGTAGATCCCTGAAGCTGCAAATTTATTTGGTGTGGTTAAAACCAGTGCCGTGTTCTGTTTCAATACTACAAAAGAAAGGATGTTTGGAAGAAAATTATTGATGCAAGCCACGAGGGACATGACAAACTACGAAAAGTTCAACAAGTTGGTGCAACACAATGGTGGAGCAGAAACAAGGCACTGAATGCAGTAGTCGACACTAACGAGTTTCGCTACGAAACATGAAGCCAAGACGAAGAAGACTGTCTATCATGAAGATTTCTTTCATTTTTATTGTGTAATGTACCATTACAGTTGAAAGTAATGGCAACTTTTTTTACGCACCCTGTACCTAGTAAATTTTTTTATTATTCGATTTCGGTTTAGTTACACAATTTATTTACTCTCTTTACTTCAAATTAAATGTAATGAATCGAAAGGTTTCATTAGTAACCATATTCCCACTGAATAATATATTTATTTATATTTTGATTAAGTGTAAATCCCATTTTCGCATATACAAGTTGAATAGTAACAAGGTTTATCAGGCCGACGTCATACCAAAAAATAATTCCGTCATTGGATATAAATTTTCTTAATTTCAGACCAATGTAGAATTCAGTCAGGTACCTAATCTTTCCCTCACCCCCTCTCACTAGTCCATAGTCACTTTCAGATCCGGTTACATCTGGATTTGCCAAATTTCTATTCGCTTTGTAATTTCCGCGGCTGGTAGACTCCGACCTCATTGGTGGAATTTTCCAATCCCTGTCGTTTTCGGCGCAATGTTATTATAATAATCAAGAACAACTCTACGAGCACAGCCGTGGAAATCAACTACGCTATACTGGCTGGTAAAGACGTGGATTTCGAGTGAAAAACAGGTAAAATTTAGACTAAATGTCATCGTAAACGTCGTGTGATCAATCAGGAGCCAGGAAACCCATATTTTTGTTGAAAGAACTGTAAAACCAGGGGAAAATATCTGATTCAGGATTTCGGTTTGCAGGAAGCCATGTTTGCTGCCCAGATAGGATAGACAGTATAGGAAAGTGATTTTTTTTTTTGATCTTTTCAAATTCAGTTGGGGATTAGGGACAATACGACCTGGTTTCGTACATATATTATAGTGTGTATAGTAAATTACTAAATAATTTTTTTTTATTATTTAGTAATTGCATGTACACAGTAGGTTTCATAGTTGCAATGCTAATTATCATAATGGCAGCTTAAGCTAACAAAAAGGGGCTCCTATTCATTTCCAAATTGAACCAGTTCTAGCGGGGGAATGGGTTAGTTATTATTTGTATTAGGGCCTTTTCCCCTCTCAGGGGAAGGGTTCCTCAATAAACCTCGTTAAGGTGCCCCCAGGGCATCAATCTTTAGCAATCATTATGTAAACAATTGGTCAGGTCAATTGGACCTAGGGTTAACTATTCTCATTTTGCCCCCATAAAGTTTAATAGAGCCAACTCTATATACTAAAAAGGAGTACTTTTCCCCAATATGCATGTAATTAAATGGTGTTTGTTTAGTTAGTAGTATTTATGTGTAGTATTTATAGTGGTGTGTAGTTCGTAGTTCTGTATGAGTGCATGATTTCTACGGTTAGGACAGTGTAGTTCACATGCATTAGTTTAATACCATTTGTCTAACTCAAAGCACACTAAACGAGAGTAACTATTAGATTTCTGATTAATGAGTACAAGTATATATTTCAGTACACGGTAAATTATGTCTCCACTACAGCGCCATCGTGTCCGTTTTCGGTAGTCAATTGTTTGTTGACATTACGACATCGCCTGACTTAGTGATCTAGATTGTTTGATTTTGGCCATTTATTCTCAAATTACATTCCGTGGACATGGTTTTCGGTTCAGATGATTATACATTCATATAAGATAGCATGAGATCTTACTGTACTGAAAATCACAGCTTGCTAGGTCCAGTAATAATCGAAATATCCACTGAAATAAAGAATGCCTATTTTCTTAATAGAGGTAAAGTCCATATGCTGCTACTATTTGTTTCAAAATGTAGTTTTAAATTCTCTTTTCCCGTGGCTGTAGAAAATTTCCATTGTTGCTTTAGTTTTATCAGCAAATCAGAAATAAATTCATCGTTGACAATTTAATTTTCAGTAAATACACGTATGATTTTTTTTAACTGCGAAGTAAATACAATTTTGGTGCTTCGAAACAAAGAGTCCGTGGTTCGATGAATGTTATCGTGTAGTAGTTTGAGCGTGATAGACTGTGATAATTATATATTTATTAGTGTGTAATATAAATATGTGTATGGTGGCCTGCGTGCAAAATGTATGAAATAGGGTGTCTGTAAAATATTACTTCGCGCGAAAATGAGTAAATAATGAATGAATGTAATGATATATTAATAATATGATATAAAATATGATTGAGATGGTATGACACCTACATTTAAATGGATAGGCCTAGTGTATGTTATATAGTGAGAATATGAATATGTTTACTAAAAATCTCTCGCGTTTTGACTTCTGCACCAGTACATTCATCCAACCGAGTTTGCTATTTGGATAGTATAGTTGGGAATTGTATGTTACTTTGCATTTAAGTACCTCATACTAACAGCCCCGGACCTTAAGCCTTTCAACAGATAGGGTAGCATCATGTGGGATTTACTTTTAAAGGTTGACAGAAATGATAATTAAGAAAACTAACTGCTATATCCTGTGATCATCGAAAAGTACAGGTTCGGTCATCTGTACCTTTAACATTCATTGACTCTCCGAGATTTTTTTTCGTTGCTTACCCTATTTATTATGCAGTGCTCATATAACTATTTGGCTTTCGTCATCGCGTACCCGGACGTCGACCCATGACCCTCTTAAGTATTTTCGTTTCTTTTCTCAGTTTAATTAGTTGATGGGAATTAACGACGTCCCAGACTTTGGCATGTCTGCGCAGGGTAGCCATCGGCGATGTTTGGTCACTGAAATCACCGATCCAAAATTCAGTTTATTTACTTTTTTTTATTTTGGCAAATCACTAATTAGGGACATCTTAGCTATTTTTTTCTCTAATTTCATTACTATTCTGGATTCTTTTACTTTCCGAGAGGTCGGATGATTTTTTTCCTTTTTGAAATTCTAAATTAGCGCCTTCTCTAACCTTCCGGTGGATTCCGGAATCTGCAAGGGCGTTGACCGGATACGGTGAGTGGTGGGATTTCCCTAAAGCCTTTGTCTTTCCGAAAATCCCATCGAGGACACAGATTCGTCTTGACTTTGAAGACATCTTTTTTCGGCTATTTATTTGGTAAGCCGAACCCCTTTTGGCATAAAAGAGAATATTTGGTTATAGTATGTTGTATACGCAAATTCGACCACTTATCTTTTGTAGTTGTAGTGTTCTGTCTCCTCTCTTTTTACCTATCCTTCTTCTATTTCTTCTCTAAAGTTTTTATTTTTATTTTTCAACCTTCCCCCCCGGTTCTGAAACTCATGAAAACATACAATATTCATATCACTTATTTCGATCGTATGTACTAACCGAGACATCTAGGAATACAATTCGTGGAGGTATTTCAGAACAACTTACTACCGTTTTTCGCGATATTCAATCCACCACGGGAGAAACTGGCGAGAAGGTACACCATAATTTCAGATTCCCAGAAACTTACTTGTTATTCATTGATCGTACAACTTATACCCGCTGATTACTGATTTCTGGTTTTCTTTCTATTGATTGGTTATATGGTGTATGTATTAGTAGTTTGGGCCCACTAGTTTCGAATAACATTGATTTTTTTCTCTGTATATACATCTATATATGTACTTACATAGTTTAAAGGGTTACGTGCCTGCTCTATTTGGTTGTATTTCCACCTCCTGTGTCAACTTATTAAATAACACCAATTATTTCTTTATACGCGGATCTTAGTAAATTGAGAATTATTATTAACTATCGGGTTTATAATATACATTTTAATGTTGCAACCTTATGAAAAGAAAAAGAATTTTGTTAATCAGGGTTTTTGTTTTGTCTTTGAGCCAATAAAATGTGAATATTTATCGAATATAAAAAGGTTATGTAGAATTTAAACGTCGACAAAATACTGAGATTGATATTAGAGTGAAATTGATTATATTGAGGAATATGAATATATATATATATATGAGTATGTATGTAAAGGGCTCGGTATTTACCCGGGTTGTTTTAGGTTGCCATAGATTTTTGACACCCGACACTGACCAACTATTTGTGATATACAGTATTACCGCGTAAATTGTAATAAATGACATTTTGTTGAGTTGTTATTGATGTTTGTGACTATTAAAGTTGAATATCATGTTAAATACTGCATGTAAATAGAACAAGTAGGAGGTCGTAAGAAAAGTAAAAATAACCCTAATCCTTATCCAAATTTATTTTGCGAGATCATAGTGAACTCAGTAAACTACGAAACAGTGCGCCCCACCAACGAATCCTTCCATCAGTAATCTATGAAACAAATCCTCCTCTACGACTGGAAACATAACTATTTGGCTTTCGTCAGTTCAGTGACTACAATCTCTTGACTCCACAATCTATACTGGTAATAAAAATTTAGTGATCTTAAGTTGAACTGATTTTGGCTAATAATTTAGTAATGTGAATACAGGACCTACAATGGGTCCATTGAGATATCGTATAATGGAAATAAGTTCCCAATGTTTGGGACTGGACTCGATATTTTAAATCTCGATAAACTTTGAAATGTTATATCAAGTGCGTCAAGTGACGAAATTAAAATTATATATAATATGAAGAAACTACATTTTTTGTCTGTCGTTAAGATAAACGATTAAATACTCTCATGGACACCAATCATAGTGAATAAAGAGAGTTGAAAAAGGAGTTATTATCGACGTGAGAACAAAGACTCATAAAATTGTCGAAATTTCTCCTCTTGGGACAGAGACTCAATACAATGCTACTAAAGTGCCTTTTTTAAAGAATGATTAACCAATTATATTTTTTTCTTTCTTTGTTCACAATGATATGTATTCATTGCACTGAATCCTAAATATGTTGACCTTTGAATTTTCTTTTTTTTAATTTTTGTCTTTCGTCTTTTGTCAAATATTTTTTTAATGTAATCCAACTTTTAATATCTCTAGAAAGAGAAATGTGTTATTTGATATTGTTGAAAGTAGCAGATTTCTGTGCATGCTTATGAAACGTATTTTTTTCGTATATCAAATTTTTCCTGTTATGTCAAACTAAGTTTTCTTTTATTGAAATGTAATAAATGTCTGTAGAAATGTAGTTAGGTTAGTTTAATTCAACTAAATGTAACCTGAAGTATACACTGTCCTGTATGAATGTGAGTGTGAGTGAAATGTAGGTTTAGTATTAAGTGCACCGATTCTTTTGATATATATATATATATGTGAGTTACTATAGTTAATGGTAGTTGGCAATTAAAGTCGTTGAATGTCAATACTAACTTAATTTAAGTTGGCTCTATGAAGAAAGCAAAAAGGACTGAAGTAACCTGAACGAACGATCATCATGGGAGAACTTGGAGAGTCAGAATCTTCGACAAACGTGTGTTGCTCTGATTTTTTTTTGTGGTCGATTCTAACATGCCATCCACTTCGTCGTTTATTTTTCAAATATTGGATATTAGTCTAGAACTTCTGGAAATATTGAATAAACGGTTAAATTAAACTTTCTCATCTATCTCAGAGCTAGATTGGGATAATTCGGTAGTTGGGGTTAAATGGATCTAGGTCTGGGATGTATGGGTTAACATGTATCTACCTTTGATCACCTTAATACCAAACATTCACCCAATAGCTATTGGAAATGATCCCAATTCGATAATTATTCACTTTCCTTTACAATATTTCTAAAAATATCCAGTAACAGTTCCCTTTTTTCTTCTTTCTCTATTTTTCTTCTCTTCTTATCCCAACTTTCTCTTCTCTTCTTTACTTCTTCTATTTTAATAAAACTGAAAAGGGGGTCGTGACTAGGAATTCCATATATAATAAACACGGTCATGTATTTATTTATTTTATTTTATTTTCTTCAGAAGTCCGATAAAAAGTTTTCTCATTTCGATTGAATCTAGTATGTTCGAAATTAAGAAATGGATAATATATTCCAATATAATTAGACATAAGCCTATAGCTTCATGAATATCCCCCCCACCAGGGGCGAAGGGTTCCCACTCACGATTTATTCCATGCATCACATATGTTACAGAGCTTTCTTTCTTTTTTCTCCCTTTTTCAATTGTTCCTCAATGATGATGTAAAGGACAGGAGTTTTAATGCGAAATCAAAATTTCAAGCTAAACTTTGCTGAATAAATAGACAAAATTTAACACTGTAATGAGAACTTCTGTGTTTCAGGACTTATTTACAGAAACAGAGCCTGTTTCAAAATACCTGCAGTCTCACGGATTGGACTATCTTACAACCTCGAGACTTGTAGACAATTTGCAGCAGCAGCTTCAGAAGAAAATAGAGGCAAAAGATGTCTGTTTAATGCTTTACGAAAATACAAAAATATTTTGTGTGAAAATAAATCAACAGCTTGCGCAATCTGGTGTAGAGATAGCAATGGAAAAATAGTTTCCGCCCAGAAGAATCTTAAAGAAGAAAATGTCAGAAGAGCTTGCGGCAAATGAACTGGAAAATAACTTAAATATAAGTGAAAATGATTTATTCAGAATAAAAAAAAACTTCAACGAAAATTCTGAATACAGCTGTTACATGTGTCAGTGATACATTTTAGGAGCCAAAAGAACTCCAAATGCTGGATCCCTAACACTTTTCAGAAATCCGTTTGACTCAGAGCCCTTTTGACTCGGACCCTTTTCTCATGGAAAACTTTTGACCCAGGCCCGTTTGATGAGGAGCATTTTGTTTCGGCCCCTTTTGATTCGGGCCCTTTTGTTGCGTAGATTTTTTGACCCAGACCCTTTTGACACAGGTACGTTAGACTCCGGCCCTTTTATAGCGGAGCCCATTTTCACTCTGGCCCGTTTGACGCAGACTCCTTCCAACTCGAGCCCTTTTGCGTGGGAACCTTTTGACCCGGGCCCTTTTGATGAGGGGCGTTGCGATTCCGGTCTTTTGACTCGGGCTCTTTTGTAGCGAGGCCCCTTTTTCACCCGGGCCCGTTTGACGCAAAGCCTTTTGATTTGGATCATTCTGTTGTGGGACCCTTTTGAAACGGCCCTTTTTAAGAGGAGCGTTTTGATTCAGGACCTTTTGTTGCCGAAATTTTTGATCCGGGCAATTTTGACGCGAAGCCATTTTGACTCGGGTCCTTTTGTAGCGGGGCCCCTTTTGACCCGGGCTCGTTTCAGGCAGGTCTCTTTTGAATCGGGGTCTTTTGTCGTGGGACACTTTTGACGCGGCCCTTTTGATTCGGGCCCTTTTGACTCTTGCTCTTTTGTTGCGGAGAAGTTTAATTCAGCCCTTTTTTCGCTGGTCCGTTTTGAGTCGTGCCCTTTGTAGCGGGGCCACTTTTGACTTCTGCTCTTTCGTTGCGGAGACAATTTGACCTGGGCAATTTTGACGCGGGGCCATTTTGACTCGTGCAATTTTGTAGCCGGCCCCTTTTGACCCGGGATAGTTTCAGGCAGGTCTCGTTTGAATCGGGGTCTTTTGTCGTGGGACACTTTTGACCAGGCCCTTTTGATTCGGGCCCTTTTGACTCCTGACCTATTGTTGGGAAGTTTTGACTCGGGCGCTTTTGTAGCGGGACTCTTTTGACCCAAGCCATTTTGATGAGGGGTGTTTTATTTCGGCCCATTTTGACTCGGTCCCTTTTGTTGCGGAGACCTTTTGAGCCGGGCTCTTTTGACGCAGTTCCGTTTGACTCAGGTCCTTTTGTAGCGGGACCCCTTTTGATCCTGGCCCTTTTTGACGCAGGTCCCTTACGACTCGAGCCCTTTTGACGTGGGACCCCTTTGACCCGGGCGCTTTCGATGAAAGGCGTTTTGACTCGTGCCTTTTTTTGCAGAAACCTTTTGAACTGTGCCCTTTTGAGCCGGGCTCGTGTGAGGCAGGTCCTATTCTAGTCGGGCCCTTTTGTCATGGGACCCTTTCGACCCGGCCCTTTTGATGAGGGTTGTTTTGATTCGGGCACTTTTGAATCCTGCCCTTTTATTGCGGAAACCTTTTGACTCGAGCACTTTTGTTGCGGGGCCATTTTGGTCTGGCTCTTTTGTAGCGGGGTCCCTTTTGACTCGGATCCTTTTGACTTGGGCCCGTTCGTAGCAGGGCCGTTTTAACTCGGACCTTTCTGTCTTTGCCCTTTTGTCTGGCTTTCTGACATGGAACCATATATGTAACGCAGCAGCTGAAATACCTGGGGCAGGGAGCCTGGGGAAGTATGAGTAAATCGATGATTGATCGATCCAGGGCGCAGTAAAATTAATCACACCACTGTTCATATCTATTTATTTCTATTCTCTCGACATATCTGGAGACGAATGTTCTGTGACTAATAGGCTACAGCGGCGAAAGACAATATACGCTATCAATGATAAATGTTATGACTTTTAACTTAATATATATAGGAAATAAAACGAAAATTCTATATCGGTCTTTTGCCCCCGCCCCCCCCTTGGAAAAAACTCTGCGGGCGTTTGTGATTATGATGTTGCTTATTCACTGTATAATATTGTTCTATACACGGAATAAATACTTCTGTGTTTTATATAATAATAAGAAGGTTATCTACATTTATTACGGTCCTTGCTTTACGACAGCGAAACATATTCATGTTCAGCGTAATCAGTTTCCATTCTCAAATAATTACAGTGAGGCGAATGAAATAATTCACCAGCGAACATGTCGTAGTAAATACCTGAAGAGTGAAAAGCGCTAGTACCAGTTGTTGGCAGTTATTAACTTAACGTATAAGACAATAATTTGAAAAACTGAGAATACGAATCTTTTCAGAGATGATAGTGTGCTGATGCCTTAAATCTATGCCTTTACTCCCTATACCTACGTGTTTTCCCTAGTCAAAATAAAAACTCTTCAAAATTAATCACAATTTCTTATGCAACCATCCCTTCCATAGAGTACTGCGTGGTCACATACCTGGCACGGCGATGTAAAGGCACTTTTGGTGACGAGGATACTTAATGAATGGATATTGTATAACGCGCACTATCAATAATCTGATGTTGTTGGGGGACGGAAATAATCTGATGTTGACCAAAATTAGTACACTTATAGACTTTAACGTATTTATGGTTAATGTTATGAACAATGTGCATTTTGGTTCCCAAATTATTGTCCATAAAATTTGGGATCAAACTTGGTAAAATGAAGAAATGTTATAAAAAGGCGTTCGATAAAACTCACCCGGTGTTGACCGAAGTTGATATGGTCATAGATTTTGACGAGCCAGGTACGCGTACGAGGACAGCACGAAATATTGTAGTGTACAGAAATTTTGTTCCTGAGTTATTGGCCATCAAAATTGGGTAAGAAATTTCACTAAAATGCGAAAGATGAAACTCATCCGATTTTTATCAAACTTTGCATTGTGGTAAACTTGGACGAGGCTAGAAACTATATATAATATTATGGTGTACAGGTCTTTGATTCCCGAGTAATTAGTAATCAAAGTTAGGTTTGGACTACACGAATGAGTATTGTTTACAGCGTGAAGATTCGAAATAGGTAGGCTGAAATTAGACCCGTAGCTACGGGGTGGTTAGGAGGGGCCCAGTCCCGTTGTGATCACTTTCAGGCTCATAAAACCTTCCATGAAACCTTGTTGTATATATACATAAGTGTAAAGTGAACTGAAGGTATTACCCATTTCTCTGCGCTTCCATTTAACTACAATCTTGTATGGTACCGGATATGTCTTACTTGCTTTTCATCTTTTTCCTAAGCTAGAGAGATGAAGTGGGTTGCTCATTGTTTAAACTTTTTCCTATATTGTGAGACGGGAGAAATATGTCTCGCTCTCAATGAGTTTGTCCACTAAGTCTCGCTATAATGCTGTAGTAGATCTACATATGTCACCTCACTAATGAACCTACATAGCCTACATGCACAACTCACAAAACTTACAAACTACACTATCAAAGAAACAAGTAAAAACGGAAATAGACCTATACTTACGCATAAATTTCCTTCCCACAACACACATCAGCGTACTAACAAAAATCAATAGTACTGCAGCGCAAAATCAATTGTGCTGTTATATGCTTTCACGGAAATAGCTATACCTTAGATGGCACTATTAAACAAAGAAAAAACCCTATGCCTTATCTAGGGCTTCACTCTGTACCGGTCCTCGCCAAACTTGCTGATCGCAACGCAAAACTGCAAGAATTTATAACTGTTATACTGAATACCGCAAACTGAAATTAGAATTTTGTGCTGTGATAACGTTAAACCAGTACGGAATAAGGTACTACTCATGATAACGTATTTTTATTCTATTTTCTTTTTCGTCGGAAGTTTTACTGGATGCGAGTTGCTAAATTTTTTTATAGATTTCCTGTTTTCGCGTCTGTCGCTTTTGTATTCCCAAACTCCTAAAAAGCTAGCCTTACCTAGCTTTGCCAGCATTCGTCCCCTTTTTGTTGCATCGTGTTGAATTTGTGTATTGCTTAAATAGTTTTTGTCTCTTGAGAGCGATAGGTGAGTGGCTGTTGCCATCTGATTTAGACCAAAATTTGTATGTTGCTAGATATCGACGTATATACTTAATACACATGTCAAGTATTATAATGTATGGACTGTTAGTTCCCGAATTATTATTATATTTTGGTTTAAACTTAGCGAAATAAAGAAATTTCACTAAAACACGTTCCATTAAATTCAACCGATGTTGACGAAAATTGACATGGCGGTAGATCTCATGCTGAGTGTGTTATGGTGTTGAGGCTTTTGGGCTTCAAAGTAATTCGCCATTTAAGTTTGGTTTTGACTAGAATGTGATTAATGTAACTCATCTGATCTTTATCAAACTTCGTATATTTGGTAGACCTTTACGAGCTTAGTATGCATGTAAGCTCAGTATACATTATTATAGTGTAAATTGAAGACTTTGGGGCAAAAACAGGTTACGTCCAAAAAATGAAAATGTTAAGGAGGTAGCTTCACAACGGTTTCCACTCATTCGATTTTCTTCAAACTTGGCACATATATAGTAAACCGAAGATAAATCGACACGTATTTTTTGTTTCTTTCGGAAAATAGGTTACGGGGGGCAAAGGCTCCCTTTTCAAAAATGGGCCCTCTTGATTAAAAGGGCCACATTAAAGAAACGAAACTCTGCCGATGCAAAGATGACTTTAAAGTAGGAAACACTGGTTTTGCCGTTTTTGCGAGAAAAAGTTTAAGGGGCAATGGCTCCCTTCGAAATGACAAAGGACCCGCACAATCTTTACAGAAATTAGATTTCGGTGGAATTGCTTAAAATCGTGATATGTTGTAGATATTGTGTACCTGAGAAAAAGTCTCAATGTGCACAACCAAAAATCACTGACCGTTTGGCCACTACAAGGCCACTTTTTTTAAACAGCCGAGGATAAAGATATTCTGGATTTCAGTAAAAATGACTGAAACCGTGATATATTGTAGATATTTTGATTCTGAAAAAAAATCTTAACAGACATAACCACCAATCAATGACTGTTTGGTCACTACAGGGCCACTTTTTTGAAAACAGCCGAAGATTACGATATATTGGATTTCGTTGAAAATGACTGAAACTGTGATATTTTGTAGATGTTATGATCCTGAGAAAAAGTCTCAATAGGCAGAGCCACCAATCACTGACGGTTTGGTCACATTTTTGAAAACAGAGAAGGTAACGTTATTCTGGATTTTGGTAAAAATGAATGAAACCGTGATGTGTTGTAGATATTGTAATCCTGAGAAAAAGTCTCAATTTGTACAACCATCCATCACTTACCGTTTTGCCACTGCAGAGCTTTTAATTAAAACAAAAAAGAGCAGAAGGTAACGGTATTCTGAATTTCGGTGGAATTGCTTCAAACTGCGATATGTTGTAGATATTGTGATTCTGAGAAAACGTCTTAATGGACAAAACCACCAATTACTGACCGTTTGGCCAGTACGAGGCCACTTTTTTTGAAAGCAGCTTAGCCAAAGATAGTGATATGCTGGATTTCGGTCAAACAGACAGAAACAGTGATATGTTGTAGATATTGACATCCTGAGAAAAAGTCTTAATGGACACAACCAGAAGTCACTAATCGTTTGGTCACCACAGGGTTACTTTCTTGAAAACAACCAAGTATAACGATGTTCTTGATTTCTGTAAGAATGAGGAAATTTGTGATATGTTGTAGATCTTCTCATCGTGAGAGAAAGTCGTATTGGACACAACCATCAATTGTTGATCGTATGGCCACTACAGGCCCAGATTTTTTAAAACAGCCGGGTATAACGATATTTTTGATTATGGTAAAAATGAATGAAACTGTGATACGTTGTAGATGTCATGATCCTGAGAAAAATTGTCTAGTGCTTTCCAGGCTTTTACCTTTGTCCCTCAAGATGAACATCGGAATGTTGTCTATGCTTAAATGATGTTACACGTTACTCTTCACATCCCTTTTCCGGGTTGTTGGATAGGACTTTTCGTGGCTTCATACAATTCCACGAAAATTCCAGAATATCCTTACCTTCTGCTGTTTTAAGGAATGTGGTCCTGTAGTTGCCAAATGGTCAGTGATTTGTGGTTGTGTTCATTAAGACGTTTTCTCAGGATCACAATATCTACAATATATCACGATTTCAACAATTCCACCGAAATCCAGACCTATCTTCTGCTGTTGTCAAAAAACGTGGTCCTTAAGTGGTCAGTCAGTGATGGGTGGTTGTGCCCATTGAAACTTTTCTCAGGATCCAATATTAACAACATATTATGGCTTGAAGCAATTCCACCAAAATTCAGAATACAGTTACCTTCTACTGTTTCCAAAAAACAGTGGCCTCCTAGTGGTCAAACGGTCAGCAACATATAACAGTTTCAAGCAATTACATCGAAATCCAGAATACCGTTACCTTCTGCTCATTTAACCTTTACAGGACGAACAACTCAAGAGTTGAGCCAGCAGTTTAAACCTCCATCACTTCGCTCCTAATTAACCTAAAGAGATGCTTTAGGTGTCTATCTCTTTAGGAAGGATCAAACTTTCCAACGGTGTGCATTTCGTCCACATCGGGAGTCCAGCAGCGGAAGGGTAGGAGGAGAAGTTGGATGTACAAGTTTCCCCTCCCCCTCAGCATTTGGGGAGGGAGACTCTCCCTCCAAAGGGCTACAAGCATAAAGGTGGTATCAATAAAGATAAATAAACATCCTAACTAATGATACCCTGTATATGGCCATTCTTGCGAACGACAAAACAGTGTTGCCAACTTCGGGAAAATGTATTTTTTTATTTCAATTTTTAAAATTTCTTTTTCAACTTCTTTTACGGGTTGGGCACGAGGGGCACAGAAGTTACCTTGTTGAAATCTGTATCTCACAAGCTTTCAAATGAGGTATGGCTTATATCTCTGTGCCAATTAGGGACGTCTGGGTAGACCAAAATATCTCGAAAAATATTACAGGGTGATTCTCGTAGAAAACATATTCGGAATTTTTTCTCACTTGATATTGAACTTTCGCCCTTCACTTTTTGCGTGATTGTACCCAATGACTGGTGTACACGTGAAAATATTTTTCCTGCGTACGACAAGTAACAGTGTTGCCAGCTTTTGACAAATTTCCTAAAACAAAATATCTCATTTTCTTCAAAACTTTCGTCTTCTTCTTCTTCTACAAGTTTGGGATGAGGAGCACAAAAGTTAGCACGTTGGAATCTGTGTTCCATAACCTTTAAGGTTGGTGTAAAGGGACAAGTTTTGCCGATAGATGTCACTACAGTCTTCGTATCTCTCTCATGTATTTTTTACCTTTCACGAAAACTCACGATTTCTCTTACAAATTTCAACCTAGAAACTTCAAATTTTTAGAGAAGGGACCTCATAACGGTTTGGGTACAAAACCTCGCGGCCAGAACCTCGCGGCGACAACTTCGCGGACCAAAACCTCACCTGGCCAAAACTTCGCCTCCCAAAACCTCGCGGCCCAAAATCTCGCCGGGCCGAAACCTCGCCTGGTCAAAACCTCGCCTGGCCAAAACCTCGCCGCCCAAAACCTCGCGGGACAAAATCTCGCCGGGCCAAAACTCCGCCTGGCCAAAACCTCGCCGTCCAAAACGTCGTGGGCCAAAAACTCGCGCCCCAAAATATCGCCATACCCAAAATCTCGCCTGACTAAAATGTAAATGTTCCAACAGATGATAAGGATGACGGTATAAAAGACGCTGTTTCAGAAAAAGTATCACAGGTATTTGACCAAGTCCCGCGATACCATATGAAAATTCTATTTCTGTATTAGAGGATTTCAATGTGAAGGTAGGGCGACAGGATGCTTTTAAACTGGTTATAGGGAACGAAAGTCTGCATAAGGAAAGTAATGACAACTAACGGGGTTAGTTTCGTGAACTTTGGAACATCCAAAAACTTAAAATTTCAAAAAAAAAAAAAAAAAAAAATCTAATAATATTTATGAAAGTATGAAATAATATATGAGTTTTTACGACGTCCCTTGATTATGTCCTGTAGGTTAAAGGAGACGTAGATGACCAGGATGAAGGAAATGATCGAATAAAGAAAGTGGGAGGAAACGGGAATAACCCGAGAAAGCCCACGCACACGATGTTTTGTATCTTCTTCTTATTTCTTCTTCTTCTTCTTCTTCTTCTTCTTCTTCTTATTATTATTATTATTATTATTATTATTATTATTATTATTATTATTATTATTATTATTATTATTATTATTATTATTATTATTATTATTATTTGTAATGTGGAATTGCATATTAAGAAATTCATTGGGTAAATTTTAAAGAAAAGTTTCATTCGCGGCGAGGTTTTGGCCACGCGATGTTTTGGGTGGCGATGTTTTGGCCCGGCGAAGTTTTGGCAACGCGAGGTTTTGGCCCGGCGAGATTTTGTCCCGCGAGGTTTTGGGTGGCGAGGTTTTGTCCACGCGAGGTTTTGGCCCGGCGAGATTTTGTCCCGCGAGGTTTTGTCCACGCGAGGTTTTGGCCCGGCGAGATTTTGTCCAGCGAGGTTTTGGCCGGCGAGATTTTGGGCGGCGATGTTTCGGCCACGAGATTTTGTCCGTATCCCCCTCATAACATATCGAAGGCAAGAATCCGTGCCGATTTTTTATTTAGAATTTTCTTCATTGTTGAAATGGCTTGATTGTTGAAATGGATATCCAAACGTTTAACAATATAACTGTTTCAAGAATGAAGAAAATTCTAAATAAAAAATCGGCACGGATTGTTGTCTTATAAGTTAGAAGTTCCCTCTCTAAAAATTCGGGGTCTCTAGGTTGACATTTGTAAGAGAAATCCTGAATTTTCGTGAAAGGTAAAAAATACATAAGAAAGATACGAAGACTATAGTGACATATATCAGCAAAACTTGTCCCTTTAAACCATCCTTAAAACGAAGTATAGTTCATGTCCCTGTGACAATTAGAAGGGGTACTAGGGCCGTCAACGTAAAGGTCTACGATTTTCTTGAAATCCCTATTCGTCCTGTAAAAATGTGGCCTTATAGTTGCCAAACGGTCAGTGATGGATGGTTGTACAAATTGAGACGTTTTCTCAGGATCACAATATCTACAATACATCACGGTTTCATTCATTTTTACCGAAATCCAGAATACCATTCCCTTCTCTGTTTTCAAAAATGTGGCCAAACGGTCAGTGATTGGTGGCTGTGCCTATTGAGACTTTTTTTTCACTATCACAATATCTATAACATATCACAGTTTCAGTCATTTTCACAAAACCCAGAATATCGTAATCTTCGGCTGTTTTCAAAAAAGTGACCCCGTAGTGGCCAAACGGTCAGTGATTGGTGGTTATGTCCGTTAAGATTTTTTTTCAGAATCAAAATATCTACAATATATCACGGTTTCAGTCATTTTTACTGAAATCCAGAATATCTTTATCCTCGGCTGTTTTCAAAAAAGTGGCCAAACGGTCAGTGATTTTTTGTTGTGTCAATTGAGACTTTTTCTCATGTACACAATATCTACAACATATCACGATTTAAGCAATTCCACCGAAATCTAATTTCCGTAAAGATTGTGCGGGTCCTTTGTCATTTCGAAGGGAGCCATTGCCCCCTTAAACTTTTTTCTCGCGAAAACGACAAAACCAGTATTTCCTACTTTGAAGTCATCTTTGCATGACAGAGTTTCGTTTCTTTAATGTGGCCCTTTTAATCAAGAGGGCCCATTTTTAAAAAGGAAGCCTTTGCCCCCCGTAACCTATTTTCCGAAAGAAAAAAAAAAAGTGTCGGTTTATTTTCGATTCACTATATATGTGCCAAGTTTGAAGAAAATCGGATGAGTGGAAACCGTTGTGAAGCTACCTCCTTTACATTTTCATTTTTTCGACTTAACCTGTTTTTGCCCCAAAGTCTTCAATTCTCAGTGGCGGACTTATCATTAGGCACACTAGGCAGGTGCCTAGTGGCGCAGGCTTTGAGAGTACTGATGAGTGCAAGAGTCTTGGTCTTGCAGTTTTTGCAAGAGTCTTGCATGCAAAACCAAGAACAGGATTCTCAATGCATGACCAAGACCAAGACCAAGGGGTGCAAGACCAAGACCAAGACCGAGACCAAGACTATACCTGCAAGACCAAGACCAAGACCGAGACTCTTGCGCAAGAGTCTTGCACGAGTTCCGGCACTACTTGATTTTTTTTACAGAATGTAAAAAAGAAGGGGATGCATTTCTTGGCTTCAGTGAAAATGCTGCTGAAATGAATGTGTTCCCAGTAGTTTATGCAATCCGTGTGAGTCGATCTGCCCCTGTAGCATATAGATACATTATGCTGTTTTCTAAATTGGTTGTTCGCGTTTTCTGTAGATATTGCTCGTTTTCAAGCCACACAGGTGTCATTTGGTGCCATGTGAACTTGTTTGGTGGATAAACCCTGTGTGCGTGGATTTTCTAGGCGTTTTTCCGTTTCCTCCTACTTTCTTCATTCCATCATTTCAGTCATTTCTCATCACCGTCTTCCTTAGCCTTTGTGCATAACCATGGGACGTTAAACTAGATACTTCATTTCACTTCAAAGCATATTAGTAGTGTTCTTCCAAAACTAAAGAGAAATGTAGTATTGAACAACAGTAATTCCGTACACCATAGATGTCGACTACATGGGTATGGCCTTGGCTCCGAGACATGTGACCGCATGTTTGATTTCGTGGGCGGATGCTTATACGTTAAATAATTGTTTATAAGCCTGGAATGTTATGTGTAGTCTATCATTTCTGTATATATATCTTTCCTCCCCTTTTATATATCTTCGGGGCAGATCGACTCACACTGATTGCATAAACTACTGGGAACACATTAGCTTGGCGGAGGGGAGGGAAGATATATAAAAATGATCGAAAATGACGAATATTAGTGTCGAATCCATAGTTTTTGAGGTCGCTTAGTTGAATACTGGCACTTCCGATACCGCTTACGACTAAATTCAGCCCCGTAACTTAGGGGAAGGAGAGATGCTTAATAATGATCAAAAATGACCAAATATTAGTGTCGAATTCATAGATTCGGCGTCGCTAAGGTGAATAGTCATACTTCTGATCCCGTTTAAATGCACATTCAACACCGCAACTTTGGGGAGGGGGAGGGAGGAGATATAAAAAAAATATCGAAAATGACCATTATCAATGTCGAACTCATGGTTTTCGAGGTTATTGAGATGAACAATGACACTTCCGATGCCGTGTCTCACAACAGGAGGTTGGAGGAGATATATAATTTATTGAAAATGACCGATATTAGTGCCGAATCCATAGTTTTCGGGGTCTCTAAGATAAACAGTGACACTTCTGATGCCGTTTAAATCCAAATTCAGCCCCACAACTTGGGGAGAGGGAGAGGAGAAATATATAAATCATCCAAAGTGACCGATATCAGAGAACGCTTTAGTAATAGTAAAAAGTGACTGACTAACGAAACATATTATTATTTTTTTTAGTTTAACCCAATGAAGTGGGTTATTGATGCTAGTAATCCATATTAACAAGTGAGACTTCAAATAACTTGGAATTTGATGCCGTTATTTTGTATTTCTAATACAGGTCATAAGTATTTACATAAATTGAGTTTACACAAAAGACATAGACAGTTGAGTCGTTTTCAGTTTTCACTCAAATTATTATAAAATATTAATAGGTTTGATTATAATCAATATTATTTTAATTTTCCTCTCTCTCTTTTTTGGAAAATGAAAATGAAATCTTTGAGTTTTACGTCCCACGGTTATGCCGGTTAGGCTAAAGGAGACGGTGATGATGAGTGATGAATGAAATGGTGGAATGAAGAAAGTGGGAGGAAACGGGAGAACCCCGATCTCTTTTTTGGGTCAATATTGCTGAACATATCATCATCATCATAGTTATTCTGCCATTATTGTCAGGTTACTTGCTGCAACTATCCAAGTGTAACTCTGACTTCGAGTCGAGACTATGGCTGTTGGATACCTTGTCCCAAAAGAACATAACACGAAAAGGGATACATCCTCGATCGCAACCGTTGCGGAGATACAGTATAAGCGTGAAAAGTTAGAAATTCAGCTCCATACTATACATTACAAAGTCAGATTCCGGGTCAGATTTTTCGGAAACGGTCGAGTAAGGAAACTCAGCGAATACATATTAAATTAGTGTGGGAAGCACAGCATCTTTTGAATGGAAAATTTGTGTTCCCGGGGCACTCGCAGGGTTCCAGGCGGGGTCCAACTCAAAATTTGCAAATGGAACCGGGTGTCAAGTAGCATATTGTATGAAAGTTATTGTTAAATAAAAGAAGATAGAACAAATCTCAACTCTCTACGATAACCCTGTGCAACCGGGCAACTGGTCAAAATGTCAATACAACCTACATCAGAAAATCTATGACCACGCTTCTAAATCTGTTAAGTTGCGACAATAACAAAACAGAAAAACACGTTTGAAAGTGCAAGGTATTGAAGTAAACGAAATTGCTGCAGAGTCTCTTAAAAGCACCCTCCGATATATTTTATTTCTGCACCATTATTCCAGTTTTCTCCAACCCCACTCCTCTCCAAGTTGCCTCACAGTTTCAAGGTTACTCCTTTTCGTCTTTACCATCATGTTTCTCGTTCAGCAAATCCCCCGATACAAATTTCACAGTGCAATCTGTGAATTTCGGGTCCCGATGCGCGAAGCATATACCGTTTCTTTGACCTTCTCACCCTCCACGACGATTGCGATTGACAATGTATGCTTTCTCTTCTAGGACACGAAATCTAATGGTCATGGTTATTCTAAGGTCTATTGGTCATTCGAAGTCACACTTATAATTGGATAAGGTCCGTTGTGCGACTCTGTGAGAGACTCTGCAGCAATTTGCTTTACTTCAATACCTTGCACTTTTAAACGTGTTTTTCTGTTTTGTTATTGTCGTAACTTAACGGATTTAGAAGCGTGGCCATAGATTTTCTGATGTAGGTTGTATTGACATTTTGACCAGTTGCCCGGTTGCACAGGGTTATCGTAGAGAGTTGAGATTTGTTCTATCTTCTTTTATTTAACAATAACTTTCATACAATATGCTACTTGACACCCGGTTCCATTTGCAAATTTTGAGTTAGACCCTGCCTGGGACCCTGCGAGTGCCCCGGGAAACAAATGTTTCATTCAAAGGATGCTGTGCTCCCCACACTAATTTGATATGTATTCGCTGAGTTTCTTTACTCGACCGTTTCCGAAAAATCTGACCCGGAATCTGACTTTGTAATGTATAGTATGGAGCTGAATTTCTAACTTTTCACGCTTATATCTCCGCAACGGTTGCGATCGAGGATGTATCCCTTTTCGTGTTATGTTCTTTTGGGACAAGGTATCCAACGGCCATAGTCTCGTCTTGAAGTCAGAGTTACACTTGGATAGGTTCCCTCGTGAGAAGCTTCGACGTACGGTGGTCCTCAGCTAGTCTCTTCGTCTTGACGTAGCAATTTTCTGTTTTACTACCTTCCTTCAACTACAGTCTCCTTTGCTTCCTCCCTCTCTTTCCTTGCACAATACCGTCTAACACGTCCCTCATAATACAGTTTCTCCTCAGCTAATATCCCAACCAGTTCCCCTTTCTCCTCTTAACAAAATCTAAAATTCTTCTTTTTCCCGCTACTGCTAATATTTCTAACAACTCATTCGTTTTCTGTTCAACACAGCTAATTCCTCCCATTTTTCCCCATGTCCGTGTTTCGAAAGCCTGAAATTTTTTCATCGCTTTTGCGTAATGTCGATGTTTCTGCCCCATAGAGTACATATTGGAATCAGTAAAACAAAATCTCAATATTTAATTGGAAGTTTGTTTAATAAAAGGATTAGCTAATCGTGGTTGAAAAGAAAAATGTGACGCCTTTAGAGTGTAAAAATAATTTTTCAATTCGTGGTATTTCAATAATCTGTGCCGTCTTGATTTTCTTTCATGCGTCTCAGGGATAGCCTCTCCGGTTTGGGAACCAGTGCAGTGTTCGATCTGTTAAAAAATATAAACAGATTACGAAATGTGATTTATCTTATCAGTAGTGAAGCGTGGCCACCCATTAAAAAAAATAAAGGTCATCACCTATGTTGTACACTACCATCATACTTACACGAAGGTAAAACTATATTACATTTAGAAACTTACATTGTATTTCCGTTACGATTGGCGCACTGTAGAGGTTATTATTCCTTATATGGAGAGTAAAATTTAACTATGAAAAGTATAAGATTTTTAAAATGCAAGACTTGCAAGACTCTTGCAAGCAAGACCAAGACCAAGACTGCAGTGGCGGATCCAGGGGGAAGCAATCGGGGCGATTTCCCCCCCACAGAAGAGGAAATTTTCTTATTTTATATATAAATAAAACCATCCCAGAGTTTGGAGCTCTTAAAAGTAGCTCTAAGTGGCAGTATTAACACACCTCCCCAGAAGTCCGTCCTGGATCCGCCCCTGCAAGACAGGATGTGTAAGACCAAGGTTCCAGTGCAAGACCAAGACCAAGACCATCCCGGTCTTGGTTTTGGTTTTGCATTTGCTCATCACTATTTGAGGTGCGGCAGCTGGAAGAAGTTATTTACCGGAAAATTATAGGAACATTGGTACTTATAGTTGGTCAATGTAACTCTCAATTTAATTTCAGTGGGAAGATTTATTTTTTAAAATGCATTAATGAAATATTCCGTGCCAGCCTTTAATATAATAGGCTATAGCATAGCTTTATATATAGTTCCTTATCACGAAGTGAATAAGGCAACGTCGCATTTTGTAACGTTCGTACTTCGACGGTTTTACTGCCTAGTAGTTGTAGTCTGCTATGAGTCTGCAGAAAGTCGTAATATTTATGTCTTACTGCACAATTTTTAATTTTTTGTGATTATTTTACGATTTTATTTCTTTGAAACATTTATTTTTGAAAAATAATAGGAGCGTGAAGTTTAGATAAAAATTAAAATAAACAAATTTCTTAATTGTAGGGGTAGAGTCAAAGTATGGCCCTTGTATAGTAGAGTAGGACCAGAATTTTAAGACACAAAAGCATTGAGATAATGCTTGTTTCTCTACATTTTTTTTCAAAATGACCCATGTGAAAAACCTCTTGTAAGAAATGAAGCTTGTGGTATTTTGAATGACATGTACAGATTGGAAACTGCATTAATTTTAGAGATTTAGACAGATATTTTAGGAAGGCTTGGAAAAGAAAGCAAACCTCTCTAGTCCTTTGAAAGTACAAATCGACTCTATGATTCTCTTGTAGAATATATGGACTCCCTTCGTGATATGTTTGACGTATATGAAAAGAAGGCAATGGATCGATATAAATGGTGTGATAGTGATTATGACACTTCGTTTAAATGCTTGCAGAAGAGGAAACGTCCTCCAAATGAAGAGAGTAGAGATGAAGTCGTAATTACGGGGAGAGAAAAGTTTAAAGTGGAAACCTTCTATATTATTATTTACAGAACTAAAAGCGAACTACCGAAAAGGAAAAAAGTATATCTATAGTCTCTGATAGATTTTCAGTCTTTTCTGACCGTGCAAATGCACAACCATCAGCAATTTTAGAACATGCAGCAAAACTGCAAAACCTTTACGATGCTGATCTAGAGCAGGCCCGAGCTGACCCACCGGGACACCGAGACATGTCCCGGTGCGCCCTCCGAAACATCACAGTATAACTAATGGTACAAGTTAAGAATAAATTCTTACAGTTTTATTGGTAAAGAACCTGTGAATGGTGCACTGTGCCCTTTGCATTAGGCATCCTTGCGAAACCACATCAAAGATGAACGATTTTATTGATTATGGTGTATACAACAGTTTTGTATATACAATAAATGCATACAGTTACTGTTGGTAAAGAACCCGTGAAGCGTACAGTGTACCCATTACATAAGGCGCCTTGCGAAATATCACATTATAATAAGTAAGTTAAATGTTCTAGATACCAGGTTTGGTTATAATAAATTCAAATAGTGATTGTTAATAAAGAATCTGTGAAGGGTACACTCCGCATAAAAAATTGCGACCGCTAACGCCGTGCAGCTAGGCCACCCAATACACACCTTCTTATCCCATAATAGTGTCTGGTAAAGAGACCCCTCCTCTCTCCTCCTTTCTTCTCTCCCATACTAAAATTTGCTAACAAACATGACCGCAATTCTAATCTCAAACTACACATATATTAGTATCAATAAAATGAAATAACAAAACCGAGACGAAACAAGATTCATAAGATGTAGGGAGAAACTGAAACATGATGAAACATTGAAACCAATGGATGTCCATTACACAGACCTTCAAAAATGAGGCAGAGAGAGAGAGAGAGAGAGAGAGAGAGAGAGAGAGAGAGAGAAGGCGAGATAAGAAGAAAAATAAAAGGGAGAACAGATAAATATGTGGAATTTTAACGTAGTAAGAAAAGAGCCTAACATTATAAAGTTCCGTTACCAACAATCTAACAGTAATATAGAAATAACGTTTGTTTTTATATATTTTTCAAGACTATTCGAATATATAGAGGATGCTTGAAACATTCATTAAGTCACTTTCAAAAAACGATATTATACTCAATTTCCAGTAGAGCTGTAGATCTCCGAGACATATCTAAGATAATGTCAAAAGTTTAACACACATGCTTCGTTTCCACGTGGTTCGGTTGTAAATTCGGTAGCGTTCATTGGACGCACTGATCCAAACTACTTTCTAATAAACCCAGTAGGTAGCGTAGGTCATATCTTTCATTCCAAACTACTAATGCAAAGTGAACAAAAAAAGAAAAAAAGAAGCGAAAAGAAAATCAAAGAAAGAAGGATAAAATTCAATGAGTGCTATTTTACTGCTAAATTTTGATCAGAAATATCCTATATTAAAACTACAAACTGTATCATAATGAAAAGTTACAAATGTTCAAATGGAAAATTGGATGTTCCTTATAATGTAGCAGACCTTGCATGTTTATTTATTTATTTATTTATTTATTGAACGAATTCCCAGATACAGCATAACTTTGCCATTTTACACAGGGACATGCTAACAAAAGAAAGAAAAAAACACAAGACAACAATAACAACAATATAAAAAAAGAGTGTAACAGTAAAACTATTCCGTCAAAGCTCGCTATGTTTCAAATTTCAACGTGAACAAAACACATTGAATTATAGGATGGAAACAAATTTTGTGTCGAACTAGTATAAATAAAATTTTGTTTCCAAATAACCCTTTTCTAGTCTTTTCCGAATATTTATCTGTCCCGAACATCCAGCATCAATTTCATCTCTTCCGGATATAACGTTGTAATTTGCACAGATAGAATGAACACGCTAGAGCTCAAACGGATCATAGTGTCAGTTGGATGATGTTGGTTAGCTTATGGATCACCACTGGGTAAGTATTAAGTACGCGAATAATAATAATAATAATAATAATAATAATAATAATAATAATAATAATAATAATAATAATAATAATAATAATTATTATTATTATTATTATTATTATTATTATTATTATTATTATTACTAGTAGTAGTAGTAGTAGTAGTAGTAGTAGTAGTAGTAGTAGTAGTAGTAGTAGTAGCAGCTTCAGTCGCCCGCTTCGCTGGGCTAAATTGACAAAAAATAGTAATATACTCTGTTATTCGATCACTTTTTACTACAACTAAAGCGACGTTTGATATCAGTCATTTTCGATTAGTTCTATATATCCCATCCCATTCCCGTGTTGCGGAGCACGGCATTTTCAGTGTCATTGATCATCTCAGCAACCCGAAAAGTATGAATTCGACAATGATATTCGTTATTTTGATCATTTTTATATGACTCCCTCTTCTCCATGTTGCGGGACTGAATTTGGATTTAAACGGCATCAGATGTGTCACTGTTCATCTCAGCGACTCCCAAAATTATAGATTCGATACTAATTTCGGTCATTTTTTGTTCTTTTAAACGTTGCTATCCTTCCCCTTTCCTTTAGTTACACCATCAAAGTGATATGACGAAAAGCATCTCAGGTTCGAACTTTATTTAGGTTGAAAATTTGATCGATATTTCTACGGTGGTTAAAGACTTATTAAGTTTTATTTATGTTTATTTCCATTCCCCTTCTCTAAGTTCTACCGTCAAAGTGAAATGATAAACGTATCACGCCCGAACGTCATTTATGTTAAAAATTTGATCGAGAGAGGTCGCGTGGTTCAAGAGTTATTAACTTTTATTTATTTTTATATATATATCTTCCCCTTCCCCTCCCCAACCCTAAGTTTTACCGTCAAAGTGATATGATGAAAACCACCCCAGGCTAGAACTTCATCCACGTTGAAAATTTGATTCAGATCGGTGCGGTGATTCAAGACTTATTAATTCACGAACTCAGTAACTTTTATTTTTATTTACATTGATTTTTGTATGTCTCCCGGTCCTCCTCCTTTCCCTCGTCTACATTCATCCATCAAAGTGAAATCATAAAGAACATTTCATGCACGAACCTAAACTATGTTGAAAATTTCATCCAGATTGGTAGTTTGATTCAAGACTTACTAAGCTTTATTTATTTTTTATATTTCCCTCTCCTTTCCCCCCGTAAGCCACATCGTCAAAACGAATAGATAAAAATACTCCCAGGCTTGAATTGTATCCATGTTGAATATTTGATCGAGATCGGTCAGGTGGTTCAAGAGAATACAAGTCACAAACAGTCACTTTCAATTTAATAATATAGGTTATTATTATTATTATTATTATTATTATTATTATTATTATTATTATTATTATTATTATTATTCGCGTACTTTTGAACTTGCGCGGCGAAATTACTGCATAATATGTATTTATTTCTGTAATATTTCCTGGATTGTATTTTATTTCCTTTATTAGTGGGCACTAATTTCTCTCTAGGAAGTCGAATAAATAAATTTCGTCGTGCACCTAGGTGCAAATAACCTTACAGGCAGAAGCTTGATCGTTCCAAACATCAAGGGTAAAGTAAGTAATATTTGGCATGTAGTTTCAGGTGGCCTGATAGTGTAGCGGTAACGCAATGGATTTACGATTAATACAGCTATCCAACATAGGTTCAAATCCTGTTCACAGAAAGTTGTTTTTTTTACAAAGTAATTGTAAAGAATCGGTATCTCATACTAGACGAGCAATACTTAAGAATGTGGAAGCAAACACATGTATCGTGATAGAGACGATTTGCTAATGTTGGCTGAGAAAGGGCAAGGGAGTTACCAGAATATTCGAAACACTTCATTGATCTGCAGTATACACTTTTCGTGTTATCGTTCTCAGAAAGAAACACTACACCATTTGTTCAACAATGTTTGGGTAAAGCGATCGGTGGTGTAGTGATAAAGTGCCAAACTTCCAAATGGAGAATCTTGGTTCGATTTCCCGTCAGGTAGTATAACTTTTTCGCATAAAATAATGGCTGTAAACAGAGATTCATCTCCTTCTGGAGAACTTACAAGGGATCACTGGTGAGAATTTGAGTAAACGGTGTGTGCGTTTTTCTATCATAAACTGTATTGATAAATATATATCATATTTATATTCCTCCCTTCCTCCCTCTCTCTGTCTCTCTCTTTCTTGACGTTTCCCTATCTTGTCTTTGCATCTTTCATTTCTCCCCTCTCTCTCACGCACACACGCACTTCAGGTGTGTGCGTGTTCCAAGGTTAAAACGGAGCAAGAAACCGATAGACCTGGTCTGATAATTGCAATTAACTGGCAACTTCAGTGTCGTGTTTTTCGTGCTCTGAGGATAACATCTCCAGTCGCGCTCATCTCTGAAAGAAATACTGTTCAGACTCAAAGGAATAAGCAAAATATCTTTCTTATCATCTGGGTTACCGAGTCTCAGTCGAATTACCGGGTCACTACGGGTTTGAATCCTCGACCCAGTGGTGATTCACAAGCTAACCAACATCATCCAACTGACACTATGATCCGCTTGAGCTCTAGCGTGTTCATTCTATCTGTGCAAATTACAACGTTATATCCGGAAGAGATGAAATTGATGCTGGATGTTCGGGACAGATAAATATTCGGAAAAGACTAGAAAAGGGTTATTTGAAAACAAAATTTTATTTATACTAGTTCGACACAAAATTTGTTTCCATCCTATAATTCAATGTGTTTTGTTCACGTTGAAATTTGAAACATGCAAGGTCTGCTACATTATAAGGAGCATCCAATTTTCCATTTGAACATTTGTAACTTTTCATTATGATACAGTTTGTAGTTTTAATATAGGATATTTCTGATCAAAATTTAGCAGTAAATAGCACTCATTGAATTTTATCCTTCTTTCTTTGATTTTCTTTTCGCTTCTTTTTTTCTTTTTTTGTTCACTTTGCCTTAGTAGTTTGGAATGGAAGATATGACCTACGCTACCTACTGGGTTTATTAGAAAGTAGTTTGGATCAGTACGTCCAATGAACGCTACCGAATTTACAACCGAACCACGTGGAAACAAAGCATGTGTGTTAAACTTTTGACATTATCTTAGATATGTCTCGGAGATCTACAGCTCTACTGGAAATTGAGTATAATATCGTTTTTTGAAAGTGACTTAATGAATGTTTCAAGCATCCTCTATATATTCGAATAGTCTTGAAAAATATATAAAAACAAACGTTATTTCTATATTACTGTTAGATTTTTGGTAACGAAACTTCATAATGTTAGGGTCTTTTCTTACTACGTTAAAATTCCACATATCTATCTGTTCTCCCTTTTATTTTTCTTCTTATCTCGTCTTCTCTCTCTCTGCCTCATTTTTGAAGGTCTGTGTAATGGACATCCATTGGTTTCAATGTTTCATCATGTTTCAGTTTCTCCCTACATCTTATGAATCTTGTTTCGTCTCGGTTTTGTTATTTCATTTTATTGATACTAATATATGTGTAGTTTGAGATTAGAATTGCGCTCATGTTGTTAGCAAATTTTAGTATGGGAGAGAAGAAAGGAGGAGAGAGAAGGGGTCTCTTTACCAGACACGATTATGGGATAAGAAGGTGTATATTGGGTGGCCTAGCTGCACGGCATTAACTGTTGCAATTTTTTGATGCAGAGTGTACAAGGCGCCCTTGACATCAGATGCCCTGCGAAATATCACACTATAGATATTTTTTTAAAAAAAATACTCTGTATTTCACTTTTGTATTATAAATTCATAGTTTCTAGTGGCAGAGAACAGGTTAATAGTATAATAACTTACAAAAATATGTATAACGTATCTATAAAACAAGACGTTGTGAGAAATCAAGAATAGTTCGGACAGTCAAACGTATGATGCATTCATGTAACATTACATTGACACTAGGCTCTGTTTGTAATTTATTATTTTTACAGTATCGAAGCTTACACAGTCTTAATATGCATCCACATATATTCGCATATTGGTTGATCCTGTGTATTTTAAAGCAGTGTTTGGATAATCAGTGCCTATTGTATTTCTGAAATGTAGCTTTATTAATTTCCGTGAAAAGTGGGCTTCTTGTCACCGCGTCCCCAGGTTGCGGATCGAGGAGAAGGCCTCTATATATAGATGTTAGCTACAAATATAATTTATAAGCAGTTTCTGACAGATGACAAGGGGTGGGCCTGCAGCTTAAGAATTTGGTGTGAGGCTAACAACCTCATCCTGTAAATAGAGGCTTCTGCAGATACTTTCGCAGAATCCTCGGATCAGGAGTGGTAGATAACTTGACAAGAACTCAGCAAAGTAAAATGGACATGAGATTTGGAACAAAGAATATAAGAAGTCTCTATAGGAGCGTTAAAATTCGTAACGAGTGAGTTATAGAAATAGAGGATGGATCTAATAGGACATCAGGAAATTAAATGGGAAGAAATGGAGCTATCAGTCGGGAAATTTTAACGTATTTCTACGGGGAAGGAATTAAAATTACTAGCTAGGAACAGAGATTTTCGTTCACGAACGAATAATATAAGCTAATGCACGGGTTGAATTTGTTAATGATAGATTTTCTTTTACATCTCTTAAGGGTCGGTGGTGTGATATTATTTATTGAAATGTATATACATGCACCAACGGAAAATAAGAATGACGATATACTAGTAAAAGACACTATTTACGAAACAATAAAACGGATATTTGACGAACTCCCACAATACCATATGAAAATTTTATTAGGGGATTTCAATGCGAATGTAGGACGAGAGGGTATTGTCAAACTGATTATAGGGAACGAAAGTCTGCGTAAGGAAAGTAATGATAACGGTGTTAGACTCGTAAACTTTACAACATCCAAAAACTTTATTGTGAAAATTAAAAAATCTGACATCCAGACATTCATAAATATACTTGGACTTCACAAGATGGAAAAACACATAATCAAATTGATGATGTTTTAGTAGACAGAAGAAAACAATCTGGCCCAACTGATATTCGGTTGTTCAGAGGAGATGACTGTGATATTTATAACTACCTGGTAACACTGATAATAAGAGAGAGGCCTTTTTGAATAAAGGAAATATTCAGTATCTGAAAACGGGGAGGTTTAATTTAAAGAAATTAAAGGAGACCCAGGTAAAAGGGAAATACCAGATTGAAGTGTTGAATAGATTCTCGGTTTTAGAAGGTTCGGAATGCACTAGTGTTCAGGATACTTGGGTAGAAATTACAGATAACATTAAAATTTCATCAAAAGAATAACTGGGGCTTGCGGAAATACATGTGAACAAACCATGGTTTGACCAGGAATGCACTAAACTAGCAGAGAAGACAAAACGGGCGAAACAGCGTTGGCTACAAAATCCGAATGAAATAACTACACGAAATTTCGTTGTTATCTGGTGGAGAACTTTCAAAACTTTTAGAATAGTGAAACGCAATTTTTGAAAGCCAGAAGTAATAAACTTGAAGGTAATAGTAAAAACAAAAATATTCGGGGTATCTATAAGAACATCAACAAATTCAAGAAAGGCTCAACAGCGTACTTATATATTAAAGAAAGCCTATGGAACAATTATTACTTATACATATAGCATCTTGAACAGATGGAAACATTTCTTTGACGATTTTCTTAACAAGCAGCCAAAACCTAATGTTTGTATGGGGAAAGTGAAATGCATACAGCATAATCTAACAGCAACCTAACCAAACAGAAATATAAATCACTATTTTAAAAAAAAATACAGAAACAAAAATTTCTGGATGTAGACGAAATTCTGACTGACTTTATTTTAAGTGGAGGGGGAAAATTGTGGATCAAGACACAAACTCATTCTCATTGTCTGAGACAAGGAGGAATTGTCACAAGAGTGGAAAGAATCAATCACTGTTCATTCACAAGAAAAGCAACAATACTGATTGTAATAATTATCAAAACATTTCTGTTCAGTCAACATCCTATAAATTCTCTTAAATATTCTATTATCAAGATTGACTTCATACGTAGATGAAATTATTGGAGATTACCAGTCAGATTGGAGATTTGCAGATTTAGGCGAAATCGATCGATTATCGACCAGATATTTACCATTCAACTAACACTCCAAAAGAAATGGGAATACAATATCCCGGCACATCAATTATATTTATTGATTTTAGAAAGCCTACGACTCAGTTAGGAGTGAAACACTGTACAACATTCTTACAGAATTTGGAATACCAAAATAGTTAGTTAGATTAATTAAAATGTGTTTAAATGAATCCCAAAGTAAGGTCCAAGTGAAGAAATCCTTGTTCACGAGCTTTCACGTTGAGATGGCCTGAAACAAGGAGATGTGTTGTTGTCATTATTATTTAACTTTGTTCTGGAGTACTATAAGGAAAATCAAGACAGCAATCAGATTCTGGAGACGGCGTATGCTGATAATGTAAATATAATAGGAGATGATAGAGAGAGAGAATAGAGAGTAGAGAGAAATGGAGAAATGTTAACTAACGCTTGCAGGGATATGGGCTTAGAAATAAATGCAGAGAAAACTAAATGCATGGAAGTTCGTCGGGATCGTAATACTGAAATTACGGATGCGTTAAAATATCAAGTACGAGTAATACTATCGGCAAAGTGGACACTTTCAAATACTGGGATCACTATTAACAGACCAAAACCATAATGAAGAAATTGATGTCAATTGAAAGCATGTTATCATTCAGTTAAAGAATCGTTTGTCGTCGCGAATTCTGTCGAGGAATTTGAAGATTAAAATTTATAAAACGATAATCATGTCTGTTGTGCTGTATGGTTGCCAAATATGGTCGCTGACTTTGAGGGAAAAGCATAAACTGAAAGTATTTGAAAACAAGATATTGAGATGAATATTCGGACTCCAAGAGGAACCTGAATGGGGAATGGCGAAAACTTCATAAGGAGGAATTGCATAATTTATCCCATTTACCAAATGTGGTTAGGGTCATCAAGTCTGAGGGACTCAGATGGGTAGGTCATGTGGCCAAAATGGAAGAAATTAGGAAAGCTTTCAAAGTTTTAACTGGAAATCCAAATAGGAAAACGATCATTAGGAAGACCGAGACACAGATACGAGGACAATATTAAGATGGCTCTCGCAGAGATAGGAATACAAAGTAGAAACTGGATCCAGTTGGGTAAGGACAGAAATCAATGGAGAGCTTTCGTGAACGCGGCATTTTACCTCCTGTGTCCATGGGCTATAGAGCTATATTAAGTTGTTGAAATATATATATATATATATATATATATATATATATATATATATATATATATATATATATATATATATATATATATATACGTACGTATTCGCGTTTGTAGGAGCGCCATTTTAGTAGACTTGTTCACCGCCCTCGTTAGTACCTCTTTCTATGAGCAAGTTCCTCAGAGCAGTGAACTTGCAGGGTACATTTCATAACGTAGATATAGCTCTGATTATGTATTTGTGTACTGCGATTAGCTATTATTTCGCAGAAAGATCATTTTCGTCATTAAAGAGAATTAAGTCATATCTACGTTCTATTTTAAAGGAAGAAAAATTGAATTGTTTTGCAATTCTTAACATTGAAGCCGAGATTTTTAATGGTGAAGAGTTTGGATTTGAACAATTAATAAAAGAATTTTCTGTTATGAAAGCAAGGTGTAAAAGTTGAATGTAAGAATATACTTGTATTTTCATAACTCCTTAACACTTTTGTTTTGATAGTAAAAGTAGTAAACGATGCTATATGTTCCACATAAAAAGAATATTAGTGATATTTTTACACTATTTTTATCATTGTAAACTATTACATCAAAAAGTAAAAATATGAGTTTACGTGAATTTCTCCTGTTTGTGTTAAAAAAGTATTAGTTCTTAAGTACAATAAATAAGACTTAAAAATCTTGTGAGCTGTCTTATTGTGAAACTTTTCACCAACGAATGAGAAAGTGATGTACGTATGAATATTTTTATAAACGTTAAAATATAATACATAATATAGACTAAGCAAATTTTAATCGAATTTTGCCAAGAACGATATTGCGTCCATCGATTAAGTTATTCATATTCACTCTTGCCTAAACGGCAATATATATATATATATATATTTTTTTTGTCTGAAAACATTAATAAAAATTCAAAACAATTTATTTCATTATGCCTTTCTTGGACAAAGACATGAATAAAAGCGTACCAATTCTGGAAAATAAAAAATCGAATATTACGTAAAGACGTTTTCTATGTTCGCGAAACACAAAGGGGCGGCCGGCCGAATCGTTCCGAGGGACGGCGCCATAGGTAAGTTCGCTAGTGTAAATTCTTTGGTTCCCAAGCTATTGGCCATCAAAATTAGGTCCGTATTCAGTGAAATGAAGAAATGTCATTAAAACACGAAAGATGGAATTCATGCAATGGTGGCTTAGTATTCATATGAATTGTTATGGTGTGATTTGGTTTCCAAATTATTGACCATCAAATTTGGAGCTTTGACTTTAGTTTGAAATTAGGAAGTATCACTAAAACACAATCGAAGAATCCAATCTCGACTAAACTCAATATAGTTGTAGACTTTGAACTGCTTAGTTCACAGTATAATCTATTGTTGACAGTCATTCAATGAATCAATTAGGATACATAACGTACGTAATGTACAGACATGATTCAAATGATGAGAAAGCATAATAGAAAATAGAAAATAGAATTTCACACTAATGAAAACCTGTGTTGATTAGTCTTCGTTGAATTGTGTAATTTTCTTATAATTAATTAAGGATGAATTTTTCTCGCTTGCCTTAAACCTACTTTTAAGAATCATTCAATTTTTGTTTTTGAAAGAAATATGCGTTTTTCGTTTACTGAAAAAAGTTGATTTTTCGAAAAAAAATATCGTTTTTCGAAATGTTTTCATTTTTTAATTTTTTTCGTTTCCGAAAATATATTTTGATTTTAGGATTTGTTTTCCCTTCTTTTAATACTTCCTTCCGTTCGAGATCTTAAAAATCATTTCTTTTTTGGTTTATGATTCTTATTTCAGAAATGAACATAGTCTAGAAAAATAATTGCCGAAGTTAGAACTTTTAGAAACAATTTCATAGAAAAATGTATGCAATATAATATACAAAAGAATCTGTTCATCGTCTGAGATTCAATACCGCACATCTCCAATTTTGGCGAATTTGAGTCTTTGATACCATTAGAATCAGTATAAAATGGAGCTCGCTGTGCGATGTTTTGCCTTCAGGCGAACTACTGGCGATCGGCTAGATAAGGAAAAAATGAAATGAAATGAAATCTTTGAGTTTTACGTCCCACAGTTATGCCGGTTAGGCTAAAGGAGACGGTGATGATGAGAGATGAGTGAAATGGTGGAATGAAGAAAGTGGGAGGAAACGGGAGAACCCCGAGAAAACCCACGAGCACGATATTTGTCCACCACAAAGTCCACATGGCGCGAGCTGGGATCGAACCAGGGACCCCAAGCACCGGAGGTGAACGCTCTACCACTGAGCGCTCACTTTTGGTTTGAAGATCATAGGCTCAATTCCAGGCTATGCTATGTAAGTTTGTGTTGAACAGCATTGTGTCCACTGATTTCTAAGAGTTCTTTATTGCCTTTCACTCCATTCCTCAGTTCCTTTCATTAATCATTTTGTTCACTCATCATCTGTTCCCTTTAGCCTCCAGGACATAATCGTGTGGTGTTAAAATTCCCATTTCATTTTATAGTATTAGACCATAATGCAGTCTTGAATTTCCGAAATCACTTTTCATTGTTCACACCTCAATTACCTGTGAGTAGATCATGAGTATTTAGATATCTAAAATAATTATAATAGGTAATCTGGCACTTGTAAACTACTATGCATGAATTATTTGTTCTCCTCGAAAACAAATTCAAGTATTGTTTTTCTTCTCTGTCTAAAAGCACTAAGCTTAGAATCGAAAAGAACATTGTTTTCAGCAGACACTAGATTTGTTTGGAAGAGCTGCTTACAGACCTCACGTGAAAGCAGCAGATCTCGGAGAAGTTAACTCACGTGAACAGGGTTGGGAATATCTTCTTTTCTGAATTATTTCTTACGTGACTGTACATCTATACCACAACAGATGGCTCTGTTTTTCCCTCAAAGTAATAGCTCGTATATAGGCGCGGATTCAAGGAGAGGGCTATAGCCTCCCTTGACGCTCAGGTATACACTGCATAAAATAGGCTTCAATCCTATTTTCTTTACACTAGATAAAGCGGCAAACTATGGTTTAGCCTCTCCCTTGATCATATCCTGGATCCGTGGCTGTATCTCTCTATAATATTGGATAGAATACATTCCTGTATCAGGAAGTTTAAAAAAAATATATGAAACTATTACTTAAGATATAACATGCATGTGCCTTTGTATTTGAAGCATGTGTTTGTATTGATGCATAACTATCTTGTTAGACTTTTCGACAAACATTTAAAAATATATATATTCCGTCAGCTCTAACCTTCCTAACCTGCATCATTTATTTAATGACGAATTATTATTTAAAGTCTTTTCTTAGAGATCGGACAACAGCAAACGTACAAATGGACGATTATATTCTTTTATGGAGATAATTATACCTAGTGTTGAGCGTGGTTTTACGTTCGAACTCACCTATATTTCAAGTTAAACTCAACTCACGCTTACATTTTTCAAAATGAGTTAGCTCATGATAAAACTATGAAAAACGAGGGAGCTTAAGTGAGCTAGCCCAAATTAGCGCTCTCGTTCACAACCCTGGATACTACGTACAAATTGTGTTTGAATGTGTAGCCAACGTCGAGTTTAAACATACTATCAGAACCACTATAAGAGGGGTACTTTCCTTAAGATTAAATTAAACAAAACTAGATTTCCATGTATGGACTTAACAATCTTTTTAAACATATTTGGTGACAAGAATGAAGTTTAGTCCATTGATAATAAATAAAAAAAAAAAAAATAGTGATTTTTGTATTGCTACTTGGCTATTTTCAAACTAACAGAGATTATTACAAACATTACTAAAATACACTGGTGGACAACCTCCATTTTCCATAGTCTTTCTGAAACAAAATGGAGTGTTGAGTAAGGAAAGTTTTACAAAAGACACAAAGCCCTCAGTTTGTGCCGTGCTGAGAAAGCAGAAGTAAACGGGAAGATTATATTTCTCCAAGTTTGAACATCTCTTGAATGATTTAAGAGAAATTTTAGACTATATAAATATAAGAAGTTGAATCCTCCAGCCGAAAGATAATTCTTTTCATATTGAAATGGACAACATTAAGAGGCTTCATCCCGGCGAAATTAAAATACCGCTAATTTTACAGTGATTATGTGATATCTTCAAATAGATAAAAGATAATCGAAATGTGGAACAAGAGCGCCCTGGACAATATCACTTTACATGAGATACCGTTATCACGACTCACCTATCTGCCTTCGATTTCGAGCCATTTCGAGCCATTTATTTTCGCGCTTCTAAACGGTTGAAAACGGAAAGCCACTAGGTGACTTGTGATAACGGTACATCACGCAAAATGATATTGTCTAGGGCGCTCTTGTTCCAAATTTCAATTATCTTTTATCTATTTGAAGATATCACATAATTATTGTAAAATTAGCGGTATTTTAATTTCGCGGGGATGAGGCCTCTTAAAGTGCTTAAGGTTACCATAGATAAGGATGTAAGAAGTACATAGTCTGAATCAGTAGCGTCACTTCAGATTTTGCAACGGGGAAGGAGGAACAAGATAGTTCACTGACATAAGAATTTCACGTTTTTTATTAGTATATTAGAACACAATTCATTAAGAAAAATCATATGTTTCTCAAACTCATGAGGCAATTTAACCCCCGCAAATGATGCCCCTAGTCTGAATACTTAAGCAGAGCTAAAAATATTCTAACATCACATTGAGGCAGTATTTTCCAAAAATTGGAAAGGAAGGAAGAGCTTTTTTTGGGGGGGGGGGGAATGAATCTGATTGCTTTAGCAGTGGAGCATCTAAAGCACTTCCAGAAGAAACTAAAGAGGAATAATTTAATACACACCGGTATACTTTTAATTTAGTCGTATAGAAGATTGTATCTCGGATTCTCGGTGCGCAGAAATGAGAAATATTTATGCAACTTTTGAAGTAATTGTCAGGATAAATTCTTTGTATGACAGTGGGCAGTCAAGAAATTAATTACAACCTGTTCTGATGATCTCAATATCAAGGAGAAACAAACGTATAAGTCAATATATGCGCAGCTACTTTCTCGGATCTCACAAGTCATAGTAAATAAAGGGCTTTTATTTCTTCTTCTGAATGACATTTATAAATTGAAGTTACAATATTTGATTTCACGAACTTTGCATTGCACTCAGAATTTTCATTACTCTGCCAGTGACTGTTTCACGTGAGGGAGAGTTTACTAAATTATCGTTAATTATCGTTTACTAAATTATCGGGAAGGGTTTTTGGAACCATTTGAGATCAAAGAGCTCAACTTTAAGTCATTTTACTCGCGATGACATGAACAAATATGTTTAAAAATGGTTTCATTGGATTCAAAATCCTCAAATTAGTATGGAAAACGCGATTAGAAATGTATTCAAGCGTGAATACTTTCATCATATTTAAAATAAAAAGTCTAAGAATCAAATTTCATGTCTCTAAACTTAAGGAATTCCACGGTATAAACATCTTAAATATAATAATTGCAACCAACATTAGTCCCTTCACATTAGGTTTCCAAAAATTCTTCCTTAGCAGGCGCGTATTCAGAAATTTTTGTTGAGAGGAGTCCAATCTTACAAGCCACTACGTCTATGTAGTATTGAACGGGTATTATTCAACACCCGAAAAGACAATAAGTAAGCGTTTCCCAACCTTTTTCAACTTGCGGCACACTACCGGGGTAGCACTGTTTTTTCCCCTGGAAATCATTATGCTTATTTTTCATTTCAATTTAAAACTTCAGAACAATTGCAATGAAATATAAGACTTAGATTTTTTTAAAAAACACACTTTCTGTTTCGAAAGCTGTATCCGATTTTTCACTAAGAAGGAAGATCACTCAAGAACGAACAAACAAACAAATCTCTTGTACTTTTAAAACACAGTAGGTAATTTGTATGCACGATTGCTTTGCCGAAAGGATTGAATGATTTTTTTTTTTTAATTTTAAGTTACAAAATAGTCTGCAACAATAAAGAAGCAATAATGGTCATAACAATGATAACAAATACGTTTGTCCACATTAAAAATGTACAGAAAAGTAACAAAGTATGAAACTTAAAATTGTAGATTCATAGTAGATGTTCATATTAATGTGAAATAACAAATATACAATTTTTCCCTATGTATTGCAATTTATTGCTATAGAATTAATAATTTTGTTTTGATTTCCTCGCGGCACACCGGTTGGGAAACACTGCGATAAGTAATTGCAAAATACTTTCGTCTATATTTTCAGGGAAAAAATAACAGAACTAGATTGTTTTTATAAGAGAAAGAGTACAGATGAGATGTATACTAAGATCAAATTTTCATGTTACACTAATAATTTCTCGGTTAAACAAATATAGTTTTATTGAGAAAGTATACAAATGTATATTGAGTTAGGAAGTATTTTGGGAGTGATCCAGACTAGTGTTGTAAAGGCCTGGAAAAACCCAGAAATTTTGGGTAAAAAAACAGTTTTTTACTGTTTTTTTCCTTGGGAGAAAACGGAAAAATTGAAAAAAAATAAATTTTCGAATATTTTACTACATTATGCTTTTAAAATAAAAACTATTTTATAGTTACTAGTTTACAGTGAAGATCATTGAGTAGTTATGTTTCTTGTACTAGAATAGGGAAATTTTGTGGCAACAAATACGGTATATTTGCACCACTCCTTTAAAGTTAGCACCGTGATAGAATGAAATCATGGCTACAAAAGATACTAAAATATAATCCTAGTTAGATTAATTAACATAGACGCATTTAAATTATCTCAAGTAATCTTATAAAGTTACAATTTTATGGCAGGGAAGTGTTAAAGAAAACAGGGCCAGAATCATTTTAGTTAATACCACCATGTTAAAATCATATATATATATATATATATATATATATATATATATATATATATATATATATATATATATATATATATATATATATATATATATATACAATGGAAATACGTATCTTCCTTGTGCTGTGTAAAATTTCCGGAAATTTTGAACCCATTAAAGAAATCTTTTGTTCGGAAATATTGGCAAAACCTAGAAAATATAATTTAAAAACTATTTCTTTGCCTTATGCTAATCTTATTTTCTGTAACGTGTCTCCAGCATATATACAACGTATTTCGCTAGCAGGAAAAGTACTTAAAGCAACAGTTTTTAATTTTACTTTTTAGTTTTCTGATATCTGATAAAAATCCCTCTTTATTATTTGTATATTTTTCGAACAACCCAAAAAGACAGATGATCTTATTTACATATACACACATACACCGCACAAGTGCGTAAATATGAGCAGCGACAAATATATTAAAGAATTTAACATGTGAAAGTTCCGTTCCTGATTATTAAAGACTAGCAGAATACCCGTTCTTCGCATGGGGAGAATACGTTTCATTTTTTTTTTTTTTTTTTTTTGTATAAGGGGCACCAAAAACTGTCACCAGTGAACTTAGGGAGCCCAAACACCATGGATTCGAGACGATAATCGGTCATTTTCGATCATTATATATATATATATATATATATATATATATATATATATATATATATATATATATATATACAATGGAAATACGTATCTTCCTTGTGCTGTGTAAAATTTCCGGAAATTTTGAACCCATTAAAGAAATCTTTTGTTCGGAAATATTGGCAAAACCTAGAAAATATAATTTAAAAACTATTTCTTTGCCTTATGCTAATCTTATTTTCTGTAACGTGTCTCCAGCATATATACAACGTATTTCGCTAGCAGGAAAAGTACTTAAAGCAACAGTTTTTAATTTTACTTTTTAGTTTTCTGATATCTGATAAAAATCCCTCTTTATTATTTGTATATTTTTCGAACAACCCAAAAAGACAGATGATCTTATTTACATATACACACATACACCGCACAAGTGCGTAAATATGAGCAGCGACAAATATATTAAAGAATTTAACATGTGAAAGTTCCGTTCCTGATTATTAAAGACTAGCAGAATACCCGTTCTTCGCATGGGGAGAATACGTTTCATTTTTTTTTTTTTTTTTTTTTTGTATAAGGGGCACCAAAAACTGTCACCAGTGAACTTAGGGAGCCCAAACACCATGGATTCGAGACGATAATCGGTCATTTTCGATCATTATATATATATATATATATATATATATATATATATATATATATATATATATATATATATATATATATATATATATATATATATATATATATATATATATATATATATACTACCGGCCAAAAGTATTGCATCACCCACGGAAATACGTACAAAGTGTACCGATTTTCATGAAAATATGTTGGAATGTTATACATAAATGGTCGTTAAGTCATTCTGAAACGTTTCTAGATTTGTCACCAGTAAAATAACTTCTCGCGATCAAAAATTTGTTCAAAATGTGGCGAGACCTCACCCTCACAGCAAAAATAACAGTTCTTGACAAGTAGGAAGATAATATGCTTTTAGCTGGTATAATTATTAACATGAATATTTGTTTACATACAACATAAAATGTCATTGTAAGTACGAAACCAGCTGCAATTGTGCCTAGTTTTCTTTTCTGTTCGCCTTTCAGGGACCAGTAGTCATCAAGAGTTGTCAGCTAAAATATACTAAATAAGTGATTGTTTGTCCGACACATATGAACAGTATGGCTCAAGTTCGTGAACTTAGTAAAGAAGAAGGTGCTGTTATTGTGGAATTGTACAAGTTTAAGTTTTCTACGTGACAGATCGCTAGAAGAGTGAACATACATCAATCTACAGTTGTTCGCACTATTCAACGTTTCAAAGAAACTCTGTCAAATGTTAATCGTCGATGACCTGAAAGACCGCGAATAACGTCAAAGAATGAAGATCAGTTTATTGTGGTCACAAGCAAACGTCAACGATCACTAACTGGCCCAGAAATTCGAGAAAAACTTAATGCTACCCGAGAAACAGTCGTATCTGTTAAAACACTGAAACTCCGACTTCGAAAACATGGTTCATCAAAAGGATGCATTGCAACAACAACAACAAAAAACTTTTGAGTAAACAAAACAAACGTAAACGATTGCAATGGGCTAAAGAATATAAGTATTGGTCAGTACAACAGTAGTATAAAGTGCTCTTTAGTGACGAAAGTAAATTCGAAATTTTTGGAACTAAACGCAGAAAGTTTGTTCGTCGACTTCGTGGAGAACGCATGCTCGAACAATGCATTAAACCAAGTGTCAAACATGGTGGTGAGTCTGTCATGGTATAGGTTGTATCGCGGGTGAAAATGTTGGTGATTTAGTGACAATTGAGAGAACAATGAAAAAAGATTATCATCACATTATGGAGAGACAGTGGCAAAAGGCTTGTCGGTCAGGGATTTATCTTTCAACAAAACAATGATCCCAAACACACATTTCATTTGTGTAAGTCGTACTTAGGAAATAAAGAAAGAAAGACGATAAGAATTGATAAACATACGATGGCCACCGCAAAGCCCGGACTTAAATCTGATAGAGTTATTGTGGGATGAGTTTGACAGAAACGTTCGAAAACGTCGACCAGTTAATAAAACACAGCTGTGGGTACATTTACAAATGTGTTGGAATGGACTTAAAGCCCAAACATTACGGAAATTACTCGCGAGGATGCCTAGGTTGTGTGCTGCTGTATTAAGAGCTATTGGTGGATATTTTGATAAATCACAAATTTGAATGATTTCGTTTCACATTCTGACTCTTCTGTTTTGGTTTTGTGTTACCCTTTGTTGTTGTCAAATATAAAATTGTTCTATTTGTGTTCATAATTATGTGCATTCATTTCGTTTTCTACTGATATCGGTGGTGATGCAATACTTTTGGCCGGTAGTATATATATATATATATATATATATTTTCATTCCCTCTCCCTCGCCCCAAGTTACCAGGATGAAATGTGATTTAAACAGCATCGAAAGTGTTACTGTTCATTTCAGCGACCTCAAAAACTTTGCATTCGACACTAATATCGTTCATTTTACATCATATTTATATATCTCCCCGCCCCCAAGCTGCGGGGAGATGTATTTGGATTTAAACGCCATCGGAAATGTCACTGTTCACCTCAGCGACCCCGAAAACTATGGATTTGACACTAACATCTCAGCAACCCCAAAAACTTTGGGTTCGACACTAAGATGGGTAATTTTCAATATATATCCGCACTTCCTTCCTCCAAGTTACACCTTCAAAGTGAAGTGGCAAAATCCATCCCATGTTCGAACTTCTCTATGTTGAAAATTTTTATCGAGATCAGTCTGGTAGTTTAAGAGTTGTTAAGTTACAAGAATAGTCGTTTTCATTTTTATATATATAGATAATTTGTCGCACTAGAAAATAGGTATTTGTTTACATACAAAATTTTGTACATAAAGTTTATATTAACGTCTGTATTTGAATATTAAATAATAGTAATTATATGTCTTAGTACATGAGTATTAGTGAAATTTGCCTACTGCTCTTTCTTTTAAGAAGTAATTTGGTGAAAACTAACAAAATTTCATCAGATCAAGGAGCACATTAAGAACTCAGTTTCATTCAAGAACCCTATTTGTTGCAACAGAAACGCTTCATGATGGTAGATATGTAAGGAATTATAAAAGTTCTGTAATTAATGCACAACCAGGAGTAAACGACTAAAAGGCACATAAAGGAAATGAGTGCAGACTATTAATTTTCATGAATAATTACAACAGTTTCATTTTCGAATGTTTCTTCTTCTTTTTTTTAATATTCACAATATTGAAATTTCACACGTTCGAAAAAAAAAAACGGTTCCATTACTAGTAAAACTAACCTAATACAAAGATTTTTGTTATTTTCCCAATTTTTTTCAATTTTTCCGGAAATAAACCGAAAAAAACGGTTTTTTACCAGCAGGTTCAAAATTTCCGGAAATTTTACAACACTAGTTCAGACCCGGTGGAACTCTCAGTGGGTGCGCCCCTGTTGCTTAGTGGCTACCTTATGCCCAGTAGAGTTATTCGAGATTTTGCCAGGGGAAAGATTGCCCAATATATATATATATATATACAATTTATTAAAAAGTATGTGTTATCCAAACTCAGGGGGACAATTGCCTTCCTGCCCTCCTTAAATTTTCCCCTTCTTGTCGTAAATCCTATGTAGTGATCAAATTTTGAGGAGGAATTTGTAGCTTAAGGAGTTTGTCTAGGGATTGATCATGCCGTCAGGACTTCTTTTATACTAGGTACATATACTGTATATAGATTTATTAATACATAATGCATATATAAAATATCCTCAATGGGTGTTTCTCCTATTATTACGTTACATGTTGAACCAAAACGGACAACAAAATAAGAAATAATTTTAAGAGTATAAAAATAAGATAATGTATTTTCCCTTTCCTATAACAATATACCCACTCTATTCTATTCCCATTTCTCTCTCTCTCTCTCTCTCTTTTATATTTCTGGAAAATACATTTGGAAAACGAGTCGAATGTTCTAAATGATATAGCTTTATTTCAATTTCCGAAAGTATTACCGAAGTCCCTTTGGTGATCAAATCACATTTGTGGTCGTTGTTTGGTGCCCCCGATAACAATGTCGTTAGATTTAATGTATTTTTCTTCAGAAACAAAACACTATTATTTATTCTTGTTTCTAAACTTTATTGGCTGTCCCTGGTCTCATTTACCGCTCTGTCGGTGAGTCTAACAAGATTCACCAGATCTCGGACAACCTTTGACGACAGTTATGGCGGAAAGAGAAAGACAGAAAAGGAAGAAGGAGATTGTCAGTTAACGACACGCGTTCAGTTAACGAGAGAGAGAGAGGGAAATAAAAATAGAAGCGACGATAAATATATTGAAAGTAACTCCTTTCCTATATATAGGGTGTTACAAAAGTACTACAACATTTATTCCCATCGGTTTTCGTTAAGCACTTAATGGTGCTGATAATGTTCTTTATCTTTGTTTTTTTTAGTCCAGCGTTTTTCAACCGCTGTGTCGCGACACATTGGTGTGTCGCGAGATTTTTAATGTCTTCTAAGATCTTCCGTAAAGAAACTATCTTTAGAAGAAATTTTTAAAAAAAAAAATATCGCCAATTGACTTGATTTCACACTTGTCTTCCAAGTTTAAAGCTGAAAAGTTCGATTTTAACCCTGTTCAGTTTTCTTTGGAACGAAACACTAGATACAGAAAAGTAATTTCAATAACACGATTCTTGGTGTTTTCTTCCCGATTAAAGTCACAAGAATTATGTTAACGTGTTTCTATTCAAGAGCCTTACGTAATTTGCTTGTGAGATTTGTATCTCATGGTCGTTCCATAATAATAATAAAATGTAATTGTATGTATTTTTATATGTTCGCTTTTCTTACATAAAAAAAAATCATATGCAGGGATGTTGCGAAAGTTTAAAACGTATTTTGGTGTGCCCGAAAGTAAAACAGGTTGAGAAACGCTGTTTTAGTCCATTGATTTACGGGAGGATTTTTCTGTTTTCACGTCCCGCTTGACATCATAGATTAAAATCATGCTAAATTAAAAGTATTTAACATTTTTTTTTTAAAGTTTGGCCACCAACTACCTTAAACTCCATATTATATGTTCTATTCAATTATTGAAGGACTTTGTTATGCACGCAAGCGATAGCGATAGAAGTGAAATTTCGTAATCTATTAGCATTAGGCAGACAAACGAATATGAAATCTTACGCCGGCTAGGATAAAAGAGACGGTAATAATGAGAAATGAATGAAATAAGGGTGAGGAAACGGGATAACTCCGAGAAAACCCACGCACACGGTTTTTGTCCATCACAAAATTCCCTTGTCGCGAGCTGGGATCAAACCAGGAACCCCATCCACCAGAGGTGAACGCTCTACCACTTTGTTCTTTTTGTTTACCTACTTATTACTGGTTTCTAGAAGTGATGTTTTGTTTAAAAAAATAATTAAAACTTTTTTAAACCATTGATTTTGTTTAAAACAAATTTTGTATACGTTTTAAACATTTTGTTTTAAACATGTGTATTTTTAGGACTTATTTTAAAGATATGTTTATTTTTATTTTATTTTATTTTTGTAAAAAAAAAATCTGTCAGAGAAAGAAAATTGTAAAAAATTGAAGTGTCCCATTCAGAAGACCATTTGCTTGCCATGTGAATATTTTGATTTCTCGTATCTTCAGCTTGTCAATGTGGTGGTCTACAATTTAGTTTGTCTCTTTTCCCCCCATATTTAAGCGTTTATTGTATTGTTTAAATGCTTATCAGTTTGTTTGCGAGAAAGTGTCGTAGTCGAAGGTTGACTACTTGTAGAACTGATATTAAAAAATAAGTAAAAGAATTATCATGAAAACACAATTTTGCGTTGTATTCACAAAACAAACAAAGGGTTCTTTGCTAAATTGCGGTTCTGAAATTAGAATATCACAGGCATTCATTAATACAGTACATGTTAGTTTTCAGTTTCTGTACAACTTGGAATCGTTTAACATGAGTTTTACGCAAAGGAAAAGGGACATCATTTAGAGCAAGTTTTAACTCAGACTCCATCAGATAAGTAAACGACCATACGAGCTCGTTGCAAAACATGTAAGAAAGTAATGGTTGGTTTAGTTCAAAAAATGAAGAATCATTATGAAAAATGCAGTGTGCGAAAACTGGAAACCCAAACAAAGGTAGAAGTGTTAATCCGAATATTGCTTCTGATGATTCTATTGTCAGTGATTTGGTTAAGATGCAATGATTTTGAGTTTAACGCCCCTTCAACAGCGAGGCTATATAAGACAGGACCTACTGATTAACGTAGAATCCGAACCACGTGAGCTTCCGCCGGGAATCGAACCCGAGGGGTTCTAAGATGCAATTAAGAACTTCAGGTAAGAATTAATTTTGTATCAACAATATCTTTTTCATTATATTATGAAAATTTTATTTCGTCCCTGTTCCTCACCTCAATTCTAAATTTTCTTAAAAACATCTTTACATGTTGGCATAGCTTGTATGAAGGGACTAGGTGAGAAAGCGCAAGGTATGGCAGTCGCCCGCGTAACTAACCATTAAAGCGTGATACTTACTGTAACATCAGTGCCGATAGTCAGTGTCTGGAACAATTTAATCTTCATTTGTTCGTCTGTGTATGTATGCACTACGCTACAGGGCGCAATTTTTGGTCTTTTAACCTTAAATTTTGAGGGTAGAAGCACGAGACGTCGGAATTTACTGTATAGATTTTGACTGCGATCCAACATAAAATTTCAAAATTAGTGGTTCGGATCTCACTTTAAACAATAAGCTCTGTCTCATCTAGCCTTGCTACTGATGCAAAATTGTAATCAATCAAACTAGGTAAAACTAATTTTATGCGTTTCGAACAAACTTGGGTTGCAGAATAAATTTGGCTCCAACTCATTTTTTTAAACACTATTTTTAGATATGGGGCATTTAGAGCACAAGGAATCCAAGTCCATTTTCAGAAAGTTCACTTTTGTTTAGCAAACGTAGTATCTTCGTAGCCAAGAGTCCGAAATAAATGAAATAAAAACACGTGAAAGGATATGGTGTAGGCTAATTTCATAGGAGAACCGCTAGACAAGGGCATTTCTGGAACGGGGGAACAGGAGGGTTAATTTCACGCTCTCTGCTCATAAATTTAAGATAATAACATTATATTGTGTACGTTGCCGCTTGGAAATGATTAACAAGTCAAGTTCCGAATGCCATAGTCAATTATGTATAGTTACATTACATAAATGCAGGGTGTGTCCAAAATAATACACCGACGGAAAATGTCACATTTTCGCAACCTTGAATCCGAGATGAAAGAAAGAAAAATTAAATGACAAGATGCAATCTAGAATTTTATATGATTGCCGCTAGGAAGGAGTGTTCCTTCAGAGGTCACCCGCCCCTACTCTGAATTTCAAATTTTTGAGACAGTAATACAGATTTAGAAACCTCTTTCTGATATATTGCTATATATATATATATATATATATATATATATATATATATATATATATATATATATATATATATATATATATAGATAGATAGATAGATAGATAGATGCATGAGGTTTATTCATGCCAAAAAAGTCCTGCTAAGACCGGTTTTTCCAAGCACTCAAATACCTATGAGGTCTATGCCGAACTTCACTGGTCTATTTCGGTCCTCGTGAGGTCTAACCCGGTCCTCGCGAGGTCTAAGTAGGTCCTTTGAGGTCTAAATGTGACTTCAGGGCTGCCAACATACTTTAAAACAACTTCAAGAATCAAAATAAAGATATTGTGTAAAATGCAACATATTAAATTATTTTGCATTTTAAACAAACAAAAATCGCTGAAATTTCGTACCATGGAAATATTAACAGGGAGATATTTTTTGATGTATTATTTAGTGCAACAAAATTAACAGTGTTGCCATCCCAATAACAAGATTTTTCAAATAACACTAAGCAATGTTTTTCTATATTTCAAATTTGCATGTTAAACGAAAACTTACTGCCTTTATTGTTTAATGATGTAAACCGAAGGCGTTGCAGTATCGAAAACATTCAAATTTCAAAGGACTCTACTACAATAATATGGCAAGTGAATTGCAAGGAAAAATGCATATTGGAAGTACCTTAGTGTCGAATACTACGATGACAATACGACTTATTTCGAAGAAATGGAAACAATGATACATCAAATACAATTTTTAAAAAGGTACTAACTATAACAACAAAAAGCATAATAGTTTTTAATAGACACAAAGATTATAATGCCATTTACAACAATTTGATAAATCAATCCATACTTACATATGAAAAAACGTTGTTAAAGATTGTTGTAGTGCATAAAATGAAATATCTGTAGGAACCTTTTAAAACACTGTTGGTTTCCTTTGCTTCCATGGCATTATATCGATTGTTTTTGAAAATTGTATTTATAACAAATTGAGGAAGAAGATGATGGTCGCCAGATTAGTACACGAGCTTAAAAACTCACAGTTTTTAAAGATTTTTATAGTTTCTAACTATTTCAATTTTAGATATTTTTTTTTTACTTTGGTATGATCTTTATGTTATTTAAAAAAATTTCAATTTATCTGGCGTCATTGATAACGTTTATTTACCACGGTTTCTTATTTTAAACTTGAGACCAAGCTATTCGGATCCATGTCCAGGCAATTTTGTTAACAGTTTATGTTGCTCTTATATTATAAGCAATTATATTATAAGCAATTACATCATAACAATCTTAGTGATAAAGTGTACTTGGCTATGAGGCTTCGACTATTATTATTATTATTATTATTATTATTATTATTATTATTATTATTATTATTATTAACACGAATTGATGAAAAGGAACTACAGAAAATTTTCGGAATTACATAATTTTTAGCATTTTTGCAAGCTTATCTCCATTGTTTATCACATCTCCGGAACAATGTCAGATATCAAATTGCTCTATACTACATTATGATCTTTATATCCATTAAAAAGAATATATGGTTGAACGTAGTATTTTCCAAAGCGGCTTTAAGAAATAAAACATGTTTGATATAATATCGTACGATACTGTACTTTGAACATGAATTCCCCTCATTTAATAGTTTTAACGCATTAATGAAACGATACGGCAATTCGTAATTTTCCATCGACTTCATTTTCTACGAAGTAAAAAAAATAAACATTTCAATTATTGGTTGAAACCAGCATTCGATCCAGTTTTTCCAAAACATCGATGTTAGAAAAAAGTTACAAGTCAGAAACACATTTAATACAAACTGCAAAAACTTTTTTGTATTTTCATGTAGCATAGGCTTCAAGAACAAAATGAAATGTAGGAAAAGACAGATGAAATCAACACTTGGAGAATATATTATCTATTCTTGTACAGTCGTGCATTCGTCTCTTTTTTTTTAAAAAAAAAAATAATGTATCTTCCTTTTACCCTTCCCTGCAACTTGTTTTTATTTTAGAGTTGACTGCGTGATAAGAGTTAAAGCTGTCTCGTCTCTAGAAGGTGTTGTGGAAAGGATGTCTTGTTTCGGAAAATGTAATATTTCCATTTGGAGGAGTGCTGTCTCGTCTCGTATTACGTCACGAATACTCTGTATCGTCCCGTCTCGTGAGTAACCCTAGTTGCATGAAGATACAAGTTAAAAGGTGTTAACACATACATAATTGAGTGTTTCAGCACAAACCTAAAATTTTGTATATTCAACCAAAGTTAGTAACGAGGCCCTCAATGGTAGGTGATAGATCGCTCACTTTCGGTGTATGAGATTCCAAGTTCGATCCTAGCTCCTACCCAAGTGGGAATTGTGGAGGGAAAGTTTTGTGTATGAGCTTTCTCGGTGTTCTTCCGTTTTCTGCTAATTTCTTCATTTCACAAGTTTGTTCGGTCTCGTCACCACTGTCTCCTTTAGACTCGTCTGGGACGTTAAAGCCAGAAAGAAGGAAAAGAACTTCAAAGATCCTGCGGCATTTAAGACGTATATCATAATTATACTTAGGAAACATCACTATTTTTGCTCAGCGATTGAAGTTGAGCACCCTATTCAACAGCGAGCCTGTTTAAGACGGAGATCTACCGTTCAACGTAGACTCTGAACCTCAAGAGCTCCCGCCGGGGCTATTCCGTCCTAAAGACTCGTATGCTAACTATATACCACAAGGGAGCTCGTTCGTGGTTATATACAATGCTTGAATTCGTTTATCGACATTGCGGGTAAGTAAAATAACGATCAACATGACACATACTTCTAAAGATGCAATAATTCAAAAGGATACATCGTTTTCTTAACCTCTCCCACTGTGGTAACAGTCGTGGAAATAAAACTTTTAAATTAATAATTTTGACAACAACTAAAATAACGATGTATTTTGTGAGATACCTACAAGTAATCTTTCCGAACGTTCGAGTAAAGTATTGAATGTGTCTAACAAGATATGTACAATGTCAGATATCTGCAAATCCATCAACGACTTCGTTAAAAGAGTTAATATAACATCGTCATACAAATTCACTTAGGATGACAAACTGAGGGATTTAAGAACACAGTTACAAGTGACAACTATAGGGACTATACAATACTTCAAGTGGGCAGCGATTAAAAAAAAATAGAAAATATAATAAATTGTAGTTAGTTTTGAGTTAAAATTAGAAGTCAAAAGTTTACATATTCCGTTCTGAAATACAACTATCAGATTAAAATTATATGAAAAAAAAATCCAGTGGAATATTTTCGAACTTGAAACCACCAAACACGGTTTGAGGCGGGAAGAAAGCAAACATTCCCTCAAGGGATGTTTCAGTTAGTTTCTTTGGAGATCATTCAAATGGGATTGAGGGTGAATATCTCTTTCAGTCTCCAGTAATTCGCACCCTGGTTGTAAGTATTAGGGTACTCTTTATTTTTCGACTTCTGTTTTTTTTTTTTTTTTTTTTTTTTTAATCTCACCGCGGATGGTTCCATATCAGACCAAAACAACTCATGAGAAAAATTAGTTCAGTTAAATAATATTAAATGGTTCTAAAACCGACCTCAAGTTTCGAATGTATTAACAACACACAATATGAGGCAAAAGTAGCCTACCTTATAAATTTGGAAAGACTAATGTAAGTTAACAACCACATATTATGAAAGTAATACGTATTAAATGTTTATAGATAAGAAGGAAATAACATCAGAGTGTCTTCTGGTTAAACGCACCCCAAAACATATCATATGGCACTTTTCAATTAAAAATTTTGCACTTGAACCTAAGATGGAGGACTTCGAGATGGCAACCATTATGGTACTATACAGTAATAAATGCGATTCTACCTTAATTATCCTTATTTAAGATATGATATCACTTCTTCTAACCGTTAGAAACTTACAAGGTACTTTTGCCTCGCATTGTATATTGTAAATCATTGAAAACTTGCGGTCATTTTGGGCACCATTTAATATTATTCAATTGAGCTTATTTTCCTCATGGGTTACTTTGGTATAACATAATATGAAACCATTTTAGGAGGTGAGATTCAAAGAACCTCGGAAGTTGAAAAGTAAGGACCACCCAATGTGAATACAGGGTATTAATGAACTACACCGACAAACTGTAAGAGGTGATTCCTCAGATCAAAAAAAAAAAAAAAGTTCCTATGGACCTCTGGGAAAAGCGCATAGTTTCAGAGATAGAGCTGTCCAAAATAGCGAAAAGGCCAAATTTGAAGAGGCCCTATTTCGAATTCGAGAAATCGTGGAGTGGTGGTCTTCATCAGCATAAAGGAAGTCATGCATACACAATCCAAAATGCATAATTCATTAATGTTCAATGGGTGTGTAGAGTATTCTCTAAAGGATGAAATTCCCAGACATGATATCAACCAAATATGATCTGATTTATGATTGGTCCAAAGTAGGCAAATGATCAGCCTTTACAGCAGTGAACACGAAATCCTTTGGCGCGATACGGAAGTGTTAAGAATCGTCAACAACACGGACTCTCGTACTCGAGAAAAAGCATGCTGTGATGTTTTCTTTCATATTTATAAGTGAAGAAAACGTGAAATATACCGTGACGAAATGCACCGCATTGCACGTTATTACGGACACTAAAAAACATGGAGCTGCCGGTTCCTAACACTTTTGACTTCCCTTCGAAGTACTGGATGTCGATTCTTGTCAAGGCTTATCTCCTGCCTACTTTGTACCCTCCTTGAAATCAGAGTATATCTGAAAACTCTATTGAGAACATATTTAAGAATTATACCCTGTACAGAGTACCCTGCAAACCCATTGAAAATTGACGTAATATGTATTTTTGAATTCTGTGTGCGTGACTTCCTTTACGCTGATAAGGATCACTATCCACAGTTTTTGGAATTCGAAATAGGGCCTGTTGGAATTTAGCTTTTCCAGATTTTGGACAGCCCTAGATCTAAAACAATGCACTTTTCGCAATAGATCCATATGAACTTTTTTTCCCATATATATATATATATATATATATATATATATATATATATGTGTGTGTGTGTGTGTGTGTGTGTGTGTGTGTGTGTGTGTGTGTACATGAAGCGAGAGAGAAACTTTTACCTCCTGATGTTATGCCAGTAATTATAAGCTATACAAGATAGTGAAAAGAAAAGTGAGTTATAAAGTGTAAATAAACGTTAGTTTTTTAAGGAAGTTTACGTACATATACTGTAACCATATACGTAATTGCGCAATCTGGAATCAAACTAGCGCTTTCAGGTCCAGGAAGTCAAAAAAATATGTAGAACTCATGGTATTACGAGTAGGGTAATGTAATATCTGCAGGTACATTCTCAAACACGTAGGAAAGCAATCCATTTATTATGTGGACCGAAAGCGTTCAATTAAAAATTGACAAATATGGTTCACCCCAGAAAGTGGGCATTAAAGAAATAACGATCATGTCAATAGTGTAAAATACCCAGGTTTGGAAAACTTTCTAATTATGTTTTTTTTTTTTAACTAATTTCATGATGGGGGCCGCGGTGGCTCAGTGGTAGAGCGTTCACCTCTGGTGCTAGGGGTCCCGGGTTAGATCCCAGTGAACTTTGTGGTGGACAAACACCGTGTGCGTGGGTTTTCTCGGGGTTCTCCCGTTTCCTCCCACTTTCTTCATTCCACCATTTAATTCATTGCTCATCATCACCGTCTCCTTTAACCTAACCGGCATAACCGTAAAACGTAAAACTCATTTCATTTTTTTTAATTTCATGATGCTGAGTCCAATTATGCTATTTTAAAAAAATAAATGTAAAAAAATACATCCAGTCACCTATAGACCTTATGGTATTTGAATGCCTTGGAAAAGAGGTCTAAACGGGCCTATAACGTCCCGTCTAGACCTCATGTGGGTATTTATCTACATCTATTTACGTACGAGACTTAAAATTTGACATTTTTCGGTTACCCATAAACCTTTAGTTGAGGGCAGGGATACACCTACGGAGACAAATTGGGGCTCGACTTCCCACATTACTTCCTGTTCCCCAAATGAAGTTCGACTGTTAGGTCTTTACTTCAACATGTTTATTAAAGCAAATGAATGCTTATAATAGAACAAATAGAAGTGCCCATTCTTCACATGGGAAGAATAAGGTTTAAACGAACATAAAAGTGGAAATTTGAATGTTATAGACACTGCCCCACTTATAGAAACTGCCGAAGTTTTGGAAAGGCTGAAATACGTTTTTGATTAATTTCAATTAAAAGCTTATGTACCAGACTTCTTACCTCTAACTTTAACAAACACTCATATAAAGTTTTATTAGTAAAAAATTTGAAATTTGAATATTATAGAAATTATTCCCTTTCCCCAATGTAACCTGAACACTCAAAACATGTATTCTCCTATTTTTGATTAAAAGTTTAAATATCGAATCCCTCTCCTCTATCTCACATTTAGCAGTTTCACAATAAAGAGTCGAAGTTCGTAAAATAGAATTTACCCTACTTTCGCTATTTCAGAGCGGAATTTTCTGAAAGCACGGAAATTCAACTTCAGTTAATTTTAATGGAGAGCTCAAATGCCAGGTTTTGTTTTCCTAATGTCAGATACTTCATTCTTTGAAAAAGATTTGAACCCCTTATATACATAATTTTAAAAATGCCTTCTTATGATTTCTTATGCCTTCTTCTCTGGCGGAGTCACCTGTCCAAATTTTGTTTCTACCTATAAATGTGAGACATATGGTCAGCCAGAGTGCTTCATGGGCTTTGGTGACACGAATTTTAGTATTGTATTTCATCATATAGAGGTGAGGCGAACTTCAGGTGAGACAGATAAGAAAGAAGTTAAATTGTTTCCAGTTTTCTGTAGTTACACAGTATTGAAATACTGATGAACTTTGGTAAATAATAAATTAATCTTCCTGACGCTTCAGCCATGAAAGACTATGACTAGCTACATGGCTCACATTCAACTGGATGAGGAGCGACAGTGCATCGGTTCCCAGGCGCCATTATATGTGTCTTTCTAGATCACAGTTCGCCACCTCTTAATTCACTAACAATGAGGTTAAACTAGATCTAAATAATAATATTATTTTTAAAGAAAAATAAACATCCACCTTCTTTTTAAGTGGTATCTACTCGTATCTGCAGATGGTAAATTTTGATGGCTATTGTAACGAAACATTGTTTTAAAAAATTAAGACTGTTATATATAACACTGAAATCTTATGTAGGGTTTAAAATATAGCTTATGAGAAGTAAGTTTTTCTTTAAACATCTCATATAGAGCTTGTTTCTCATGACAAATTATCTGCATAAAAGAGTCTTAACAATTCTAAATAAAAGAGTCAAAAATGAAACACACTACATGAAAGCAGAATCTATTTCAGTATCACTGTTCTAAATGGGAGTGGATTTGGGCCAAACCAACTCTCTGCCTACGTCTTTGATACTGATTATTCATGAATTTTGTTGCCCTCCTTTACCTAACTAGATGCAGACAGTTTACTATCGCATAACTATATGAGAGCGATCGTATCCTTTTCTTCGATTTTTCTCCATTTTTACTTACAAGTGTCGATAGGAGAAAAGAAAGTATGGTGATCGTAAAACGACTAAGATTTTGTTTATATGTCATTTATAAATCTACAATGTTGTACTAATCATTCGTTAGGAAAATGTTTAATAGGGTTCCTATTTATTGTTAATATTTACTATATCGTCAAATATGACACATGCGATTTTACTGACATTACATTAACAAAATTCCATAAATAACTCTACTACTTGCTAATCATTTGTAATTACAAAGTCTACATACGGTAGTCTGTTTTCAGTCTGTTTTCTTCGAACAAAGTTTTGATAAAAAAAGAAAGAAAGAAAAGGAAAGAAAGAAATGTATATTTCACAAATGTTTCAATAATACCTGTAGTATAATATATTTTTGTTTAAGAAATCAGAGCGAAAAAGTTCAGTACGGTGGTCCGTAAGCACTAAATATATACCATGGGAGTGATTGGGTGTAAATAAAGAAAACTAAAGCTTTCCTTTGGTGTAAATAACTTGTATTCCACTTAAAAACTAATAGTTTTATGTGGCTTAGAAAAAAAAATATACCTTTGTTTACGCAAAATAAGAAGTAACTTATTTCTAAATCTCAATGATATTTGAATGCCTTTTCAAGCCTTCCAGTTATTGTTTATAGCATAGCAGATTGTCCTGTGAATTTAATCCAAAGTGTATCACATACGAATAGCCGAAAATGTAATATATATATATATATATATAGAAAAGCCAAGAGATCAGGCCCTGATATTCAAACAAACATAGGAGAAGGTGATAAGACTAACACTATATAACTATAAACTATTGCAATAGAACAAGTGTTGGAACTCTGGATAAATAAACAGATCCTATTTACAGCATCAACACTATTGGCATACGCAACGGCCACTGAGGACTTAAGTTGAACAAAATAGCTTAATAAACAAACAAACACAATGCACTATGAAACAAAAGTGTACACCATAAAAGACAATGATAGCACAGCATTTAAATGAATTCTAAGCAAAAAAAGATGTTCACTTAAGGCATTCCACCCATTTACCCCCGCACCATGCGCCCAATTACCCCGTGGAGGTATTTGGAAGGAACAAATTTTAACAAAATTTTAACTGCCTCACAGTGTGGATTCAAGATTGCTGCTCTTCACGGCACCATCCTTATGATGTTTTTCAGCAGCACGAAAAATTCTGGTTCAAAACATTAATAGATGAGCAATTTATTGTAACTCAAACCAAAACACATACACACCTGAAACTGGGTTTCAAATACGTCATTTCTCAATCAAATCAGGTTTTGGTTTTTTGTCATTATTACACCCTCTCAAAATTCACCTAAGCTTTTTTTTTCTAATCAACATCTACCTACCCAAAATTTGTGTGTTATTAAATTCCATAGAAATATACTGAAATGTAAAATATTTATATAAATTTTTAAAAAGTTTTTCGCCCAATACCCCCTTCTACTCTCTCTCTCTTTCTCTCTTTCCAAAATATATACCAAAATGATTATTAATATTTAAAAACATGTTTTAGTATACCATTGTACAAAAATGACATATACCTAACTAGTTATATGTATGAATAAATATAATGCATTGAGCTGAACAAAACCACATATTTGAAGGTAAATTCTTATGCGTAGTATCGACAAAATCGAGAAAAATGCTTTTGTAGGAATGAAAACTATGCGGTTCTTTAACCAATAATAACAGACAGTGTTTAATTTTACTGAAAGAGATAGTTATTTGCTTACGTAATGTATGAGTAGTTTAATGCACTGTTAACTAGCAAATTGTAGATCTTCGTATTTTTCGAAGTGACACACACGCTCCTTTACACACATAGAATTACTACTTATAACTTAACCTTACAATTCAACTACCGTGTGCCATATGCTTTTATTTTCTATTATACTTACTCATTCTTTAGATTATAATCCAGTTCCCGAAAACGATACTGGGATACTAGTTTCTGATATTCTTTCTAATGTGTTGATTTTAGCCAATCTGAATCAAGGACCTGCATCTCCTAAATTCCAGACAAGACGAAACAGTTGTCTCCCAAACAGAGAAAATAAATTAATGGCATCTCCAATCAATCAATAGGCGTGGGAGATTCGAGTTCGATCTCCGGTGGGGGGCTGCGATGGCTCAGTGGTAGAGCGTTCACCTCTGGTGCATGGGGTCACGGGTTCAAATTCTGCTCCCGCTAAGTGAACTTTGTGGTGGACAAACACCGTGTGCATGGGTTTTCTCGGGGTTCTCCCGTTTCCTCCCACTTTCTTCATTCCACCATTTCATTCATTTCTCACAATCACCGTCCCCTTTTGCCTAACCGGCATAACCGTGGGACGTAAAACTCAAAGATTTCATTCTTTTTGATCCCCGGTGGAAGTTCATGTGGTTTGGATCCCACAATAAGTTCACGTTTTATGTAGCCTCGATACTCAAAGAGACGCTAAACACAAATCAAATCAAACCAAATCGATAATAGCAGTATCGCGTTTCCTCTAAAATAAGATCGAACCTATTTTTAGGTAACCAAAGGACGCATTCCGGTTTTTATCTATTTATACAAATATCGAGGCTTTTATATATCCAAAAGATAAATTCGGGTTTTTATCTATTTATACAAATATAAATATAGCATCTTTCTACATGTATTATGAGTAAATCAACCATTTTGAGGTCTGCAACTACTGGGCCAGAGTATGGCTTAGCGTGTTTGCACACGATACCGACAAAATAGGAGGAAGCCCCGATAATATCGGTGTCGGTGTCGGCGTACTTTGCACACGTCGCCGAAAATATCGGTGGAATCCCCGATAATATCGTTGCCGGTGATGAGTGAAGTAAGCGACACACACAATATATTCTGCACTGTTTCTATTAATATAAATCTTCTCCATATATGAAAACAAATAAAAGTAATAATAATCGGGAAAATTATTTTTTAAAACAAGGATTACAAAAACTGTTTTGAAGAGGTGTGGAGAACGGTACAAAACTTAGAAAAAATAGGCCTATGCCTAAACATGTTTAGATTTAACAGTGCCGTTTTAAATATAAGTCGTAAACATACTATTTTTGTTTCGATGAGAATTGATGCTGCGGTACCTTGCCAACTATATTTGTTTTTAATTTTTGTTGAAACACTGTTACATATTGTATGTATGTATATTATTTTGTTTTCCATGCAATTAACACTAATTAGTGATTTTGTTTTACATTGCTCCATACATACACTGGCGCAAATCCCGGGGGGATGAAGGGAACGTGTCCCCTCCAATCTTGGAACTGGGGAGGTTTCCCCCCCAATAATCCGATTTGAAATGTGTTTTTTGGGGGAGAAATTTGATTATTTGTGTCCGGTCGCCAGAAAGGAAAGTGAGATGAAATTAATGTCCACTCAGAATAAGCCTCGAAAGTGCCCGCCTCCCAATGTTGAAGACAACTCTGCTCCCCTGATCCTCCACAGCATTGTTTCTCGACTGATCTTACCCGTCTCCCTCCCCAATGTTGAAGACAGATTTGCGCTGTTGCATACATACCTGTCGTTCCTCGTTTCTTTTTGTTCATGAACTCAAAATCCTGGGCAAGGCTTGCATAAACTTCTCGCCATGGTTTTTGTTTTCCAATTCTGTCCTTGAAAGAGTCTGTTATCTTATCCCATATGCAAGGTCTACATTACACAAGTTCATTGTGGGTTAAAATATGGAATGGAAAAATTCTTGCCATCTCTACCAGTCACTGTAGCTAAATTGCAGAACTCTATGAGGGGGTTGATCCCGGTACAAAGGGAAGTGGATACATAGTTTTGGTCTTTGTTTTCAATTGCCCTAGCAACAAATTCTTTTTAAAAATGGGGAATTTGGGATAGTTTTGGGAGTGAGAAAAAACATTTGCAACAAGTGAAGCATGAAGTCACATCCCTGTTGTTGAGATCCCACTCAAGAAAATGCCAAATGAGTCACTTGTCCTTGAAGCTTTGCAAAGAGTGTTTGATTGTGCTGGTTTCGTTACAAAATAATAATAATCCTATTTTGACTTGTCAACAAATATTCTATTCAATCATTGCTTATTGAGTGGGACCGGGAAAAGTGATCTTGCACACAATTCTGATGAAAATAAAAGGAAGTAATAATAATCAGGATTTTTTCCATATGCTTATGTTCACACAGGCACGTAGCCAGGATTTCGTGAAGAGGGGGGGGGGTACGCGACATGAAATACTGTGGTCATCACACCAGGGGCTTGATCATTCTAAACTATTTTCTGGAACATATATTGGTTCTTTTAGCCAGGATTTCGTAACAGGGGAGGGGAGGATATGAAATTCTGAAGGCCCAGGAGATCGATCAATCTAAACTACTTTATTATCAACACGTATTGGTTTGTTAGGACAATAAAATGATGATATGTTGGTAAGTATTTTAATAAAAAACTCTGAAGAAATCTCGAGTAAAATAATAATAAAAAACGTACTGAAAAAGATTTTACAATATATACGTCCTTCCTCTGTTTATTCAAATATAACAATTTTCCTTTCATTATGACCTTAACTATTATAAAAAGTACATACTCAACAATGTTTTATAAACTACTTTACAATAGCTGCATTCCTTTCTCTGTTGAATTAAATTCTAACAGAGATTTCTTTCCACATAATTTTTTGTTTGTATTATTCCGTCAACTACTGTCGGTTCCAAATGACAGGTTATTAAAGGAACAGTAGAAAATTGTTCTTGAAATAACGTGTTTGATACTGCAAGGATGCGATGACGAAAAATTATGATTTAAAAAAATGGCCACACTGTTACACAACGGCACTATGCTTTTAGAAGCTTAAAATCTCCCTGACTAGTAGCAGAATCTGAGAATTCCGTAACTTTTCTTGAAATTTCAAATTCCCTGACTCTTCCAGGATATCTCGCTTACCTCGCCACCATGTATTGCAAGTAATACAAATCTCCTAATAAGAAAGAGTAACCAAAAGCTTCCTGTAGTTTTTTTTAACGCTGATCCTTCTTTTTCTCATTTCATTTTGTTTCATCCTTCCTTATTTTTTTTCATTTCCGGTCTCGAAGGGGGGGGGGGGTTCGGACCCTTCGGACCCCCCTTGGCTACGTGCCTGGTTCACAGTGTATCAAACTTTGAAAATTACGCTTAAATTAATTTCCAAAATGTATTAAAATTTAAATGCATTAATAGATTTAAAAATATACCATCAAAGAGTGTTGTGTGTGTGAGAAAGAGAGAGAGAGAGAGAGAGAGAGAGAGAGAGAGAGAGAGAGAGAAAGAGTGGAAAATAATCAAGAAATTGGTTATCTAAATTTCCTATATTCTATTTGGTAATAGCTATTTAGAGGGAAACCAGTACTCTTCAGACTTCCCACATTTTATATTTATTTAATAAAGGGAATTAGCTACTCCAAAACAGAGACTGTAAAATATAGAAAGCTGTTCCGAAGTTGTTTATAGGACAAGATAATAATAATATTATTATACAATTGTAATAGAAAAAAATGGAAACAACAAAACTCCAAAGATAAGAACGAAACAAGAATACACAGCGCCTTGTCACCCTCTCTTCATCTAACCCAGTGGCCGGCCGACATTATCGGCCGCATGTGCATCCAATCATAAGAAAACATTGCCCCCGACAAAATCGGGGGCTTGGCCGACAGCATCTACGTGTCGGAGGATCGGTCGATAATGTCGGTGGCGTGTGCAACCTACGATTTGAGTACATTGAAGTCGATTTCACCGCCGACATTATCGGCGCTTCCACCGATATTATCGTTGCTGTGTGCCGTATTCTTGGAGAAGGGCATATATTACTAGCAATCTGACAAGTTATGCCAGGGCTTATTTTCTAGTTGGTTCTTATTTTTATAGAAACACAGTAACAGGAAGAAAAAGGATCCTTATGTGACTTTCTTAATAAAGCCGAAAAGACGTTACCATGTAGGAGCACTTTGTTTTCGGAAGTTTGGTTTCAACAGTTTATAAGACTATATAAATAAGTTAGGCATAATCAACATATCTTTAAAGATTTATTACTCAATAACCTAGATTTACCTTTATGTACTATGTATAAAATTATAATATTCAAATATGCACCACTATACATTTCGTAAACTTACATGTTATTACGAAGTATTTTTTTTTTTAATATGATTCTGTTAATTTGAATAATTGGCAACTCTAAGAAAGGGTACTATGATGAGAAATTCTGTAGTCACTGGAGCATGAGCAAGCTTAACCACTTCAAAATGAATCATCTGTATATTGTGCGTAGGGTACGAGACGCAACGATTTAAAAAAAAAAAAAAAGCTACTAACTAACTCTATTGCCTATGGAACCCGGAGATTGAATACCGATAAGCAGTCGGAATTTGATTAGACGCAATGAAAGGTTAGGAGGTAGTACTGAAACATAGATGATTAAGAAAAACGAATAGATGAAGTTTACATTTAAAAAATGCATAAATTAAACAAAAGTCAAATGAAGGGCCAGGGGGAAGAACGCTTTCAGTCCAAAAAAAAATCGATATCTCCAACACCAATTTTCTAATTTGCTGTAAAAATAAGTTTTTCTTTATACAATATTTACCTTGATATAAACTTAAAACTATTTTTCTAACAATGTAATTAGAATGGTTATTTAATGAATAACTTGCTTTTTTTCCTCTCCTGAAAAAATTCATTAAATCGACTGAAAGCGTTCTTCCCCCTGACCCTTCAAATATTTCAATCTATGCCTTACCTAGAAAGAAGAGGAGATGTAATATTTTCTTGCTTGTAAAACATGTATTCGTGAGACTTATTACAGTATTCAATATAATTTGGAGTAGACACGTTCACCACCCACTTAGGTTCTTGATACAGCCCTAAATTCTCTTCGTTTCCCTCCTATCTCATCGGTATTGAAAGTCATTGCTAGTTTTTGTTTTCTTTCTTGTAGGATGACGCGAGAATTCAGGGGTGCATGATGGGCCTAACTGAGAGACAGGTGACCCTGCTATAAGCGTTTTGAATCCTAGATCTTGCGGATACAGGTTCAACATGGCAACAAAATATTACAATGAAGGGTAAGGGGGAAAAAGAAGGAATGTCACAAAATTGCATTTTCGAGAAAACGGCGTTTTAATATTGCAAACCGCGTAAGAAGAATAGGGTTAGTTAAATCTTTTGCCCATTTTATATGGACATTTCTACATCTACGCATGCATGGCATATACAGTCAAATAGAACCAAGAGTCACCAACAGATAGGGCAAAGCACCCGAAAAAGCACATACATGGACATTCGTTGTTTTTTCCCCTTACCCTTCAACTTAATTATAATTATTCTATTTTAGCTTCTCACTAATAAGTAAGTTGGGCTTAATTTTACATAAGTGTACTGTAACTACAAAAATTACAGTCTCTACACTAATTCAATTTGTTTAGCTTTACATAGTTTTCAGATTTTTATGTACACAATAGTAATAAAAATAATCAACACTTTAAAAGCAATCAATATTATACAGATAGATACAATACAGATATTTAAAAATAGAATAAAATGAAATTTCCAGTTTAAAATTCGATAATTTGAAAGTGAATTTTTATGAAAGCTGGAAGGAAACGGGGAAAGCTCTGAGAAAACTCATGGGAAAACGATGTTGCCCACTAGAAATTCATACGATTTGGGATCGAAGGGCCTCTCGGACCAGATGTGAGCATTTTATCACTGAGCTACCGCGTTCTCTCCTCCTCCTCCTTAGGTTTGAGCTTCTGATGCACTTTGGCGGTACCTACAAGACCATCGATTTTCTTATGACCGATAGGTTGCTTCTGATGAAATACGTGTACCCGTTTACACGCATCCAATTCTAATAGTTTTCAGAGCTTTACTCATCAGCGGTACCTCTTTTTGTGCCTCTACTTTTTATCTGGAAGGAAGACTTCGATTCTTTCTTCATTTCGTGGATTTATTTTCTTTTTTTCCTTTTTTTTCAACTTGTGAATTTGTCAAATGATAAAGATTGGTCAAATGATATTCTGCGCTAATGATGATTTGCAATTAAATTTAATTTTTTTGTAGACAATATTTTTCTAACAAGATCAGGAAAGGGGGAAACGAAACTCACCTAAACAATTTATATCTATCCCAATATAATTAATATTATCGTCCGAATTTTTTTTTAGAGATGATCGCAGAAATGTTAACTGAAGTTTATTACTATTGTTATTTTATGAAATAAACTATTCCGATAAATATAGCGAAATAATAACAAATAAGATTTTTTCTGAATCTATCATATATTATTACTATTAATGTACAAATTGTTAACAGTGAGCTTGATTATCAACAGTTATTAAGATTCTACATTTCGCCTTTCGTGAAAATTCTACCCAAAAACCCAAATGCAGGCTTCAATTTATTTACCTAATGTAAGTAGGAACGAATATAGCAAAAGCGGGATAGACATTTTGTTCCTGACTTTTCAATGTTTTATGGAAAATAGAAATTACTCTAGCGTATTAATATACTGTTGTTAGCAAATTTTAGAATATATTTTCCTCATTAGAAGATATAAAGTTTTTAGAGCAAATGTGGATACAATTTTTCTTTTTCAATGTCACAATTTTATGCACCAAATCTAAGGGAGACGGTGATGATGAGATAGATAATAATGGTGGAGTTGTCCCGCGTAGCGTAGTTGCTAACGCTCTCAGCTTTGTCGCCAGAGGTCCCGAGTTCGATGCCTTGCGGGTGCACTCGATCGAAAAGGTGTAAGAGCTTTTTCAGACGAGTCCTGAGTGAAGTATTTCCTCATTCACATCAAACCGGGATAGTACCTAACTTCCGAGTCCCAGGCCGCTTCCTTCCTACCTTCCTTATTTCTTCGGATAATGTGCTCGCCGAGGGACGTTATCCCCACATGTGATGGGTTTAAGGCGTTAGATACCGGTGATGTGGGGAATATGTATAGATAAATAAATAAATAATAGAATGACGAAAGTGAATAAAAACACGAAAACCTTAAAGAACCACGCATGAGGTGTCTGTATACCACAAAGCCCACTTGGAAGAGCTAGGATCAAACCACGGACTAGAAGCACCAAAGGTGAGCGCTCTACCAATAAGCCACTGCGGCCGCAATGCGACAAATGTAAAGCCTAACATCTGCAAACCTTCATGTACATCAAAAATGATCATGGTGCCCTCGCATCTGAGAGTTTGTCTCTGAAAAGATTATCACTTACTCATCAACGCCGAGGGCATACTTCTTGCTCTTAATTTATGTTAATTAAAACTTGTTTTTAATTTATGTTAGTGAGTGTTCTTGGACATTGAATAAAACAATTTTAAATTATATAATATTTTGAGGAAGGGACATGGACGTTTGGATCTTTCTGGGTAGGTCCTGATATTGACAGGATCTACAAACATGTGGGAAACGAAATAAATAAAATTTGTGTTCCATTTCAAAAAGGAAATTAAAAAAAAAAACATTACGGAACAGTTTTGGTAGATGTTCGAGTGCTAAGGAGGCAAAAATAACTTTTCCCAATTTTCAAAAAAAAATATCCTAAAAATCAACTTTGTAACCTTCAACTTTGAAGGCAGTATATTATAAGTTTGAGTGATATTAGACTTAACTCCATTTATACAATAGGTTGTTGGAGTAAGATTGTTTATTTCAGTTTCTTTTTTCTCGTATTATAATTATGGAGATCTTTACTATTTATCAGATATAAATTACTACGTATATTACGTCTATGTACATTGTGCACATACATACAAGAATGAAATGAAATCTTTGAGTTTTACGTTCCACGATTATGCCGGTTAGGCTAAAGGAGACGGTGATAATGAGTAATGAATGAAATGGTGGAATGAAGAAAGTGGGAGGAAACGGGACAACCCCGAGGAAACCCACGCACACGGTGTTTGTCCACCACAAAATCCAATTGGGGGGGAAGCTGGGATCGAACCCGTTACCCCAAGCACCAGAGGTGAACGCTCTTTCACTGAGCCACCGCGGCCCTACATACAAGAATGAATTATTATTAGTGACTCAAACAGCAGTAGAGCTCCTTCGTGGTTAAGCGGTTAGCGTACGCGCCCTTGGTGTGGAAGACCCGGGTTCGATTCCCTGCGGTAGCCCATGTGGTTCGGATTCCACGTTAATCATAAGGCCCATCTCATATAGCTTCGCTGCTGAAAGGAACGTTTAACTCAAAGTCAACTCAACTCAACTCAAATAGCAGTATATTTGATTCCACAAACTAACCCTTTATTTCCTTAGTACATAGCTATTATGGCTTTCTTTTGCAATATTGAGATTGAGAATGCTAGATATTATAATTATACAGATATTAGTATTATACATCTACTCGCCAGTTACCATGTTATTTAAAGCGCATACATTTATCATTTTTTATTGTTGCTTCTGCGTAATTGATGAATCGTCATATGAAAACTACTTTTTGGATGATTCTTCATTTATTTTCCCTTCAACTTTTGGAGACGGTTACACTGTCTCTTCAGTAAAGACGTTCTTCATAGTATTTACTTTCCAATATCGTAGATACTCTATGTTATTTTTTAATAGGCTGTATTCTCATTCAAATGAAGACCAAACAAGGAAAGAAACAAATGAATTATCCAAAGTTGAATACATACTACCGAGCAGTTGGTGAACACAATATTTTCTAATGAAAAGAGTCTATAAAATTAGAACAGACTGTTCTATTAAGAAATTTGGTTTTCCAACATTCCTTCATACGTATATTACCCTGTTCGTTTGTGCGTTCATCCGTACGGAAGACGAAAAGAATGAATAAAAATAAGAAAAAAAAATAAAATAAAAACTCATTTGCTACTTGATGGATCACCAGGAACTTTGGTCGGGATGTAGAGGTTCGAAAATTAGCAATCGAGTTCGTTGAGGTGATGTTTAAACCGAAAATGGTAGAGATTAGTCAGTTTCGATTTTAACATTGATCACTATAGGGCTAAAAAAGGGAATAGATGGCTAGAAACAGTTCCCTGCAACCGATAAAGTGTCTCAAGAATGCATTTTATCTCCCTCCTTAAGTCTCTACTAAAACCAAAAATGATATAAATACATATATGACAATGTCCGTTTCAATATTGATAAACATTGAGCAACGGATAAGATATAGCGAGAAGTGGTTTCTGAAATAGATTTAGTGTTCTAAGAATAGGTACTGTTTTCTGTCTTAACCCTCTTTTCTAACAAGAAGTGGCAGAAGTCAACCACGTCCGGTTTTAACGCTGATCGCTATGGAGTAAAAACGTAAAAGAGGGCGAGAAGCAGTTCCCAGTAGTTTCCTTAATTAAGCGTCCTAATAATATATTTCACTTCCACTCTTAATTTCTCTGTTTCAGCCGAAAGTGGTACATATCTACTACCACTTCGAGTTTCAATATTAATTGAAAAAATCACGCTATAATATCCAAATTCCTTCACGTTGTGTACACGTGACAGTGCTACTTGTTTTTATGTACTGTACACAGGCCTGCAAGGTAAGATATTGAATGTGAAAGATAGTACAATTTTTAATAACTGTATGTGAGAAAATTCCGTTATGTGGAATACAGTGTCGCCCTTCGCATCTTGCTTTCTCCATGCGACGCAGACGTATGCAAAGGAAAACAAATGACGTATTTGATTTAATGGTTCATTTTAAAAAGAAAATACTACTCTTTTCTGATTTCTATAAATATAAAATTATAAGAAAGGAACAAATAACACAGAACTGGATAATACTTAAAAAAAAAAGTTGGTTAGATATATCCGTGATAAATGCAGTTCGATTCTCACATGGAGTCCTTTCAAGTATTCCTAAAAATGTAAGAAATATTCAAATTTTACATAATGGAGTTTACCATATATGAGAAGTTCTTTTCTTTTCTTTTTTTTAAACACACGATTACTCGGAGAAAGATGTGACACATACGTAGCTTGGGATCCCCAGTACTATACTCTAAAGCAAGCAATTATTGATTGGCGTTACCTTTTAAATTTGATCTAGAAAATAGTCCTATCGTTTTTCATTAGATCTGGTGAAAACTTGCCTTTGAGTAAACGAAGAAAAATGGATTAAGAGGTTCAAGAGCCTTATACGAAATAAATAAATAAATAAATAAAATTAGGAGCAAGAGCGTCATAATTGAAGTGACCTCGTAGAATTATGGATTTCCGAAATACTGTTTACTTAGTATTTGAAAATACAATATAATTTGATTTTAATACTTATGCAATCTGCAAAATATCTTACACTAAACATTAAATAAAAAAGTTTTCCATGGATTTGGATTGTAAAAAATTTAAGACGCAATTCTATTATTAGTAGCAAATGTTATTATTATTATTATTATTATTTGCTATGGATCAAGTAAGTAAGTGTTTTATTGACGTAAACTTCAATATAGATTACATGCATATTATAAAAGTGGCTTCAAAATATGCTTTCATTAGTAAATGGCTTTATTTATAGAAGAACTTATAGGCAAGTTCTACATATTCAGTTTTCAGTGACTGATAGATCCTTTTCAATCAGAGAATTAATACTACATATTACGTGAGACTAAATTAAGTTCTCTTTTAAACATTTTATTTTGGTGTAGGTAGCTGTGAAAATAGTTAGAACTTATGCAGTTTGTTTCAAGCTTCATATGTATGAAATGCTAGATTCATTGCTTTTTATTTAACTCGAGAAATACTCTTCTATAGTTTCTATTTTCTTTCTTAAAAGAAAAATCTCCCTTTGTATGTAGTATCGTTACAAAGTAAACAGTCTTCTAAAGAAATTAAATAAGAGATAGATCTCCAAATAAAACTTATGATGATCATATCTCTTTAGTTACCTGTCTTACGAGATAATTCAGAGATACAAGAGAGAGAGAGAGAGAGAGAGTATTGCCTACGTATGTGTGGCGCAAGTGGACATAGACTTTTCATTTATTACGTATAAGCAATTTCTACTTTATGTTGATAATGACAGAGAATTAACGTCGAAGAAAATTGAAAATTAGCTTACAAACGTGTATCCCCTTCTTTATAGGATTGCTAGACATCTGGATTTTAGCACGATCATCAATTTTGAACGAATTATATATCAGCTGTGTGATTTCCAACCGAATGTATTATCAGTGTCGTCTTCAAACTCATTTACAATGAATCTTTACATTTCGTTTCCCGTCAAATTTCGACTTCTAATCGTTGCATCTCCTACCTTAAGTTTAACATATTTACTGTATGATTCATCGTGAAGTGGTTACGCTTGATCATGGTCTACTAAATCCCGAAATTATCTTTACAGTACGCTTTCTAGGGTTTCCAAATCCACAGTTATATATACACAGTTTGTAATAACATGTAGGATTACGAAATGCACAGTACATATTGGAATATTATAATTTTATATATAGTAAATAAATGGGAACTTATTTTAAACCATTGAATACAGGGATGTACGCATAAACTTATTTCAGAAAGGGTCCAAATTCAATATGACAATAAATTACATTAAAAGTTATCAAGTCACTCCTAAATTTAGACTAAATTTTCGAAAAGTGGGGATTTCGGAGGAATCAGAACTCCAGGAACCACTCGCTGCGAATGTCCCTATTTGGGTAGTAAATCTTTTCAATATACTGATTATTCGAAGAACCTTGTAAATTATTGATTTCATTTGAGTTAAGCTACCCTTTCAGCAGCAAGGCTATATGAGACGTGGACCTACCGCTTAACGTGAGATCCGAACTACATGAATTACCATCAGGAATCAAACTCGGATCAACCGCGCCTATTGACTGAGGATGTTATTCAGCTATCTCTTGGCATTAGAAAACAGTTCTTTGGCCTTCTCAGAAATAAATTTAAAAAAATGGCTGCCATTGGCTCAGATTGGCTTAAATCAACAAACGCGGAAGAATATCAGAAACTATGGAAAGACAATATTCTTGTCAGGAACTGGATACTGAAGAATGAACAATTATAATAAAAAATAAGAACATGTGACACAGTTGAATTGTAAGGTTGAGTTGCAAGTAATATATGCGTAAAGGAGTGTCTGTGTTACTGTTTGTAAAAGACAAACATTAATAAATAGATCTATAATTTCTTAATTAACCCCTTCAGTGTGGGTGGCGAGTTAACTCGTGTTTTCAAAACGCACCTGCTGTGCGGATGGCGTATATATACGCTTTCATTTTGCTTTGGCTATTTTGTATTGTGCATGGCGAATATACGGTACTTGGGCACAGTATGAGTAATGTTATTCCCGACAATATTTAGCGAGTTTGCGCTCACCTAGGAACCTCAAGAGACCAGACAGAAAAATTGGGCTTGATCTGTTGAGGCATTCCCAAATTTTGTGTAACCTAACCATATTATTATTATTATTATTATTATTATGATAACCATAAATACGACAATGACAAGTTATAGTAGCTAATTACGCACTGAAGGAGTTAAGAGTTCATTTTACTACTCATGTAATAAGTAATTCAATAACAATTTCTGTCAGAAAATAAAAATCAGTTGTTATTGGAAATAAACGACACAATTTCTAGAGTCGTAAATCCTCTTTTCGTTTACCTTGAAAACTACGAATGAGAACTTATCTTTGACATGTGATTTTATTTAGGTCGATATAGTCTATTGATTCATATATTTTATATGAAATACACAATATTACAAAGAAATATATGTTAAAGTTAATGTTAATAATAATTTTGGGATATAAATCTCATTAATCATACTATATACTGTCATCTTGCTAAGGTCGTAATGAAGAGTTTAATAAATGTATATTTTAGTATCACATTCATCTCAATAAGTATCATGTTTCTCCTATATCAATTTTTAAGTTTACAAAGTTTCTTTTACAAAAAAAAAAAAAAAAAAATAGATATGAGCTTTTTACTTCAGGCATACTATTTTGCCCAGTTCCATTAGCTTTTTCGATTGATACTTTACCTTTGGAAACTTTTTTTTTTTTTTTAAAAAAAAGGGGGGGTATTAATATTTTAAAATTTTGAAGAAAGACACTATTTTGTGCTTCCGTAACAGAGGCGAGCACTAAAAACGGGAGCCAGTGCATCCGAATCCCCATCCGAAACTTCAGAATTATACACATACGTATTTGCGAGACTGTTAAATACTATGCTCAATAAACGTACGAAAGGAGAAATAAATTTATCAGAGAAATCTAACAAACGGTTTTCTCATAGTTTCCATTTTTCAGATTGTGTAAAATCACAATTGTCAAATTCAATTATTCAGATTAAAACAGTATTTACACAACACAGCGCTATAATATAAACTTTTGGTATCCATCTTGCTATCAATCGTTATGCAATGGGAAGTTGCATCCAGGGTCTAGCCTAACATCCCGTAGGAAACTATATAATATGGAGTTCTACATATTGACGTGAAATATGAATCTTATGAGTTATCACAGAAGACAAGATTTCTTCTTAGTTAACCACAATAAAATTCTAATTAGTGTGTTATTTAGGTGCGTGAACTTGCCCCCCCACTTAACGCACTAACGATAAAATTAATGTCAATCGTTAGTGCATCGTTAGTGCTTCTTAGTGCACCAATCCCTAATGTTAGTGCTTCATTAGTCTAGGAGCTATAAGTAAAAACTTTTGGGAGGCCAAGTTCACGATGCCCCCACTTCAAGCACTAACGAAATACCTAGTGCCATTCATTAGTGCATCGTTAGTGTAGGCTCTAGAGCCAAAACAATGGTACACGCTGCCTCTCCCACTTCAAGCAATAAGGAAAGAAATAGTGTCGTTCGTTAGTGTATCGTTAGTGCTTCTAGAAAATACTAATAGTTTCGTTAGTGCTTCACTATTAGAGTAGATATAGCCAATTGTAAGTAACGAAACTTCCATAAGAAATGCATGGGGAATTTTTCACTCCGTCAAATTACCGCTAAATTCAAAAGCACTAATGATTTCTATTAGTGCAATCGTTAATGCATCGCTAGTGCTTCTTAGTGCACCAACACTAACGTTAGTGCTTCATTAGTGTACGAACTACATGTAAAAAAAACCCTTTGGGCCTAGCGTGTACTTGACCCCCACTTTGAGCACTAACGAAAAGATTAGTGCCATTCGTTAGCTCATCGTTAGTGCTTCTAGAAAATACTAATAGTTCGTTAGTGCTTCACTATTAATGTAGATATATCCAATTATAAGTTACGAAACTCCCATAAGAAATGCATGGGGAATTTTTCATTGCGTTAAATTACCATGTAGCCACGAGGGAGCTCATATATGAGAATGTGATCAGACTATGGTTCTTCTTATACTCAGGTAAATCCCCAACAGAAATGGTTTTCAGGACCCTGGTGGTTCACTGGTAGAGCGATCTCTGCTTTGATCCGAGCTCACACTCAGCCAAGTGGGCCTTGTAGTGAACAAATACCAAGCGTGTGGGTTTTCTCGAGGTATCATGTTTCCTCCTATTTCCATCATTATTGATTTTATGATCACCGTCTCCTTTGCCTTCGGCGCATAAACGTGGTACGTTAAACTAAAAAGAAAAAGCTAGTGATTCTTCTTAACTCCATTCTCATCCGAAACACATAATATATAGCTAGCATCCTATGTTAAATTATGCTTTCGTGTTGCATACAGCTTCAGAATTAAGGGGGATGTTAAACTGGATTAGTTAACTCAGCTTTGCACTTTCATCTAGCTTCTAGCAATATTTTGAGTTAAACTCTATCTTTATTCACATAATAAAATAGTATAAAGTTTTTTTCTTTCTTTCAAAGTTGAAGTGTCAATTATTATATGAAAATGACAAAAAAGAAACAAAGGATATGAAATAATATTGCATAGTTTAATATTAAGTGTATAACATATAGTATGGAGAAGTATATACGTATTTATTTATTTTTTATTTATTTTTATACGATAAAGCCTATTTTTATTTAAATAATTGGGTTTGTTGCAATGTTCAAAAGTTTGTTGTAGTCATAGTTACGAGTTACCATCGAGGCAGAAACCTAGAATTCAGTCCCAATAGCTATCGCCTAAATTATTTAATTGTAAATTGCATCCTTCTATTAGCTGGTAATTCATAGATGTAGATTTATATGAATCATTTATGTACATAGTATAAATCAATTTTCTTTTTTCTTTTTAAAAAAAAAATACTTATCAAAGCGTATCGTGATAAGCACACAACACAATGCATGTAGACTTATAAGCTCACAGTAAATCAAATATAGCCACAGAAAACTATTTACAATTTAATTATAAATACGTGCACTGTGACGCGTGACCATGGTTAAAAATGAATTTAATAGCCTGCGACGGATAGTGGTAAGATAATGCATGAAATACTCTAGGTGTTCAAACAGATTCAGGGGATGAAATGAAACTATCTTCTGCCAGGTTACGAAATGAGAGCGCAACTTTACTGCCTAAAGTCTTAGTAAAGACTAAGAGAAAGTTTAGTTTAGTATTGAAAAAAGAAGCGTCTCTCTTCAGTGCAGATACCGTATGATGTGAACCTAAAGTTTAATGTGGCTCTACCGTCAAATTCAAATCACCGTAATGCTTTCAACGTTCAGGCACAGGAAATCGAACCCACAACCAAGCTCATCAAAGTCGAGTGCGATAACCACTAGGCAAGCAAGGAGGTAATATTGATATTTTTGTATATTATTGTTCATCCTTCTTTATTGAAACAATTGTGGAGTGCCTAAGTAGGGACTTGTATTTACAGTACATTATATATGGAACAGTAGTGTAGTAATGACTGATATGTCATGCTAGATAGTATATCTATTTTCATTCACTCATAGTTGATTTTGTATCAATGAGAAAAACCTTTTCTCTTCGGTCGAATGCCAGGACGACAATCTTCTTAAAAAAAAAAAAAATCACAAAGAGGGAATAAGCACGTAGCCAAAGGGTTAGATTAAGAAAAGCGATACCACGTATGCTGTTAATCAGTACCTAAGGCTTCGTTGTGCAGGTATTCTGCTATACACCCAATTAATATTTTTAGTATACGCAACAAGTTCTGAAGAAAGACTGTAAATAATAAGTAAAACAAGAAAAATTGAACAAAAATGAAAGGTGAATAATAATGTATTTTTGAATGACAATATTGGAGCAATTAATGCATTGAAATTTCGCGACCTATGATTTACTAAAGCAATGAACAGTTGAAAATGAAATATACATCCATATTGGCATAGATATGTGGAAGCAATATACAGGGTGTTTCAAAACAACACCAACAATGTTCGAGAGATGAGCTAGGGATGCGCACGAGACAAGATTTGAGGTTGTCTCGTCTCGAAAATGTGCTGTAAAAGTAGTGTCTCGACTCGAAAAACGTATTCTTCTCTATTGGAAGAGCTGTGTCTCGACTCGAATTTTGTCAGGAAATTTCTGTCTCGACTCGTCTCGTGCGCATCCCCAGAGATGACTCCTGACACCAAGGTAAGACATAAAGTATAGACAAAACTGGGTGCACAAATGCTTCTTGTCGGAGTTATAAGCTGCCGAAAACATGAAAAATTGAACTTTAAAGGTTCATAGCTCCAAAACTATTTGACCTACCGTAGTCGGGTTCAGACTTCACTTAGGAACTAATATGTACACTAACCAAAAATACGTGTTTCAGAATCATAGGTACTCACGTAGCAATTTTTGCAGAGGGAGTTTAGTTACGGGCGTATGAGTTGAAGTACTCACCAACTACATCTATAAAACTTGTTGTGGAACTTCCGCAGGATTCTGAAGTATGGATATTTGGATAGGGTACATATTAGTTCCTAAGTGAAGTCTTTACTCGACTACGGTAGGTCCCATAGTATTGGAGCTTTGAACCTTTAAAGTTCAATTTTTCATGTTTTCGACTGCCTATAACTCCGAAAGGAAGCATTTGTGCACCCAGGTTGGTCTATTTTTTGGCTTATCTTGGGGTCAGAAATCATCTCCCAAACGTTGTCAGTGTTGTTTTGAAACACCCTGTATAGACATATCCAATCGTTTCACGATGCTAGGGTTGAACCGAAAAATCTGAGGATATAATCAAGAATCGAATCCAGAACCATGCGCACGCACTCTAACCACTTGGCTAGAGGGCATTATATAAGCCACTTCGTTGCGAATGTTACTATTCCTTTTTTAATTATCCGTAAATCTATTATAGTTAAAAATTACGAATCTTTTCTTATAGTTGACTGTAAGAACGTTTCCTACATTCCTTAATTTAAACATTTTTCCTTTTTTGATAATTTATTTTCATGTTGTCAGCCATTATAAGCAGTGTATGAGGTAATAATTCTCTCCAGAAAGGAAACCTAGCCATCACACACACAAACAATAGCTATAGGGTCTACATATTATTATTATTATTTTGCATATTTAAACAATTGCTGAATGTGGTGGCTCAGTGATAGAGCGTTCACCTGTGGTGCAAGCGGTCCTTGGTTCGATTCCAGCTAGCGTCAAGTGAGTTTTGTGGTATTCCACCATTTCATTCGTTACTCATCATAATCGTGGAACGTAAAACTTAAATATTCCAATTTATTTTTTTTTTCTTTCCATCTTCTTCGAGGCATTCTAGCTTGCTCATGGTAAAAATAATGCATTTCCTTCATAAGGAGATGAATATTTCAAGAACAAAAATGCATGATTCTAATGATTACAAGAATGTTGAGAAGTGAGATGTTTCACAAACTGCTAAAATAAAAGTGTTTTTTTTTTTTTTTTAGTTTGGCTAGACAAAATAAAAGTTGTTCCCTGTTTCTATATTTATGATCATTCAAAAAAAATCTAGAAAAGGGAGAGGTTATTCCTGTCAAGGATTAAAATTTAGTTCTCCAGGGGGATGAAATTTTTTGTGAAGGGGGAAGTCCCTAAGATCCCTCCGTCAGTTCACAAACTTATTATAAGTGAATAATAATAATAATAATAATAATAATAATAATAATAATAATAATAATAATAATAATAATAATAATAATAATAATAATAATAATAATAGATAATCTTTCGCTTACTTCGTTAGAGTTTTGCACTTGTAATGTGATATAATCCTTGGTTAATCCTACTGCCCGGTTGATAATACGGTCACATCTCTTGGTTTGAGATTGCTCATAGTTGCCGAATTTTTCAATACTCAGGTCTAACGTCTGTTTTCGCTACTGAAGCCACATAAGACGTTGACATAACGCAGTTTATACTAGAATCCAACCTCAGGGCTACCAAATGTCCCGATTTTGTCGGGACAGTCTTCTATTTTTATCCTACTTCTGCCTTTTTAATCTGAAACCGGGACGAGTCTATGCATATTACTTCCAACAGTTATACCTTAATACGATGGCTACTCTGTGCTGCTGGTAAAGAAAATTAAAGGAAATTAAAAGGAAACCATAGTTTATTATATTGTATCCAAAGAATACCTACCACAACAATAGGTTACTTTTGAGAGTTGAGTATGCGAGTTTGGCATAGGAGACCCAGTTTCGATTCCCGGTGCGAACTTATGCTTTCCGAAAATTAGTGTAAGTACCAACTGAATTTTCGAACTTCAGATGGCACTTCAAGATAACTCTCTCTCTTCTCAAACGTGTCAGTTCGAAGTCCGATTTCGGACCGAAACAAGCTACTATGAATAATTTATGTAACAGGGGCATTTTTCCTTAGATATAGTATTTTCGGTCTAACCAGCTCAGAAGTAGTTGATGTAATGAATTAATATATGTGAGAGTTTTCTTTTTTCCTTGAAAATTTCTTTCGTAAGTTTCTCTTTTCTTTTTGTCTTCTTTGTTTAATCTCTTTTTCTAATCCTTCTTGCATTTATATTATAGGAAATTTTTCATTAGGTATTACTTTTTTTGGGGACAGAACAGACTTAATTTTTTAATACATAAAGATAAATAACTGTTTTCTGCTGTTAAGTGCTTTATTATTATTATTATTATTATTATTATTATTATTATTATTATTATTATTATTATTATTATTATTATTATTATTATTATTATTATTATTATTATTATTATTATCTCTTTTTAGTTCTTTGTTGAAGTTGGTTAATATTGTTTTTTTTAAAGTTTTTATCAATGATTTTTCTCCTCCTCCCTCTAGCATAAAATTCCAATGATTCACAGGGGGGTGGGGGCACGGTGGTTCAGTGGTAGAACGCTTACATCTCGTGAGCGAGATTCACTGGGGACAATATCGTGTCCGTAGTATTTCTGCAGGTACTCCCGTTTCCTTCCACAATTTCATTCTACCAGATCTTTCATCGTCATTCGCTTGCCTTAATCGTAGTCTCCCTTAGCCTAAAGGACATAATTGTGTTACGTTAAACGGAAAGATTTCACTTCATTTCTGACTTAATTGCGTCATAACCCTCTTGTAGGTATGTATCTCTGGTTTGGAGGATCTGTGTGCATAGATCTGAAGTCACTTAGTTGTCTTTTATAATATTGTTATAAATTTTAATTTACTTATTTTTAAAAACTAATTTATGTAGAATTCAGCCTGCACTAAGTAAGTTGCTTCTTTATGTCAATATTCAGAAGTAGTCAAGAGAAATATAAATTAACAAATACCTTTTCTTTTTAAGGAGAAATAAGATCGGAAAGAACCCATACTAATTTTAGGTCAATTATGGTAAACATAGTTAACATTCAGCTCGATCTCCTAAAGGAGTTTCAAATGCCATTCCAGAACAATTTAAATTAAATTTTCTGAAAGGGGAATATACATACTGTAATTCATTACGAAAAAACAAGTGATGGAGTCATGTTCAGAAACTTTACTTCCCATAAGCTCTATCTTTAACATAAACCTCCCGTGGAAGAACACCCTCAATACTGTTTATTGAACATAAATTTTGCAGTAAAAACAATCTTAATGAGTCGTATAGTATGGTGCAGTACCTATAGTGTGCTATGAGTGTAAGATAATAAATCTAGGCTTTGCTTTATTTCAAATTCTACTGTATTGTCGTATACCAACTCATATTCAGTAAGATTTTTCTCATGGCTTATGTCTCTCATTTTATTCATTTTATGACCATTAAGTAGAAAACTATAGCATAGCAAACCTTTTTCTTATATATGACTATCAACAAAAAGGCAAATTCTATTTGCTATGCAACTAAATTTGCATGTACTTTATTATGGAAAGCCATTTAAAAAGTAATGGCCTATTATTTATAAAATAGCTCCGATTAAATCATATAATATAAATAATTCAATTTTTGTAGCGTTTGGCAGCTAGTACAACTGAAACTAAGGCCTACAATGCCTCTTATTTGAAATTAACAATTTAGGTTTCAATATGGAAAAATGATTGGCCAATTACTTTCAAGGATGAGTTGATATCTAGTTTCGGCCAATCAGAAACAAGTATTTGTTGCTGTTTAGAGCTACTCCGGCGAGTAAACTGAATGTCAACGAATTCTTGCATGTAATAGGCCAGATATTCCTCAACATTTTATATTAGAACTGATCAATAAATTACGTAGAACTCTAATGGCTTTCCACTATGATATGTACACCATTTACTCTGAATTTCAAACATAATTTACTGTCCTTGGTGTTAGTAACGTAAGGGAAATATGTATAGTCCATTATAAGTATTGCATCATAGTGTACGACTCCTTAGGATTGCTTTTACTTGGAAGCTAATGTTACAACTAATAGTTTAGCGAGTGGTTTTCTTCGAAACAAACGCATTTCTTCAAGTTCGATATTTTAATACTCCTTCAAAAATAACCTTCCACAAAAATACCATCCTTATTACAATAAAGTACATTCAACTTGTGTAATTCAGGATTAATCGAATGGAATCGAATCGAGCCTAACAGTTCCACACGGCCGCAAATAACGTGTCTATCTAAAGAACTTTTGGACGCAAATATCAATAGCCGCATCTGAAGCCCTTGAACAGTTTTTTTTTTTTTTCCATGGGCGCAAATCACACTCAACCATACACTAAGGCTGATTACCAAGATAAACATTGAATAGATTTCTAATACTGGAATATACTCTGAAGAAAGTATGTCATCCATCACGTAATCATGTCAATCATACTCAATAATATGGAGTGGGACACGGCTGTTTCAGTGTAGGGCGTTTCGATGTAACACATTTCGATCCTCGCAACCAGAAGGATAAGATCTCCTAGCGGACAAAAGATATCACGTAGATATATTCGTAGTAAAATAATGGTAGCCTATGATTGCTAATTTACTTTCAGAGAAGCTGAAATGATATAAGAAAATCAAGAGGTCCTGAAAGCAACTGGAATCGTAGGGAAAATAATTAGTATTAAATTTCCCGTAAACCTAAATATCCCTTATTGCGTTAGTTAGGCAGAACAGAAACTCCTGTTATACCTAAAGATTAGATCAAAAATGCCTTACAAAGTGTTGGAGGGTCATAGGCAGAACAGGATTTAGGCATAACAAGAAGACACCGATAAGTTCATCTCTTTTTCACTGATTTAGAGATCAATCAAAAAATAAGTACATAAATACTGTATCGTGTAAAAATCAAATATTATTTACGGAAGCTTTCTCGGGAGTTCTTTCTAAACAATAGACCCTAACGGAAGGGGGATTAATTCAATCCCTTATTCTTGATTGACTTTAAGGTGGTGATTATGAAGTTACTGCAGCGAATTTTCAACATGTTTACATATTTTTTAGCTTTTTTTTTTTTTTTTTTTTTTTAAATAACTGCATATGAATTTCGAACAACACTTATGTGCATATTTATCTCCCCAACTTACTATTCAGTTTTGCAGTGACATTCAAATTATGTGGTTTTACCTTTAGAATAGTATTTTCCTTTTAAAATGTACCACCAAACCAAATATTGCTTTTTTTCTTTTGTTAAAAGTTCAGTACTAAGCTAAAATTCACAAAAACGTCGAAGTTGTATACTAATAACCCAATATGGGATGCAAAATGAACTAACATCCTATGTGTTTGTATGTTTCTTTCGTTGTTAAAGAGTGTAGTGTTAAAGAGTGAGGCATGTAAATTTTTCATAGTACATTGTTCGGTTGGAAATTGTACTTCGAGCTGGCAGGTTTGAAAAGAGAGATAAGTTATGTTGATGTGCCATTTGAGTGTAAAGAAATTCGATCGAAGAAAGGACTGATAAGACAGTCGGTCGGAGATAGGAAGTTGAAGAAACCCTTTTGGGATCCCACGTTGTATATCCACGTCCCACATATCCTCGGTGCTGGACGGGACGCTAAACTGCAAATGAACCAACCTACTCAGAGTTGAATGAAAAGTGTAAACAAGCTCTTCCCAGTAGATTAAGCGGTATGTTTTCTGAGTAAATGTCGAAGATTAATAGCGGTTTGAAATATAATAATAATAATAATAATAATAATAATAATAATAATAATAATAATAATAATAATAATAATAATAATAATAATAATAATAATAATAATAAAAAACTAAAGAAGCGTCCAGATGTTCCTAAGAGATAGGTGTTGCATAGGGCCGAAGATCCGACAAGACACTAATTTGCTTGAACGACGTACCGGTGCGTCCAGCCTACTGTATTTTAAGTCTTGTTATTGTGGCTGAAGTTTCATGTTGAATTAAATTGCCAATAATTGACATGCTTTCTTTATTTCCTATCATGCAGTTGGTAAGTTTAAGTTTCAGAAACATGAAACGATTTCGGTAGAAACATGAAACGGTAGACTTATCTTACAGAGAAAATCGAATGTGCTAAAAAGAATTAGGGAAATTGTAGAGTGGAAATATGAATATCAAAGTTAAGCGAAGATTTCGTGCTGATATTCTTGCCTAATCCGTATATTTCAACAGCAACTAAGAATAGGATAGAAAAGAAGGTGAAGAGACATTTTTTTACTGGAATCAACTCAATTAAATAAGTAAATAAATAAATAAGTTTAAACTAAACAAAAGTTCTGCTATATACGCCTTGATGCAGAAGGTATACTTTAACGACTAAGATTAAACAGAAGGTGTATAGCGTATACCGCCTACAGCCCTATATGTAAGTACATGGAAAAGTTATTATTATTATTATTATTATTATTATTATTATTATTATTATTATTATTATTATTATTATTATTATTATTATTATTATTATTATTATTATTATTATTATTACAGCTATATACATTTGGAAAAGATTCCTTTAAGCTCTGAAAGGAGCATCAAGTAGATATCTCATATACGAAGTATGTCCAAAATGACTAGAAATAGACTTGATTTCCTCGTGCACTGAATTTCCCTAATAGAGGGTGTAGCCCTCGCAATGGGTGCTAGCTACACCATAGCTAGCTAACTTAAAAAAAAAAAAAAATCGTGCACTGAACGCATTATATTGAAGAATTACTGTTCAACATAAGTTGCTTCTAAACAAAAGCTTTACTTCGACCTTATTATACATAAGTTGAATGAGATATATCATATACTGCAAGGCATAAAATGTATTGTTACGTGTGCTTCATCGTATTTAAGGACTGGAAACTAGTCGAAAAATCTCTTGGCATACTAGTAATGAAATAAGATATAAATTTATGGTATTGATTGAAACAAATTCCGCATATATTAAACAGCATCCTCCTTGTCCTCGTGCAAAAAACTCGAATACTATTGTATACACCACCATCATGCTCATACTTGTGTATTTTTGTAAAACGTTTCTGTCAGCTTGTAACTCTCCCCTTTCTTCTCACTCTTCCGTCACTCGCCGGAGATAAAAATATTTGAGTCAAACACTTTTAAATGGATATATTCGTAAGCATTAACAACACCAAAGGGGTTAAGAAGAGCGAGTGCACCACGCCCCTCGTTGTTACACCTGTCCCACGGCTCATTTCCCAGATATGTATTGTAATGTAGGTCTAGAAGTATACAATATCCTTTTTTGTATTTAGACAAGTAACTAATACCCTCAAACTTCTTTGTTTTACTGACCCCTCCCCACTAGAAAAAATAGAAATATGTAAATAAAGAGCAAGCATGCGCCTCACTGTTTGTAACTACAGTATTATGGAAGTATACTGCTTGGGATTGTGAAGTGGACTGCAACAACTTGAAAACAATGGGAGAAGGTAGAAGAGCCACAAAAATAAATGGGCTTATTCATGTTAAGAAATTGAAACTCTCTGCCGTATACTCAATATTACAGCATGCAATTGCTGCACTCATCTTCCAAAAACGTAAACTGTACTTTCTTGTTCAGTTTTATTTATTAATATTTGAAACAAATTTGCGCTCGAGAGCATATATTTATCATTTACACAAACACGTTAAAAGCATGTTTATGGTTAAAAATAAGTGGTTGCACAATCATTTAACATATAGGAGTAGTGTTGTCCATGAGACGAGAGATACACGATGTTCTTGATGACAAATTAGGCGAGAAAAAGGTCTTCCAATAGACAAAGGTATATTTTTCGAGACGAAAAACATTTTAAGGACACCACTTCGACTCAAGACTCTCCCAAATCGCTTCTCGTGGTCAGTACAATGTAGCAACAGCCACGCCTGGATTGATCTAGGATAAAAAATGTAGAAGGCTCAAGTGTTAATCTCTATATCGTTCTATACTTTCTCTAGTTCAAATATAACATTCTGGTAATAATAATAATAATAATAATAATAATAATAATAATAATAATAATAATAATAATAATAATAATAATAATAATAATAATAATAATAATAATAATAATACACTACTTCCACATGAGCTCTTCCTTTTTAGCCATATGGGTAGCGTACACGCTTTTGGCACGGAACGTTCTGGTTCGATTTATGGTGAGAGCTCATGGATACCACAATAAGCTATGGATCCACGTTTGTTGCTAAAATGAGACACTAAACTTTAATCCAACCTCGGAAGTTAAAAGTGCTTCTAATTTCAAAATTCATTTCCACACATTTCGAGATACTGACACTTTTTTATTTAACGTGAAGATTTTCATAATCACGTTTGTTTCTTGAGTATAAGCGTCAATTTTTATTATACTTCCAAACTATGCTAAACGTAAGTGTCGGAACACTTATAGAACGACTTTCTCCGTCTGACCGTCTGTCAACAGGAATCAGGTCAAGAACAGTAAGAAATATCGAGATGCGCTTTCTCGAAATCGAATCAGTGTCTCAAGAATAGCTACTATCTCCTCCATTAACTATCTATTCAACTGGTTCAAATTAATCATTCCATGTTTCAACGTTTATTTAGAACGGAAACGGGCAACATACAATAAATATCCCAAACCAGAAGTTGTTCCAAGTTACTATTGCTTCGATTTCAATACTGATTTCCATAGAGAAAAAAATGTTAGAAGATATCGAGATGTGGTTTTCTGAATCGATTTATTGTACAAAGAATAGGTCTCACCTTCTTCATTAAAACTCTACTCAAATCGGAAGTGGTTCAAATCATCATTTCCGGTTTTAAAATTTAGTCATACAACAAAAGTGGTAATAGATAACGGTATATGGTGCTCTGCAATAGATTCAGTGTCTCACTAGAGCATATATTCGCAACCCGCAACACTACCAAAACCGGAAGTGGTTCAAATTTACTATTATTTCTGGTTTGAGTACAGATTTTCATAGGACAAAAACTGTAAGAGATATGAAGATGTTATTTGTTGCAATTGAATCAGCATCCCAGGAATAGGTCCTATCTCCTTCATTAACCATGTATTCCAACCGGAAGTGATTCAAATTAACCACTTCTAGTTTCAACATTGATCGCCATAGAATAAAAATGGTACTAGGTCTATGTAGCGGCAAACTGTTTTCTGCAAACGATTCAGGGCGTCAAGAGAACATATCTTCATAGCCCACAACACTCTACCAAAGCCGGAATTTACTACTACTTCCCGTTCCAATACTGATTTCCGTAGAGGAAAAACGATAAGAGATATATATCTAGATGCAGAGTTCTGCAACAGATTCAGCTCCCTAAGAGTATGTTCTATCTTCTCCAATAACCGGCTGCTCAATCCGAAAGTGGTTCAAATTAACGATTTCCAGTTTCAACTATTCCCCAAGCACAACGAGTAATGACTTTTTGATATGGATTCAGTGTCCAAGGAATATATTCTATCTGTGATCGTATTAATTAATCTATTAGGACCGGTAGTTAGAGATGTACTACTTCAAGTTTGAGTACTTTCCTAGAGTTTGGAAGTCTACCGTACTTTCTCATTATGAAACGAAACTCACTTATTATTGTTTTCAGTGGGTGCTCATCTGCGGTTTTTGAAGAAAAGTTACAACGTTTTTCATTCTAATTTTTTCAACAGATTCAATAGATTAGTGATTATCAATCTAAGGTTCCCCTTTGAGATGCATGAAAGACTATCAACGGAGGGACACTGGCCTCTGAAATCAAATGAACTGTGAAATTAGTTTCAAACTGCAAAGTCGTCAATTTTTTTTTCATACCACCATTGCCTTTTTTTTTTTTTTTTTTTTTATTGAATTTGGACTGAACATTAAAATTTTATTTTCCCATATTAAATGTGTAAGCAGCATTGGTCATTGTCTTAACTTTTAAAATTGTAACGTGTAATTAGATGAATTATACTCACTGCTGAAGCTCATTTTATATTACCTAATTATTTTATTGGTATAAAAAAAAAACATTCGATGTTAATTTCAACGCAGAAATCCAATTTGTGCTAAGTACCCATTAAGAATCTCAAATGGGCGGTGAGTCCTGGAACATCCACGTATTGACGCCTATGGTCCCGAGTGGAGCATTTCGTGTCAATGCAAATATAAATTAAGAATTTTTCATACAGACAATTTCGGATTGTGATAGAATTTATCCTTCTATAGCAATCACTTTCAACTGGATGCTCTGCGACGTCACAGTTTGTTGCTCGTGTTCCCAGCAAATCACACGTAGAAAGCAAGAAAGCAGCAAACATACTGTTGATAAAATACAGCCAAACAAGACGAAGTCGATGGTTTTGCAGATACACTGTTCGTGTATTCGTGATTAATCGAATACTGACAGCTTTTTTTCTATTCAATTTCATTCACATCATTCCCTCCGTTTCTCTTCTCAACCTATTCTAAGGGGGACATGGTGGCCAAGTAATAGAGCGCTTCCTTCTGGTGCGAGGGGCCCTTGGTTCGATCCCCGGCCAAGTAAGATTTTGATGAACAACATCATGTCTGTGGGTTTTCTCGGGATACTCCCGTTTCCTTCGAAATCTCATTTCACCAATTCTTCCATCATCATTCACTTGCCTTAGTCATTGTCTCCCTTAGCCTAACGGGCATAATCATGAGACGTTAAACTGAAAGATTTCATTTCATTTTTTAAAAACTTACTCTCATTCTTTCTCTCCTGGCTCTGATCGTAAAAGCTTGCTCCTTTTGTATATAGACGAGTAGGAAATGATTACCCTGTAGGTTTAACAGCAATATGAGATTATTTTCACGAGATTATTAAATATCTTAAAAGGATTTTGCTTAATATATTTATATAATTTGAGTGTCATGGATATACAAACGCTAATATAGACCTAACTGCTGTAACGACTCCTAAAATTCTTACCAGATACACTTTCCCCGAGAGATTTCTTTCTACCTTTCTTTTTTATTTTAATTGCTCGAAGTGCCAAAAGTGAAATTATATTTTCGGTTAAAAATAATGTTAATGTATGTTCCTGACTTTACTTGTACTAACAAATAAAAAGAAAAAAAGTGTAAGGTTTCTTTGGTGAAAATTTGAAGAAATTCGGTTGGGTACTAAGGAAGTTACGACAAAAAGAATGTAGCAGAAAATATACGTTTATAAGGTTAACTCCTCGTTGTACCGCCCACGAGGTGATGTTTTAAATTTTAGTCTCAGTTCTTTTGTTTACTAATACACGCACATCATCACAGTACTAAACCACTTTCTCTGTCATTGTGTATTGAACTGTCAATCAACCATTCAACCGAGATATGAATGGTACGCGGTTGTTTGGCCAGTTCGTAAAGAAACTAATACTCCCCCTCGTCTCCGTACAGCAACAAATACTCCCCTCTCCTCTGCTCCTCCGACGAAAAGATTACAACAAGAAGCGTGTGGTTTGTCTATTGTCTCTTTATGTAGAAATGTTATCCATAATGTTGGTAGCCATGACAAACTTCAATGTTCCAACTACAATATTTAAGAAATGTTTAAGCGGAGACAACCTTCATATGGTAGTGGTACGATTTGCTTTGGTTAAGTTCTTAAGTATGAAATTTAATGAGTTGTAATACTATGAAATAACTAGAAAAAGTTCACACTAGACCTCATGACCAAAAAAATTAATTGCGTATTAATTCTTTATTTTTCGTTTATTTACTATGTTACTTTGTAATAACATTTCTATGAACGGTTAGCGTAAATTGATAAAATTTTACTTAAATTCGATCAAAAACCAATCAATTATTAAATATTTTTCGAAAATTATCTGGAAATGAGGACCGTAATAAACCTTCCAAAACGATAGATATGGTATAGATATAACATTTTTAAATAATAAATTAACGAAATTCTCTATGATAATACATCTTGTAATATATTATTATTCTGAACCGGAATTGACCCAAAACAAAAACTTTTTTTGTTCTTCGATTTTTTGACTTCACAGAAAGAAGCTTTGGTGGGTTTTACTGATTCAAAGAGACTTTATTGCTCAAAAAACGCAAAATTCTTTATTTGTGAATCGATAATATAGTAGATAAACCTTTTTATAACTATTTTAATGTAAAATAGTGGAATCAAATCTCACTCCCTTTGAAATAAGAGCCATTTTACAGAAAATACGTAAACTCTGTAAATATTTCATGAAGCAAAATGTTTTAACAAAGAGCGTATATGAAAAGTATTATATTGTTTTATTAATTTTTACTTTTAATCATAAGTATAATCTTATGATAGACTCAAAATTACAGCTAAATGTCGAATATCTGAAAAGAAAAGCAATATCTATTATTGGGACCGAAATAGACCTCGAGCAGCTATAGATAGATAGATAGATAGATAGATAGATAAATAGATACCAACTTTCCAGTTTTAATAATCTGTATTTCCTCTATTTATTCGGTGTAAGGACCTCAAGCTTCTTCTGTTGGACTTTGCATATCCGAAGATTTCTAAAACTGCCTTACTGCCTCCAAAATATGAAATCCAGGACGGGGGTGGTTGCTTTCCTGCCTCACTGACGGTCCTATCTAGCGGCTGTCATGTGAAACTATCCCACGTCCTTTCGCATGGTTTCAGTTACATTTCTTTTGAACTCTTGGCTGCGAAGATATTACGTTTCGAAATAGAATTCATTTGCTGAGCGAAACTGAACTTTATTGAAAATGGATTTGGATCCATTGTGCTCTGAACGCCCCAAATATTACTCTTCTTCAATAAATTATTGACTCAAAAAAAAAAACAACCTATTACATAGGCTTGTAGAAAACATTCTAAATTTAGCATAACAAGAAGCGTGCTTCAAACATTACTTTCGAAAATTTATTATTTTAAAATAATTTTATTAGCATCAGTGTTCTGAAATAGCAATCAAATTTTGCAACAAAAATCTCACCCGCCTCCACGAAACGCGAGCTTAAACCCTTAAAGGCATAACTAGAAAACTTTCAGAAACGGTAACTCCGAAATGACTTGTTTTAGGGATAAAATAACTACACAATCGTATTTCTGGTAAAATTCTAGCCTTAAATCATGTAACATGACTCGCTTTGCATTTGAAATTTCGAATACCAAGCAAAGATTCCGCCATGATGCTTGATAGCACAATCTGATGTGTTAGACCACTTTCAAGTTTCATCACTCTCCATCAACCCATTCTCAATGCACAAGGATGGTGAGGACTTTTGTTTTACTATTATATTGATAGATTGTGTGAAGTCTCTATAGTAGGTAGATTTTAAAATCCACCTAAAAAGCTTATTACAACCAAGAAAGTACTTACGAGAGTCACTGGCAAGAGGGTGTAATAAAAGGGGGGTCGTGATATGAAGTGAGTTGAGTTGATTTTAGTTTAGCGTCCCTTTCAGCAGCGAGGCTATATGAGACGTGGACCTACTGATTAACGTGGAATCCGAACCACATGAGCTCCCGCCGGGAATCGAACCCGGGTCTCCCACGCCAAAGGCGCGTACGCTAACCGCTTAGCCACGGAGGAGCTCTGTGATATGAAGTGAGTTGGGAATTACTAATCTATAATAAAATTTTCTGTACCCAACACAGTGTAGTCTTAACGAGGATAAAATAAATGGAAAGGTCGGTTACAAGAGCAAAAAGGTGCTCATCATCCTAATAGTAAACGGGAAACGTCGTTATTACACGATTTTGAAATACGTTTAAAATCATGTTTTAAACTGTTCAAAATGTTTAAAACACGTTTTGTGTGTGTGTGGTTTAAAACGTGTTTAAAACATTTTGAACGCTTTTTTCATGTTTTAAATACATGTTTTGTTCTTTTTTTTAAAATGGAAATTGTTCTTTTCAACCCTGGTTTCTACTCAATTTTACTCGCTTTTTACTTGTTTAATTTGCTTTACCAGTAACCTAGAACGACAGAGTCACAAACACAGAAATATCGAGAACACTCAAGATTCCAAAGGCTCTCCCACCGGGAATCGAACCCGGGACTCCCTACATCAAGGGCGCAGTGCTAGCCACTAGACCAGCGAAGAGGGCACATACCACTGAGTCACTGCGGCCCCATGAAATCTTTCAGTTTAACGTTCCACGATTAAGCTAAGGAAGATAGATAATTAAGGCAAGTGAGTGATGATGAAAGAATAGGTGGAATGAAAATGTGTGAGGAAATGGGGAGTACACCGAGAAAACCCATGAACACAATGTTGTTCTCCCTCAAACTTATTTGGTCAGGGATCGCCTCACGCACCAGAGGTAAGCGCTCTACCACTGAGCCCCCCCCCCCAGGCAGACAAATGATAGCAGAGATAGCGACATCTAGTAACGTGACTGTTTTTATATTAGGATTAGCGTGACAGATAGACTGAGACGTTTCCCGTTTACTATTAGGATAATGAGAACTTTTTAATTATTTCCATTTTACTATTTTTTCCACTTCAAGTGTATTTAAATGTCCATTTTACTTCATGAAAATTTAATTTTGTTGCGTATAATATTATTTATTTATTTATTTAAAAATCACCAGATACAGCTCCGGGGCCATTTTACACTGGATATCTAACAACAACAATAACAATGTAAAGGATTTGGGAAGGTATCGGCCAGGGCCTGTTTAATAGGTACCACCCCTGCATTTGCCTGGTAGGAGTGAGGGAAACCCTGGAAAACCTCAGTCAGGATGGACGGCAGCGGGAATCGAACCCGCGACCTCCCGAATGCGAAGCCAACGCTCTACCACTTGAGCTACTTCGCTCGATATTTAATACAATTTAATTTAAGAAATATTAACTCTATATATAATGCAAATTTATTATCAGCAAGACTTGAAGAAGAACTAGTAGAATCTATGTGTTAAAATGTTAAAATGCAATTCCCTTCGACAATAAGATCTTGGAAACCACAAGCTCTAAAACGTTTCGTTTAAGTACTGTAAAAGCTCTAATTGTTTTCATTTAACTATTTTTTCTCTTTTTTGTAGTTTGTCCAATCATTCATCCCAAACTCCATACCATATTTATACAATTATTGACTCGCAAGCGACATCTCCTGTATTAGCCAGACAAACCGACATAAACCAAACTCAGAAGTTCTCTGCGTGGAAAACTATCGAACACATCCTCTGTTGTCGAGCTGAGTTCGTCCTTGACGAATACTGTATATGAATCTTTAAGTTTATACTGGGGTAGGCTCTGGGCCACCGAATTTCGTTCAGATCCAGCCAGTAGTTACTGAGAAATAAAGTACCACATACAAGGCGAGCCGAGCCAGCCTTGTTTGTCCCTAGCCAGTTCCGGCTATCTAATAGATAGTAATTTTTATTTCCTTCATCGTGGGCTATTTGACTAGAAAATTTGGTTCAGATTCAGCCAGTAGCTACCGAGAAATAAAGTAGAACATACAAGGCGAATAGAACAATCCGAGCATGTTCTGGTCGAGCTCGGTCATCAAATAGCGATTTTTATTCTTTAGGCGATGGGCCACCGAATTTCGTTCAGATCCGGCCAGTAAAGTACCACATTCACATGCACATCCACATATAAACCTGGAGTGAAACTATAAACCACGGTATGCTTATGCTAGGAACTAAAAATATACTTTTTTGCTGGTCGATTTCAATTTTGTGTAGATTTGCCAGTGTTCATTTATTTTAAGCGTCCGCTATTTTTTTCGCTAGAGCGTCGCTAAGGTCGATATCCTTGTGTTAGGCAACCAGTAGAATAGCTACGTATAGCGGGTTGACGCACATTACAGGCACTTTGTTTTAAACTGATTGACATAGTTCATTGCATATGGCAACTTCAAAGACCTGTAAATCCGCAATAAGGCATAGTCAGATACGGATTTGTAAGACAATGATATTTGTATATTTGACATAATATGTCACTTCTTCAAGTTTGCTACCAATTCACCCCAACATCATATTAAAAGGCTACGTTTACATGTTTGTCTAGAACAATTAACTCCCTTTGTGAATCGGGGCCGCGGTGGCTAAGTGGTAGAGCGTTCACCTCTGGTGCGTGAGGTCCCTGATTCGATCCCCGCTCAAGCCAAGTGAAGTTTGTGGTGGACAAACACCGTGTTCGTAGGTTTTCTCGGAGTTCTCATTTCCACTATTTTACTCATCTCTCATCATCACCGTCTCCTTTAGTCTAGCCGGCGTATTCGTGGGACGTAAAACTCAAAGATTTCATTTTTCCCCTTGTGAATCCTCCCACCCTTCACTTGAGTCTGTAAAAGGACGTGTACGGATATAGCGAGGAAGTGTGAAGGAGATTCATGCTCATATTAGAGCAATGGGCTGCTTAGAAGGCGCAGGTTCAGCTTCTAATATCATTAAAATTCTACTAGATCATTTCAAAACAAATAGAAACATAATTCCATGTATAAATCAATAGACTAAAAAGTAAAGATAACGTAGGTATCCAAGACCGTTAATATATTGTTATTATCTCTTTCACTACCTTTACAGTAAATACAGTTTAACATATTGTTTGGAAAGAATATTGTTATATCAACACCTAACATGTCGTTTATTAACTGTATAACAGATCTATGAGCTACAGTTTCACTTTTTGTAGATAATTTCAGAAAAAAAAAATATTTGAATAATTAATCTGCAACTAAAGTGTGGGTCACCATTGATGGCGTGTGGGTTGGGCGAATGAAAACAAGAGATGTACGGCGACGTTGTCGTTTAGTAAAGTAAACGCACCACAGCACAAGCAGGTGAGCAGGTGAGAGATACATCTCATTCTCGTATATAAAGACATGGCAACATCACAGCCTTGCAATTTGCTAACAGCGTTTAGAGGGAACTTAGAGAGCTATCTTCAAATGTTACAAACAATATCCTTTAGTTTAGCATAAAATGTGTATTTTAAAGTTTACCTGCCTGAAAACGACCGACAGTGAAAACACTATTGCCACACTTACATAGAATTTTATTTTAGCACAGGTTCTCTTTAAAAAGATGAATGGCCATACTAACTGTTCCCACTTAATGGAATACTAGACATCGTTCACCCAATAAGAAGATATGAACAAATACAAAAAAAAAATGAAATCTTTCAGCTTAACGTCCCACAATTATGCCCTTTATGCTAAAAGAGACGGCTAATTAAGGCAAGTGAATGATGATGGAAGAACTGGTGGAATGAGAATGTGGGAGGAAACGGGAGTACGCAGAGAAAACTGACGGACACAATGTTGTTCATCATAAACTTACTTAGGAAGGAATCGAACCAAAGACCCCACATACACACCAGAGACAAGTGCTCTACCACTGAGCCACAGTACCCTTATAAGACGTGCTCGCCAATAGCGTCGAAGTCAACTTATAGTAGTTTATATTTGATTTTACTCGCTAATTATACTCACGCAAATGCTGAAAGATCACAGCCCAGACAGCCTATACGGAGTACTAGCTGACTCAAACAAACGTACATATCTCATTGGCTAAATGCTAAAATTTGGTAGTCCACAAGAAGTAAACCGGACCGAGCGGAATCTCGGTCAGTTCAGACACTTGGGGCCCTCACGTGCAGTTACCCTCCCCCAACTTCCAGCACCCATACCTCAATAGCTATATTGGCCCAAATGCTGAAATGTACTAGCACACCCAGCCCATAGACTGTCTGTATTAGGGATGGCCACATTTTCCGGAAAAACGGAAAATATTTTTTCCGGAAACCGGAAAATTGAAAACGGAAAATTTTCCGGAAAAACGGAAGACGAAAAATTTTCCGCAAAAGCGGAAGATTGAAAATTTTCCGGAAAAGCGGAAGACGAAAAATTTTCCGGAAAAACGGAATACGGAAAATTTTCCGGAAAACGGAAGACGGAAAATTTTTCGGAAAAACGGAGTCCTAGTCTGTATTACTTGGCCCATCCATGATCTTGGCTGGCCCATACACTTGGGTAGCTAATTTCATAAACGCAACAGGAACAATGAATCATGTTTCAAGTACACCCGTACCAAGTAAAAATTAAATATTGCTGTGTTCTCAGATGTGTGTATTTTGCATGTATGAGCCGCTCCCTTCTCCATATTTTTTGAAAACGCGCGGCTTAGATATACCGAGAATATAGACTTGGATTTTAACTTCGCTTTTCAGCACAAAGACTTTATAACACATGGTCTATAGCATATACTCACAAGCAAACTATACGTACTCCTACTAATGATTGAACTCGGGTCTCGCGCATTAAGTACAGCGATGCTAACTTGTGTTAGAAGCCTTATTATACATATTAAAGGTAAATTATCTTTTTCGATAAGTTATCATACAAGTATTATCATTAAGTGCATTAATCAATAAATTATGTTATGAGAAGATACGGTCCTTATTATGATGCGAAAGATTGAAATCATTGGTCGAAATCTGCAATAAAACGAATTACTAGTAACTTTGGAAGACAAGAAGAAGATAGCTGATTTTGAGTTGGTTCAGGCCCATAGCCTGAACATTAAGGTAGGTATTAAACTACCGCATTCCTAAAATTTAATTATATAACGTCTACTGAATACAGCATTCCACTTTTTTACTATGTATTTTAATATTAATCAGTGTCACAAGAAACATATCAGTATAAAACTAATTTCAAGATCACATCTTCTATATCAAACTGTGTTCCACAAACTTCTAGAATGTTTCAACATTCTACTTCTTTATCTTCTTCTCTAAAAGAAGGCATGTGCACCAAAACTATAGCAGATTCTGCCCTAACAGTAGGAACGGGGAGTGGGAGATAATTTTTGATTGAAGTAACTTTAGTTCAACTTACACTCATAGTTTCTTAATATGCTTAAGTACCAAAAGTCATGGGATAGCATTGCGGATCTGTTTGTCATCACGGGATCATTGCAGAAAACTGATCGAGCAAAGCGAAGCAGTTTCAGATAAAACCACCTAGAACTTTCACGAAAGGAAAATAAACACCGGATGAGTTAACAATAGTACAGTAAATGGTAATGGCCAAAACATTTTAATTTGTAGAAACATGAAATGACTAAATCCATCTCTTCTTCAGAGATGGAAGGCTTCGTTGTCAAGTTAATAGGGACAGAAAGCTCCACGATAACAGAGTGCTTCGCTTTTTCACCCACCAACTTAGAATATCGATATGTAACCTAAGACGTACCTGGAAGATCAAAAATAGTCCCCATCAGCATCAATGACCTTCTGCCAACGTTCTGGAAGGCCATGGATTCCATCGCAGTTGAACTTGGTAGGCCGTGAAGCGAAGAAGGTATCAAGCGCATTTTGCACCTCTACTAGGGGTCTGAACTAGCGTCCTCTAACGTGATTGTCCAAAGAATGGAACAAGTGAGAATTGTACGGTGTAATAGTGTTTCCCATCTAAGGCGTAGAATGGTATCCCGGGTCATCCTACCCACGTGGAGCTAAGCGTTGTCCTGTAACAGGAGGACCCCTTTGCGATTCAGAAGTGCTGACTCCAGAGTTTTGAGTTTTTCTTGAATACGGTTCAACTGCTGACCGTACACACTTGCATTAATGCTCTAACAAGCTGGTAGCAGTTCCCGATGCACGATGTTGTCAGCAGTCCACCAAACACACAGGAGGACCTTCTTCTGGTGCAATGCTGTTTTGGAACCCCTTCATGAGATGCTAACCAATGATGACGGCGTCGTAGAGCTTCAAACAGGACCCACTTCTCATCACATGTCAACATCTTGTTCTAAAATGGCTTCTTAATCGCACGAGGCAACAAAGAAACCCAGATGTCTGCTCGCGTTATCTTCTGGCCCGGAGTCAAATCATATGGGTCCCATCGACCCAACTTGTAGTGCTTCCCAAGTTGATGAAGGTGCTGCCAAATTGTTTTTCCATTCACACTGAATTGCAGTTCCAGTTCCTCACATGTCTGGCCACTGTTCGCCTCTATTGCTACCTGAAATTTTCCATTTTGTATATGTGTTGGTCTTTCGGCACGTGGTGCGTCTTCGAGTGTTTCGTCATCGTCCTTAAACCACCGCTGCACTGTCTGCGTAGTTACGATACCCTCACCAAAGACCTGGCATATCTTCCGCCCCGCTACAGCGGCGTTTGACCCGTTTGAACTCGTACAGCATACACACCGTTATGACACTATTTGGAGGTCCCATGTTTACTCCGTCCTTATGCAAGCTCACGGTGTAACTGAACTGCCACAACTAGGAAGTATGTTGGATATACTCGCACCAACAACTGACCTTGGCTTATTTCCAATTCGCATTCAAATATCATGTGGGGAGCAATTGAATACAGACCTGCACAAAAAGCGACAGAACTTTCTTTGTTACCTTTATGTATCGTATATATAACCTTCTTTCGGAGAAAATTGAGCCGGAATCATCAGCATTATAAATTGAGTATGCTATTTCAACCCAGAACCGGATCGTTTTATTTTTCCCCCTTCTTTCTTGTTTGGAACAAAATAAAACTTTTAAAATTTCTTGTTATTTATGTTTCTAAAGTTTCAAGGATATGAGCTACCCTGACCATGTGCTGGCCACCTGTACAATGTTTAATCTTGTCCCCTCGGTTTTTTTTTGGGGGGGGGGAATCTGAACTTGATGGGAGAGACCCCATTAAAAATGTCAACAATGTACCTTATACAACTCATACCTTTATATCCTGTATGCAAAGAAACCGTCTATATACTTTCAAAGAACTGTATCTTTGTTCTTCACTGCCACACATTAATTTTTAACTATTGAAATATAAAACTTCTCCATATAGAAGTATTACTAACAATATTTTGATGAGATAAAGATTCATATTTATTAGATTATTAAAATAATAAGACTAAGCTAAAAGGTCCTTACCTTTTCATGATCTAAATATTTAAATACACATTTTTAATAAACCAACATAATTTACATTTTAAGATTTAAAAGAAGGCAGTACAATTCTTCTTGGGCATGTATTATACCAGATTTTTATAATATTTCTTTCATGGAAAAATTCCAGTTCCCGAGGACCTACCATGGATATTAACACAGGCGAACTTAAGTGATGTGGTCTTAATTTAGTACAAATTCGTGTCATACTTGAGAATGATCTTTCAACTTTACAGGTATCTATAGACACAAATTTGATATGGCAGCTAGATGTCGTAGTGTAGGAAAACCGTCCCCAATATCATCCACTTGAAGTTTACGTAAGATATCATTTAACTTCATACTCTTCTATGCATATTTCTTTAAAATTGAATAAAAACACTTATATTCAGTTACGCACTCTTCAAAATTCAAAGAAAAAAATCACACAAAGATTTGAGTTCTTGTATTGCATTATTTTGCCAACGGTATCCCCAAATATTCTATCGAAATTTTCTAGCAACGCTATCACATATGGCAGTACAACTTCATTATGGAGTTTGTCATAGTTTTCAAAATCTACCTTCAGAAAGGCATACAGACTTTCTTCCATCACTTTCTTGATACTTATGAAATGCTTCCAAATAAGTCGATGAATCACTCAATATCCTTCAAACGAGAGGATGCTACTGACACTTTCATCAGTAAATCACTAGTAGTAAGTTTTCCGGACTGTAAAATTAGAGTCAATGAATTAATTGGTTTCAACACTTCTTTATAGCGAACAATAAGACCGTTAGCTTTTAGTTTTGGACTACAACAACAATCCCCCTGCCTCTGATGGCAAATTCCCGCAATCTGTATGTATCTCTTGTAGAGTTACTACGATTGCTGCTAATAAGTCAACAAGGTGACTTATTAGCAGCAATCGAAAGTGATACGTGGAACGACTGTCTCCTACTCTCACAAGCTCTAGATTGGGATCATTCATGATAGCTTGTAATGCTTTTAACTTCGTATGATTTTTCGGTGACTGCTGAAAGCTCTTCCATAGACTGTTGAAGGTCGAAAAAAAGGCTTTTTACAATCTTTCATTTTTGTCGTTATATTAGCTGCGGCCAAATTTAATAAGTGTCTTCTACAATAAACATAATGTGCTTTCTGTAGGCCATATCCTTCAAACGATCACAAACACCAGACTTCTTTTCTGAGAAGTTATGATTCAACTGTGCAGCAAGATTGATGAAAGGTTCATACTTCGTTGTATGGGGAATTTCTTTCTTGAACATGAAATATGCTAGCTTTACAAAGTCACTTAACATTTGAACATTTTCTTCTATCTGTTTTTCAGATTTTGTGTGTATCATCGAATATACAGAAATACATTGTTCCACCATACTTTTTAGCTCTTAATCTATGAGCTTTTCTATGACATTCGCTTTGTTCATGTTTTAAAAGTTTATCTTTTGAATTTTTCCCTGTACTTTTATTCCAGTTTGTGAAACCTTTCGTTATGAAAATACCATCAGAACCTTTTGGAAGTGGTCTATCTTTAAAATATATACTACATACTGAAGAAAGAGCACGAGTTTTACCATTGTATAGCGGCAAAAGCTACGTGCAAGTTTTTTTTCCTATATGACGTGGAAACATATTACGACCTATCATCAACGTTCTGGTCGATTAAATTTCGGATACTTCAAATAACTCTACATATAAAGAAATATAACACTCCAAGCATTACAATTCGAAAAGCACAGATACATTACATTAAAACCTGATCACAACTCTGTTGTTACTTCGTACTGATACATATTGCTTAGTGTTCAGCTTCTCAGATAAAGCGAATTTTATAGGGAATTTAAGCAAGTGTTTTCTCGAAATGACAAGGGAACTGGGAAATATAAAAAAAAAGAATGGTACCATGAAAAGAAAATGTTACTTTTTACGGAATATGAAAAGGGACATCGACCGAAAACTCGCAAATTCGAAAAACAAACTGCACATCCAATTTGAAACCGGATATATATATATATATTCAAAAACTTTGGGGGGTGGAATTTTCCCCTCCTAAGGGAGTTGAAACGCAAATCAAGGCGAGCACCAAAAAAGTGGTCTATGCGTTCCATAATTGGATATATAATATAGGCTACTATTGACGGACGGAACAGTACTATATATTGACTAATGGTTTCCGAAATTTTAAAAGTACGTTATTGCAAATTTCTATACAATATGTGCAATTCAGCAATATGACTTTCGAGTAAAAGAAAAGGACGAAAGTAATATCAGAAAAAGGGACAGATAGCAACGCACATTCCTCATTTGTATTCTCATCAGCGAAAGAAAATAGCATATTTACGTATTATATAGGTTACGAAATATGCTATTTAGTTTTATGGACGACTGTATAAACAACTCGTATCAAAAACAAGATAGAGATTTTGTTTTTGTAACAAGATCCTCATTATCCTGTTCCCTTTATTTAAGAAACATTTTTTTGTTATTTGCTTAAGGGGGAAAATCTGCTCAAATATTTTTATTGTCGTGTGCTGTTATTAATGTTTAAAAATAGCTTTGCTGGCAATCATAATCTTATAATTGTTTTTCCTTCAAAGAAGTCTAAGATCTTTCTAAGATTGGTATTGCATAATAGTTGCTTTACGAGGTTCTCTCGGAAGAAATGAGATGCCAGCTTTACATCCTTGGGGGACAAGCGGAGCGGCAAACACAGTTTTGAGGACGACGACTATTATTATTATTATTATTATTATTATTATTATTATTATTATTATTATTATTATTATTATTATTATTATTATTATTATTATTATTATTATTTGTATACCGAAAACAAGCATTCTATATTACTTGACTTTCATTAAAATATAGTATGACTGGGTCCAGGGTTAGCTTCCGCGGCGCTTTGAAACTTTGCAATTGTCACTGATCGAAAGCGACCACAAACCATCACGTATATGCTACCAGACTTCCAAATTCCCAATTCTGAAATACTCACCTCAACGAGACAGTTTTATAACTTCTCACAAGCAAACTGAAGTAGATACTAAGATACAATCCAACTTGATGTCCTCTGATGTCACAGTTTACTGCTTCCATTCTCAGTAGAGTTCTAGAAGAGAACAGGAAGAAGATAGGAAATATATATTTGATAAAAATCTACCACTTATTTCCAAATCGATGCTCTATGACGTCATAGGTTGATGTTTCCATTCTCAGTAAACTTTTGGAGTAGAACAAGAAGCAGACAGGATACGCGAGTTGACAAAGGCATACCAATCTCGATACTCTCTGACTCACCACTTGCTGCTGAAAATTCTTAGTAATATAGTCGCAGAGAAGAAAAAGGAGACTAAATCTAGAATTGATGAAGTCATATCAGTCACTTCCAACTGGATGTTCTATGACGTCACAGTTTGTTGTTTCTATTCTCAGTAAACCTTTAGAGGAGAACAAGAAGCAGACAGGATACCAGATTTGACAAAGATATAGAGGAAAGTGGGTGAAACCGCGCAGGAGGTTAATACCACGCATCAAGATATGATATCACAGAGCTTGATATTTATAATGACGAGTGACAGGTAGCGAACAAGGAGTGAAAAAAATACAATATATAACAGTTGACTGTGCGCGCCATAATAACTGTGCAGTACATGTTGAAAGACAATGTGGGAAGGTGCTTATAATTTGAGCAGAGATATTAAAACGTTGTGTGTTGGATGTGTTTTGAATAATATCGAAATTATGTTGCTAAGATAAGCAAGATACTATGTTCTTTTAAAATATAAAACAACTACACGATAATATTAGCATGTTCTATTTTCAATTATTTTGTGTGTGTGTGTGTGAAGGTGCATATGGAGTAATGGCGCGCAATGTATTATATTAGTGCGCAGTTTTTCCTCTCATTGTTTTTTAGGGGACAAAATATACTCAAAATTTTCTTCTCCTCTTATTTTCGCAGATGCCGAGAAAGTACTTCAAGATAACTAAACGGAAAAGCTGGACAGAAGAAGTATTGTGCAAGTAGACTTGACAATAGTTTATGTTAATGCTGCAGTATACGCTATTTCATGTTTAACTTCAAGTATTTCAAGTATAGTACTTCAAGTTTATTTCTCTGTTTTCAGTATTTCAAGTTTATAATACGTAGAAGATTATTAAATACATAAACGTATGTTTGGTTTCTATGTTATATTGGATTATTTAATATTAGAAAATTATCTGCGCGCTATTACCCCACGGGTGTGGTGAATACCACGCATTTGCCTCACTCACTTTTTTCACTTGTTTTTTCATAATCTAATGCACTTGACATAACGGCTTATACATGCATTTAAAGATAAAGGATGTGATTATATGTTCCTGATTTCTTAGGTTTTTTTCATCCCAAAATGTCTGCGTAATTCGCGATTAAATCTTAAGTGCGCGGTATTCACCCAATTTCCTCTACTAATCACTGCCACCTTGATACTCTTTGACGTCACAGCTCGCTGCTCCAAATTCTCAGTAACCTCCTCGCAGAGAACAAGAAGACTAAATACCTAGAGTTGAATCAATCATCTCCAACTGAATATTCTATGACGTCATAGTTTGCTGTTTCCATTCTCAGTAAAGATTCAGATGAGAGCAAGGAACAGACAATTACTCTAGAGTTGATAAATATGGTATCTTATGAGATGACAGTTTGTTGCTTTTATTCTAAGTTAACCATTCGTTGAGAACAACAAGCAAATAGGACAACTAGAGTCGATAAAAACTACCAGTTATGTTAACCTGGGGTTGAAAACTGCAGTAGTGACAGGAAAACCATAACAGCGATAGTGTTGTCTATGATTTTGCATTTACGCTACTCGTGAAGCCATGCATAATTACTAGTACTCTCTCAATACTTGTTTTATCCAATTTTTCTACCCTAACCTCTCCTCTGCCTTGTTGTTGCCACAGACCTCCCTCCGATCACCAAACTGTGCTTCTTACAAGTAAACCTTACGTTTGGGTGAATCGAGTTGCTGACTGAGACACATATGAGAAAGTAGTACTAAATGTGGTCAGTATTTCAGTGAAGTTTTAGGTGCGAAGCTCCAGGGGTTTAGGAGATACAGCTACCAGAACATCACATGGAAGTACAGAATAGTCTTCATACAGCTGGAGGTAAAAGCTCTGTAAGATCTCTTGTAACGACAAAAGGTGAATAACAAATATATGGGTACATATTAGGACTAAGGGGAAGTCATATAGTAAGGGTATACCTGACGGCGGCCATCTTGAAATCCGCCATTTTGAATTAAGATTAAGTTTTTAAAATAGGAATAGGGTCATGTGATACATGATTTAAGGCGCAAATTTAATCAGAAGAACAATGATGACGTTAATTTTGATTTACGGGCAATTGGTAAAAAGTTACAGGGAAATTCAATATTGTTGCTGCATATGTATTGGTCCTTTACCCCACCTTGTAAATTTTGTGTTAATGATAATAATTAAATAAAAAGCAGATGGATAAATATTAGGTCTATGGTAAGAGTTGCCTTGATGGCGGCCATGTTCAAATCCGCCATTTTGAATCAGACAAAAGAGTTTTGTATCAAGTTTTAAACAAAACGCATAACAGTGATACCTTATTAATAGCAAATTTTACCATAAATCCAACGGTATAACCATTTTTGGTTTATCATTAACCAGCATTTGTTATCGCATAAACGAGTTGCTAATTTAAGGGAAAATGACCAAAGTGGAATTGAGTCATAATTGAACTTGGGTCTTTCTTCCAGAAAAGTCCTCAATTAGTACAATCAATATGTAGTTCAGAAAAGAGTGCATGACTTGCACAAATGCTCTGCTCACAGTGAGCACATCTGACAAAGGCAATCGAGTTACACTTGACACATTTGTCGTTAACAATTCCGTCAAAGCAGTAGTCATAAGGAGCGATCCATTAGTTTTGTGCTGGTTAATGATAAAGCAAAAATGGTTATACCGTTGGATTTATGGTAAAATTTGCTATTAATAAGGTGCCACTGTTATGCGTTTTGTTTAAAACTTTTGTCTGATTCAAAATGGCGGATTTGAACATGGCCGCCATCAAGGCAACTCTTACCATAGACCTAATATTTATCCATCTGCTTTTTATTTAATTATTATCATTAACACAAAATTTACAAGGTGGGGTAAAGGACTAATACATATGCAGCAACAATATTTAATTTCCCTGTAACTTTTTACCAATTGCGCGTAAATCAAAATTAACGTCATCATTGTTCTTCTGATTAAATTTGCGCCTTAAATCATGTATCACATGACCCTATTCCTATTTTAAAACCTTAATCTTAATTCAAAATGGCGGATTTCAAGATGGCCGTCAGATATACCCTTACTGTATGACTTCCCCCTAGCCCTAATATGTACCCATATATTTATTATTCACCTTTTGTCGTTACAAGAGGTCTTACAGAGCTTTTACCTCCAACTGTATGAAGACTATTCTGTACTTCCATGTGATGTTCTGGTAGCTGTATCTCCTAAACCCCTGGAGCTTCGCACCTAAAACTTCACTGAAATACTGACCACATTTAGTACTACTTTCTCATATGTGTCTCAGTCAGCAACTCGATTCACCCAAACGTAAGGTTTACTTGTTAGTAATACCTTGGCCAGTTGGAAATGAGTGCTTCATAGCGCGCAAGTCTTGAAACAAGTTCTCAATCACTTACATTCACATAATCAAACTTTATACCCAATGTCACTATAAGCTTGTTACGAGGGCTGCTATATATATTTCTGGCCTAATAATGAAAATACGAATATTTATCAACGAAAATGGTTTTATTGTTTTTCAAAATATTCTCCATCAAGATTTATACACTTTTGCATGCGCTCAAACCAATTTTCGAAGCACTTTTTCCACTCCGATTGAGACACCTCCAAAACATGGTTTTTGAATGCTTCAACAGCATTTTCTGGCGACGAAAATCGTTGACCACGCATTTTTTTCTTGATGTGTGGGAATAAAAAGAAGTCATTGGGTGCCAAGTCAGGGCTGTACGGCGGATGACCCATCACTTCGACGTTTTGGCCGGTCAAAAATGCGCTGGTTTGAGCCGATGTGTGAGAGCTCGCATTGTCATGGTGCACAATGATTCGTCTTCTCTTGTTCATTTTTCGAATTTCTCCGAAGACTTCAGGCAAACAAATGGTGGTGTACCACTCAGAATTGACCGTCCTACGTTGCTCAAGCGGAACAGTCGCCACATGACCAGTTATGCCGAAGAAACAGGCGACCATTTGCTTCGAAGTGCTTCTTCCACGAACAACTTTCGTTGGATTTGGCTCGTCTTGGAAGACCCACACGGTCGATTGCTGTTTTGTTTCGGGCTCATACGCATAGATCCATGATTCGTCACCTGTGACGATCTTATAAACGTCTTTTGAAGCACCGCGATCGTATTTTTTCAGCATTTCTTTACACCAATCCACACGAGCTTTCTTTTGAGCGATTGTCAAATTGTGCGGGATCCAACGAGAACAAACCTTTTTTACGGCCAGGTGTTCATGCAATATCGAATGTATGCTGGTGGAAGAAATGCCTAGGCATGCCTCTATCTCACGGTAAGTCACATGACGGTCTTGCATTATCAGTTCACGTACGGCATCGATGTTTTCTGGCACAACGGCTGTTTTTGGACGACCTTCACGGAATTCGTCTTTGAGCGAGCGTCGGCCACGATTGAATTCGTTGTACCAGTTTTTCACAGTGCTATAGGATGGTGCTTCGTCGCCATACAAAGATTTAAGTTCATCGATGCACTCTTGTCGTGATAATCCACGTCGAAAGTTGTGAAAAATGATCGCACGAAAATGTTCACGAGTTAATTCCATTTTTTTGCCAAGTTGATTTCTTCAAGTACCTGTAAAAGAAAAAAAAATTGTCGTAAGTCAAAAAGTTCTGAGTACATTTATGCTACAAAATGTCAAACTTTCCAATGGAAATGTCAGATTGCACCTGGCAACACTTAGTGTTGCCTAGGCCAGAAATATATATAGCAACCCTCGTATCCACCATTGCCTCGATAATAAACCTGACTTAGGTCTATTACAATAATTCTTTGGCGCAGGAGACAAAGGTTCGATTTCTGGTGAAAGCGCATGTGACACGGATCCCACGTTGAGCTGAAGGTATACGGCTAGGTATACGGTTTTTGACCAGCCTGGCTCGGTTTTTCCACATTTGTATCTAGTTCTAAGCAATTTAATCTAGTTCGAAGTATAGATTTAAAATGTGACTTTCATTCTGTAAATCCAAAACTGTCACCTTTCACCATCTATCAACGATTAATATATTTTGTTCATCTGTTTAGATAATTTTCAAGAGATGACAGGGACTGTATCAGGAAAATTTGAAATTTATTGTAAGGGTCTTTTATACATTTATTGAGAGTGAAAAAGGACTTCTTAAAGCAATTTCCTGTAAGTTGAAGTATAAGTTTGAAGAATAAATTTCAATTTCCAAATCCAAAATTGTCACGTAAAGATTAATATACTTTTGTTCATCTGTTTCGGTAATTTTAAAGAAGTAGCAGTTACTGGTAAATACAATAAAATGATCAAAGCTGATTTCAGTTTCTCATTTATAGCACAATGTATCTATTAAGCTTATTAGTGAATGTATTAAGAATATGCAAAATACAGGTGCTAATGCACTTTTGTTCCCGATAGTACATTTCCTTCCTATGGATGGATCTGAACAGAGATAGTTCACACTTAAACCTATATCATAGAGAATTTTGAGGGTGGGCAGGATTTTTTTAATTTTCCAGAGTTGGCAACCCTATATACGGTTTATATAGCCTCGCTCAATGTCACGTTAAACTCCAAATTAATCAATCCACCAATTTCAGGAAAAGATTTTTACTTAAGTATACTGAGTCTAGATAAGAACGTTTGTGGTAATTATTTTGGGATACTGATAATAATATGCTTGTATGGTGGAACAGCAAACCTAAGACCTGGTATGACCTGGATAGTAGCGTGATGCAAAGTCTATGTAACCGAGAGACGATGTAACATCGTCATATACCTGGAAAGTATGTAAAAGGCTGCAAATGTAATTCTAAGAAACAAGGTTCCCTCTCTTGTATCTTTCTCTCTTTTCTCAGTAAAAGGTTTAATCGGATTATCTCTCTCCCTTCCTCTCTCTTTCTCTCTTGTGCGCGTCTGATTGTATCAAAGCATTACAATAAAAGAACTACAAAATTTATGAGAGTGTACACGCGTGAAAATCACAAAAATAAAAAGCAACATGTATTTTTATTACGGATTGTCAAAATTTAATCGAATAAGGTTGTGAAACTTATCACTTAAAACGTAACAGATACAGCTGAGATCGAACAATAGAGACGAGACAAGACGAACAGATACAGCTGAGATCGAACAATAGAGACGAGACAAGACGAGTCCACGAGACGAGAAATAAGGTTTCATCAGGGGTCAAAGTGACGGGGAACATGGGGATGTCGTTCACCCACTTCCATAAAACTTTCTATTCCGTCACCCCACTTCCTATACAAATTACAATGGGCAAAGATAGGCAAGGGGGACGGCGTGATGTCATATGTTCCCTTACCTTTTGAGATCCACTTTTACCCCTGGTCTTCATCGTCTCGTCTCGATTATCAAGGAATTCCTTCTTACTTCGTTTTGATTCTAGGAAAGCTTTTCTTTTCTCATCTAATTTTATAAATTTACGTACAAAATTTATGAACTGATTTGTTTTTTAAAAAATTCATTTATAAGTTATCAGAATCCTTCCGCGTCACATGTCTACGATAGGAGTGACATAAGAATGTTTAAACTGTATTCATTATTGGAGAATATTGTATAACGATTTCTGTATCTTTGTGCGTTAAGTATGATCACTTTATTAATTTATAGTTTTTATACTATTGATCATGTAACACTAAAGTGTTTGAGATTTGATACTTGGTGGAACTAATATTGCCCGCGAGACTCCAGAAATTTCTCGTCTTATCTCGAATTTGAAAATGTGTTCCTCGAATCGACTCGCGTCTCATATTTGAGATGAAACGAAATATTTCCTGTGTTATGGACAACACTACCGAGCAGTATAATGTTAAATATTATTTCTGTGAAGTCTATGTTTAAAACCATTGCAGTATGGAAAAAAGAGTAAAACACAAAACTATATTTGAAAAGGTAAAGACCATGGTACCTTGGTTAAGAAATGTTAGAATGGGAATCAAACAAGTGAGTATTCGAGCTGGAAAAGTGGAAATCATTTATTCACTATAAGACAACACAGTAATGTTGTGGAGTTGATATTTGAGCTGATCTTGGGACATCTTGTCTATCTGGGTCCCAGGATCACTGTATTTGGCCGAACAGTCCGGGTCAGACCGGGTCTAAGGAGTGAGACTCAGACCTGGATAACTCGATTAAAAATCATGACTCAAATGACCGGTCCCACCACTGGTAACATCAAGCGGACAAAAGAAAGAATAAAAAACTATTTTGTGCTCGGGGAATGAAATTGTCACTATGCTAATCCTTCAGTTACAAATAGAAATGAGTGGCTAGTAGAACTAACCAGCGTGATTTAAACAGAGAAAGATTTGTGAAAAAATTGGTGAATGAGAATGGAGGGATCGGAGGGAAGAGACGGATGTATCCGGAGGAAATGCACGGACTTAGCCCCGGGATCAAACTAGGAACCCTCGCATTAGATGTAGGTTCTTTAGCACTGAGCTATCGTTCTCCTTAGATAGTTTATATTTAAACAATAATAAAAGGAAATACTAAATACAAAGTGTTAAATTAGTTGAAAATGCGATATGCTTTGTATTATTACTTAGTTATCACGAGACTGCTTCTCCTCATTTAATGCACAGTTCTCAATGTAAACTTGGTTAAATGAAAACACGTCCAGTGAAGAATGTACTCCTTTTGGGCCAGGCCTCAGTGACCCACGGGTGATGTGAGTGTAAATCTCCATGATTTCTTGTTTAGGAGATAAGTTTCCTCATAATTTACTCTCGAGGTATCCATTTTGAAAAACTGGCTGAATCCCTGAGCTGCATTAAATATATCATGCCCGCACCTGGGATTCAGCCCTGTAGTATGCAAACGTCTTAGCAACTACGTCATCACGGTTTTATCATATTAAATTTCCATTAATTATGTATTGATACTGTAATTTGTTTTTTCGTGAGGGCCGCGGTGGCTCTACGGTAGAGCGTTGACCTATGCTGTATGGGGTCCTTGGTTCGATCCTTGCTCGCGCCAAGTGAGCTTTGTGGTGGACAAATACCGTGTTCGTGAGTTTTCTTGGAATTCCACCGTTTCCTTCCACTTTCTTCACTCCATTATTTCCTTCATTTCTCATCATCACTTTCTACTTTACCCTAGCCGGATAATCGTGGGACGTAAAACTTAATTTCATTTGTTTTTTCGTATATGTCGAAACTGCACAATTGAACAGGTTTACTAATACTTCTACATAGTCAAACAATGGACAACATATAACTCGCTTTATATACTTTCTTGACTGAATTTATCTACATCAATGTCATCTGTCTCACTGAGGTCACTGCCCTGCAATATAATATTCTTTTCGTTATTCTGATGAACCATTGTTTTTTATTTCATTTCAATATCAAATTATTATTAATCTCCACATATTTATTACAAAATAAAACGTACATAGGTCACACCGACAGCAATACCGTATGAATGTCAACATGTTTATATGTATCCTAAAACACTGATGATTTATCTTTATGGTCAGTAAGGTCTGTGAAGTGAATATAGAGCACAGACAGTTGTCAAGCTTCTCTTCTATATGACCATTTTGAAGGGGAAGGGGAGTGAGGAGGTTAGAAAATGTAATGATAATATACTACTTGAAAGTATATATGCGACATTTACTGTAGCTTCATGCACTTCCAGCCACAACCACTCACAAATAACAGAAACGGAGACAATTTTAGTATAGTTAGTTATACCGCTCTCGTTTTATACATCGCTCTTGTCTGTTTTATTTGGATGACGTGTTCCCTAGGTAAAATGAAGTTAATATTCATACAGAGATGCTATTTTACGAAGGAAGTAGAAGTTCTGTTTTGTTTTCCTCTTTATTTGTCTCCTCTCTTTGATCCCTCAAAGAGTTGCGCAAAGAGCAAAGTAAAACTGATTTCCTTTGTATGGGGTACCAGCTATAAGCACTCATCGTTGTTGGATCTTAATTCATAATCTGGATAAAAAGATAGAAAGAAGAATTTCTTTATATCCATTTCATCCGCCCTGTATTTATCCTCACCTGTTATGCAAACCCATATAACTGCGACGGAATGCTGGTTGTATACAGCCAAGGCGTTCTTAAAGACAGCGAGAAACCTACATTTTCGCATACATTTTCACTGTCCTCAAAATTCGATCCCCCGAGCTGAATATTGAAAAAAAAAAAAACCTGGCATCCTATGTGCTTAGAGCTGCTGAAGATCTATCTGCGTACAAAATATGATGCCTCTATGTGAAGTTTTTCTATGCGAAAAGCTAATGATAAACGCACAGTGACCCCCAAACTTCCCAATACAAACATTATTTTATTATTATTAAAGATTACAATAAGGATAAAAATAAATTTAATATTTGTTTCTAGGTTAATGTTCATGGTATGAAATTTTCATTTGACAATTGTTTCTATTTTTTAAAGTTGGAATTCCGTTAATGCTCAAGAGGATATAAAGAAAGAGTCAGTTCTTGAGAAGCACCGTGGAAAGAAGAATTCAATAAACTGTGGTGAAGACAGTAGAGATGATCAGTAGATAGTACGGAGACTAAACATACATGCATATACATAAACAAACACACACACACACACACACACACACACACACACATATATATATATATATATATATATATATATATATATATATATGATGTTAACCGTTTGACTCCATTACGAAACTGGGTCGAGATAACCGCTCTACCATTTTATTGCACAAAGCACAATTTGAAAATTCGCTTACATGTTTGGGATACGGGCTATAGATTAGTCGTTGTTATCCGTTAACAACCTTTAAAGTCGTTGTTATCCGTTAATATAGTAACGGATTGACTCCACTAACGGACTCGGTGAAAGGTAATTGCTTTAGCTATCCATTGCAAATACTAGAATTTATAAAATCACTTAAATGTATAGGATATGGGTTATAGCCACCGTTAAAGTCGCCGTTAGCTGGTGAATTGTTAACGGTGTGACTTCATTAACGAATAGACGTTATAGTCGCTCTAGCTATCGTTTGCAAAAAAAAAAAAAATCAAAAATTTGCTTACATGTATAGAGTATAGATAACCAGCGTTAAAGTTCACGTTACTTGTTAAGTTATTAACGGATTTATTCCATCAACGAATTTGGCTGAGGTAAATGCTCTGACTATATACATATGTATATGTATATAGAAAAATGGAATTGAAAAAATTAAGAGTTATCGTGCAGAGTAACGGACGGACGTAATTTTGTAAGTCTCACTGCGTGATTCTAACAACCAACTTTATACTAGAACATCTAGTAGGCCCTACGTTGGTTAATGGTAAGCGGATGGTTGAAAAATGTGAATTGCAAAAATGGGTTGGCGCATAAAGGTATGTTGGCATGCCAAATATTTGCCGTTGGATACATAACAGTCTAAATCTTGTACTCATCAATAGTTAACCGAAATTTTGTTTCGTAGTGATTACCTTGTCAATTGAATTAGTTGGTAAATGATCGGCAAAGCGGCCAATTATAACTTAGGATAAACGGTGGCAATTGGCTAGACTAATGTTTCTCATTATTGGGTCTACTGTATCTGCTGTTAAGTCTTGTTGTAATCCACATTACAACTGTAAAGCTCACTTAAAGAAGACAAGAATCTCCCTTGTTCGCATTTCTACCAAAATCATTGTCAGCTATCATCAGTAATCACAGATGAATGTCACCGACTCATGCAGCAGTAAAGATGTTAACCAAGCCTATATATGAAGCCCTACCTTGAAAATATGGTTAGTTTGTTAACTGAAATTTAACGGAAGCGGTTAGAGTAATCATTCAAGAACTAACGCATTAACACATTTTATCTGAATATCTCGCTGTTCGTCAACTGCATCTTAAAAATACACAATATATTACCCTGGTCGCACATTGACCAGACTCTGGTTAGCCCAACTGAGGCAGAGGAAGGCAAGAGATGACGCAGAGGAAGAGGGAAGTCTCAATCATAACATTGAAGAGACCATTGTCTAATGTATGCTCGAGTGAATATGCATTACGACACTTTGTTACATTACTGTATGTGGGGTGGACTGTCCTTTCCATTGATCATTGTGCAGCCGGTCTTATAGTAAGTTAAAATAGCTGGAGAAAAATCTTCTGTCATGCAGCTTATTTTCTAAAGTGCGTTATCTATCTGCACTGACATTTAGATGCGTATTTGTTACTATAATGATTTCTACAACTACATGACTAAGCATGCATGGTTGAGCGGTCGAAGGCATCCCAAAACCTGCCTGTCGCAAGTTCGAATCCTACTCTGGTATAAGTGTTAAGTATTGTTCTTTCACCAATATTTTCATTATTGGTTTCTTATTGTCTCCTCTAGCCTAAAGGGCACAAACATGAGACAGAAAACTCAAAAATTAGTAAATAAATCGAACCGATTAAGCTATTTTTCATAAGGCAAGAAGGTTCAAAAACAAATTTCCTGACTTTTGGCAGCAGACATGATTTAACCCATTCAGACCTGGCGGTCACAATTGTGTACATTAAATTTCTATTGCATTAATTGTACTTAAAGCATTGTTGTGGGCATACAGGCCGATTGTTTACATTTGTGTAGCTTTGCTTCACTGTTGTACAAGTAGCTGCTGCGCTCTAGTGAGTAGTATGTGACAAAAGTATCGTAAATAGTCCATGGTGTTGCAGTTTTATCAGCAGGTACTACCTCGTCGATTTTATTGCAATAATTAGAAGTTTCTCGTTTCTGAACTATCTTTTTGAAGTGCTTGCGTGTGTTTGTGAATATCTGTTATTTTTTGTGGTAAAATTACAAATATGACAAGCAATTCGTTATAACTTTATTTGTTGTTGTAATATAATGTACACAATTGTGCCCAAGAGGATCGTAATGAACAGATGCGTTATCAATGAAAGCTCATTGAGTATGTGTTTTCGGGTGATAATATTAGTAAGAATTGGTTTGTTTTAGCTTCGATCGGACTTATATCAACGACATGAGACCAAAATTTTCTTATAAATTATATGGTACATTGAGGTAGTGTGTACACGAATTAGAATCATGGATAAACCATCTAGTAGCAGCCCATCTCTATCCACGGAGAAAATTTTAGATATGTTGGAGAAAGGTGCCATTCCTGATTTCGATTTATCTGAAGATGAAACTGAGGAAGATTCACCGGTTATTTATTTTTTAAAAAAATATCAGTGTGACCGATAGCCTTCTAAATATTTAATGTACACAAATGTGTACAACGGGACACCAATGCTATATAAAAACTAAAAATTTATATGACAGTGGAGTCCAGATGTACACATTTGTGCACATAAAATATCCTGAGAACTATGGGTAACAAAAACAAAATTTCAAGCAAAATGGCATCAGAGGACCCCAATGCGTTTAAAAACAACAACAAATAATTTTTTTCAAGCTTAAAAAAATTCAGGTCTGACACGAATGATGAAAAATAGTACTGCTGAAATACTGATAACATGTAATGAACACGATCGGAGATTTGGCCCTAGGGGGGAATTTAGTAGCTCCAGGGGTTTATTTCCTCCGTGGACTACCCCCGTAAAATCATCACTCTTCGTCAAGTTACCGATCTATACTTCTTAGAACGTTTGGTTTTCTTCTATTTAATATTATTTTAACCAATAATCACTCCCTGATGAACTTCCATGATGTTATTTTTTTTCATAGGCTGAATATTAACTCGTTACGGGCGATATATCTCTCTTAGGATGCGCAAACCAATGGTCACCTTAAAAATAATCCAACTCTTTGATTGGGAATTGAATGGCTTACTTGACACATAAACGCTATCAGGTTTATAAACCGCAGTCATCATTTTCGTCCATATATTGTGTTTTCATATAGTGTTACATACGAGGTGAAACATAATTTTTGTGGCGAGATACACTTTCAATAGAAACAAATGTATTTTTCGAGATAAGAAAGCACTTTCACTACATCTTTTCGAGACGAGACAGCCTCCAAAGCTAGTCTCGTGGGCAACACTATTTACACACCACACCCGTCATTAACAGAACGATCGGCTGTATGTTTATATGCCAGGCCGGTCTCTAAAGGGTTAGTGTCATACGATATTAATCTTCACATAAAATGTTTCATTATAACGTAGTGTGAATAACTTTTTCTTATGCTCGTGGATTTGTTTTCAGAGAAATCAATCTTATCAGGAATGAGTGGTAGAAAGTGTTGAAGTATCATCTGATTGTGAAGTATTGACTTACTGAGAGGAAGTAAAGCTGCTAAAATTAACTGACACTCGAAGAAATTAAAAAAAAAGGAAGTCGGTTAGAATCTATTCCTGGTCTGGTGAAACTAAAGGAAAGCTCTCATCAGAATGGGCGTCCACAATAGTTCTAGATTACAAATGATATGAAATCTTTTAGTTTAACGTCCCATGATTATACCCTTTAGGCTAATGGAGATGGATGATTAAGGCAAGTGAATGATAATGAAATAATTGGTTGAGTGAGAATGTGGGAGGAAACAGCAATATAAAAAGAATACCCATGGATATGTTGTCCACCATAAACTTACTTGGATGGGGATCGTAGAATGGACCCCACGCAGCAGAGCCATCGTGCCTTTATTGTTCCAGATTGCGAAACAAGAACTAAATCGTCCTTTCACATTAAACTAAATGTTAAGAACAATTTTGTTTTTCATCATATTTTTCTTGTGTAATACGAATAAATCCAAGCCTTCCGAGAATTAGGGATCCTTGTGTGTGGGTCTCTAATTCGATCTCAACTTGCGTCACGCGAGCTTTGGGGTGGATAAAACACCATGAGCGTGGATTTTCTCGGAGTTCTCCCGTTTCTTCTCACTTACTTCATTCCTCCTTTTCATTCATTATCATCATCACTGTTTCCTTTAGCCTCAGCGCATAAACGTGGGACGTAAAACCAGAAATTGCATTTAATTTCAATAGTTCTTCATCTTCGTAACTAATAACTGCTGAGTAAATAAAGTTTAATTTTCTACAAGCAATCGTATCCCTATCCGTATTTCTTTGTATACATGCTTATATATTGTCCTTTTATACAAATCCACATCGTTGGCTTGGCATTCTTCTTCTATGTAACTGGAAGGGAGAGACCACAGGCTATTTGGAATTTTGGAAATGCGTACCCAAAAGATGGAGGGGGTTCAAAATTTAAAGTATTTCAGGCGCTCCTTTAATTAGATAACCCAAACGGCTCTTCTGTGTTCTAGGTTGCATATTATCCATACTATGCAAAGAACGGGCACTTCTGCAAGTAGTTTATACATTAAATATGAGGCTCAAATAATGATCAAACAAATAATTCTAAGCAATGTGGTATCATAATAAATTAGCTTTAGAAATTATCCCAACTTGAATTCATAGACATATTCACAAATCTGCTCAAAGACTATATATGCTCTAAGACCATGTCAACCGTTAAGTAATACTGCTTTGCAGAACTTCTAGCTTGAATTTTTTTGTATAGCACATCAGGGATGTGAATCTTAGATTTCTTGAATAATGCAATTATGAATACTTAAATAAAAAAAAACAAAAACAAAAACAAAAGCAATATATTGATTTAGTGTATCATCTGAATTATTGGCATTCTTGAGGTGGGAGGGAGAAATTCGATGTTACAATTTTCCCTTTGTCCCCTTTTTTTATTCTTTAATTCTGTTTAGTGCTTAACAAAACCCTCTTTTCGTTATTTTTTGAAACGAAGTAGTAAACCCTGTTATAAACTAGTAACGAAGAGAGACGGAAGTTTTGATTGCTTTTTCTGTTGCTATGCGGATTGCTTCTGGGTAAACACATTTGTATTCAGTCACCAAGAACTTTAGAATTGAAATTCAAATTGAATATCTGTCGCTTTCTCTCATTTTCTATATTTTTCGTGTAATTTTACCTCTTTTTGTATTTTTCGTGAAATTGAACAAAAGGAGGAAAGAGAAACATAAAAATCAAAAACCAGCCCATTTGATTGATTTAACCTCATATTCAATGGTTTAATTCTTCTTTTTATTTAACTTAATCTGTATATGCTGTACTGATAGAAACTAAACTGTAAAACTGAATACATACAGCCCCATTCTATACCAAAAAAAAAAAAAAATATTCAAAATCTTTTTGCTTGCTAACAGCACTCCTATTAAGCAGATTTTTGTTAAAAGTTTTACCAGAATAATGTCATTTTAGATTTCAATGCCTAATTACCCTTCATAAGATAAAGAATATATACAGTGAAGGAAATAAACCTAAAGTCATATTGTTATATTTGCTTCCGGAATGAATTCAGAATGAGGTTACATGAGACGTAGAAATACAACTCAACATGGAATCCGGAGCATGTGCTCGAAGACTGAACCTCCGTTTTCCGTATGCAATTTAAAATATACCGAAAAAAGATATTTGCCACACTTTTCGTAATGCATATTGCTTTAAATGAAATGAAATTTTTATTGTATGATGTTGGAAGACCGCGGAAAGCAGTGATGATATTTTTTCCCTCCCAGATGGATTTTCATTATGGCCTAAGATCAAATCAGTGTGAACTATGATAGACTTCCAAACTATGCGAATTCAATATTCAAACTTGAAGTAGTAAATCTATAACCACTAGTTGCAATAGAGGGAGATAGGATCAAATATAGAACCTATTCCTTGAATGATGAGTCCATGTCAAAAGGCCATTCGTTAGATCTGTCTCATTTTGTTCTATGGAGATTAATATCGAAACCACAAATGTCTATCACTTATGGTTGCAATAGACGAAGAAAATCAGTGGTAAAACATATTATTTCGGATTATATCCATATCAAAAAAAAGTTTGTCGTTATCCACTTCCATTTTATCCATTACGCGATTAGTGTTGTAGTTGAAATATTATAATTTTGCTCCACTTTCGGTTTGAACAGATAGATAAAACACATTCTTTGGATTCTGAATCTATAGTAAGACTATTCATGGCTTTGGATTAATTGTTTTAACAAAAGAGACACTGACCAAAGCTTAAAACTTTACTTTATTTTAAATTATAATTTGTAACTGTTTCGGATATCTAGCATATCCTTCTTCAGACACGATCGAAATTAATGAAAATACAGACATATATATAAATGTTGTTATAACAGAGTTTAAAATCTATGTCAAAATCTGCTTTTCGATCTCTCTTTCTGTTTTTGCTCTATTTGAACAGGTATTGAAATCGGAAGTACTACTACATTTCAATCATTCCTGGTTTACGTAGAGTAATACGGATGGTGAGCATATTTTCTCTTGAGGCTCTGCATCGATTGCTGAAAATAGTTTGTTGTTGTCTATTACCGTTAGTCTTCATATTGCTTAACGTTGATACCGGAAATGGTAGATTTCCATAATTTCCATCTTGAATAGAGAGTTAAAGGAGGAGATGTAACCTTTTCTTGAGACGTTGAATCGAATACAAATTCTAGCATTACACCAATGCATAATTTGGGCTTTGCAGTGATACGAGTTCCTAAAGCACTTGTAATAGTTCCACACAAGTAAACATAATATATGGTTAATATATGAGTCACAGGTTGTCCATCTACATAAATAAGTTCATTTAAGTATCATTCTTCCTGTGTGAAAAAGATATTAATCATGCATTTTCTAAAAGTGGCGCTCATATTTTTAATCTGTACCATAAATTATTATTATTATTATTATTATTATTATTATTATTATTATTATTATTATTATTATTATTATTATTAGTAATATGTTCGTCTCATAACCTTAATTGAGATTTTATGTTTTCAAGTGCAGACTTAGGCTACAGTCACCTAATCACTAAGGGCCAATCCTACCATCTTCTGATATCTGTCTGATATAAATATCCTCCTGACATTTTTCCGATAAGTGTTCTACAATGTCCTGATAACAATCAGGTGACTGATAAACCCTATCAGCTGGTTGGTACTTTGACAGGAAGTTCAATTGCCTGTTAACAGCTATCAGCTACTTGTTAGTTGTCGTGTAGTGAATCATGGACGAAATCAAAGAATTGTTGATGTTGTCCGAGGACGATGAGGAGATTGTTCAATATATAGCGAGGCCTAGAAGACCATTTTAGCTCGAATATATGCCAATTTATAACGATAAGTAGTACCCGTTGGCTACAAGTGTCCGCACATAAGCGCCATGTAATTTGTGTAGTTAGAAGATGAAGAAATATATTCTATATAAAATATAGAGTTTAATTATTGAAATTGAATGATATATAAAAACATATCTAAATTATTAATCTTATTTACATATTTTTAGAGGTGGAATATGAAATAAATGAATTAATTAAAAGCTCAGATTGTGTTACTACGTGTAGTATTATAAAATGGAGTGTAATATATAACGAAATTAACGTTATAAATTTTAGTTATAAATTTGACGTTTCAATTGTTTTCAGTATGATCAAGAGAAAACCAACCAATAAAATGGTCCATTAAAACCTTGCTTCGCGTTAACTATCTGACAGAGTATATATCAGGCACAGTATATTGTAGAACGAACCACGGGTTAAAGTAACTGACAACTTCCTGATATCTAATTCTGACTGATAGTAATCAGAAAGAATATCAGGATATTGTAGGACTGGCCCTTAAATTCGTTTATCCGAATACTCCTCCGAGATGCTTTAACCGTTCTTAGGGCCAGTCCTACAATATCCTGATATTCCTTCTGATTACTATCAGTCAGAATTAGATATCAGGAAGTTGTCAGTTACTTTAACCCGTGGTTCGTTCTACAATATACTGTGCCTGATATATACTCTGTCAGATAGTTAACCCGAAGCAAGGTTTTAACATACCATTTGATTGGTTGGTTTTCTGTTGCTCATACTGAAAACAATTGAAACGTCAAGTGCGTTTTCAATATGCTTGTTTAAATTATCCTATTGAAAACATGGGAAACAGAAATGAGTACCAGTATTTTTTGTTATGCACGTTATTGTCTAGGGGTACACTATCGTAAAGGCAAACACAAACTTAAGTAATAAACTACATTTTATAATACTACACGTAATAACACAATCTGAGCTTTTAATTAATTCATTTATTTGATATTCCACCTCTAAAATATGTAAATTAGATTAATGATTTAGATATGTTTTTATATATCATTCAATTTCAATAATTAAACTCTATATTTTATATATAATATATTTCTTCATCTTCTAACTACACAAATTACATGGCGCTTATGTGCGGACACTTGTAGCCAACGGGTACTACTTATCGTTATAAATTGGCATATATTTGAGCTAAAATGGTCTTCTAGGCCTCGCTACATATTGAACAATCTCCTCATCGTCCTCGGACACCATCAACAATTCTTTGATTTCGTCCATGATTCACTACACAACAACTAACAAGTAGCTGATAGCTGTTAACAGGCAATTGAACTTCCTGTCAAAGTACCAACCAGCTGATAGGGTTTATCAGTCACCTGATTGTTATCAGGACATTGTAGAACACTTATCGGATAAATGTCAGGAGGATATTTATATCAGACAGATATCAGAAGATGGTAGGATTGGCCTTTAACCAAATTTAACATAGTGATTCGAGAGCACACGCTGAGTGTCGTAAGGGGTAATATGTTCCAATTGGTCATATTATTGAGGAATAATCACCTGAGAACGGAACCTCTGAGATAGCTGAACAGTTCTTAACCAAATTTGACATGGTGATTCGAGAGCGCATACTGAGCGTGGTAAGAGGTCACATGTCCCGATCGAATATACCATTGAAGAATAATCAGGATGCCCATAGACTTAACCTTGGAAAAGCATTTGGCGCGCGAATTCTCATTGCAAACAATGGAAATAGAATTTTCAACATTAGAAATAGAGCGAAGCACTTTTCGTTTGTTTTTTTTTTAATTTTCTGCGAACACAATTTTTCAAAGCTATTATGCTTTTCGTTGATATACCACATTCCATTATTTGCATGTCGTGTTCGTTCGTGAAATAATTGATGCACTAAAAAATTATATGAATAGTCAACAAAGGTCAATCACTTCGCTCCAACTTTGCAATTATTGCAAACGTAGTTAGTATTGTTAATAATTATCTTGTCACAGTAAATTTCAACGTAAAAAATTATGAAAATGATAAGTGATGATGAAAGATGGCTGATAAATCTCAGTCTTTCTCCTTATCTTGCTTCTAGTAGCAGTATTTCCAGTGAAATGAAAATAAATGAAATTTTAGTGTAATATCCCATGATCATGCCCTTTAGACTAAAGGAGATGGATGGTTAATGATGGTAGTGAAATTAAAATTTCTCTGCTCTCCGAAATTGAATCGGAATCGGGACTACGTACAAGACAAGAACAAAGCTAGCCACTTTTTTTTTTTTTTTTTTTTTTTAAGTTAACTGATTTACCAAACATCCATCAGTAATTTGATTTCCCTAATTATCACTATTGTTACTTCAATTTACTTTTTCCATTAACCTTTAAGACACAGACACGAACACAGAAACAACGAGTGCAGTTAAAATTCCAAAGGTTCTCTCACCGGGAATAGAACCCAGGACCACATACAACACAGACGCACTCGCTAGCTACTAGACCAGCTGGAAGAATCAATATTTGTATTGTTGTTCATTATTGCAAGGATGATAAGAAGTAGAACGTAGTTTGTATTCTGTTCCTAATCTTGATTTATTGTGTGATAATATTTTATATTTTTATTACACATTGGTAGAAGATAGAATCAAACTCAATTTACTAAGTTCAGAAATTAGTTGCTTCTTGATTTAATAAGTAATCAGATTCATCGTTAATTAAGTAGATCATATTAAAATATAAGATTTGTAAATGAAATGATGAGTAGAAGTTGTATTTTTATGCAAATGCATATTTTGCCTGCTTATACAATCTAGTCCGTAAGTGGGCTACCTCTAATTGGTGTTTTCTGACGGTTTTAAATCTTAGCCACATTTGTTTGGTAACATTGCTTGGCATTGTCTGGTAACATTGCTTGTCATTGTCTGTAAACATTGCCATTGCCATCCATGTTCATTTGTTTTCTGCTTGGTAACAGTTAGTTGTAGTGAAGTTGGAGTAATCAACAATGTGTGATCAAAGTCCAGCTGTGTTACATCGATGGTGATCATATTTATATGACTTTTAAAACACTTAAGACTTCAAGGTATTTGTGACAGATATTCTACCATAACTAACACTATATTGTTGAAACTAAAGGGGAGGTACGCCTACTTCCGGACAACCCTGTATGGATTTCTGTTAAACTTGGTAGTGGTTTCTAAAAAAATATAATGCAGCTCGAATTTGAAATTTAATAGTGCATACTAATGCATATATTATTGCTTAAGAGCATATTCAGCATTATGCTGTAAGACTTTTATTTCAGATGTATGCTTATAGCATGGGTTAAATCCAGTTTTACCTTGTATTATCAATGCATTTACTGTCTATGCAATAGAATGGGTGTTTGCATGGAGAGGATGGGAAAATGCCTAGTTTATGGAGGATCGATCAGCAGAGTAAAGACGCTTGCGACTGCGAAAACTTAAGAGAAACCTGATAGTGGTAGAGACTCATTGTAATATCGTGTCGAAATCAATTGAGAAACAAGAGACACGAGGATTGCTGCTCATTGAATGATTGGCTCTAGTTGATGAAGTTTAGCACGAGCTCCAGTCAGTTCCTGTAGATTTGGGCACTCTGTGGAAAAGAAATTGACGGATGTTCTTGCCAGAAACTTCGACTAGAAGATAATTGAAGTAATAGGAAAATATCTTAAAGAAATATATTTCAACTTCTTGCTACAAAATATAGATAGTAAACTTGCTTCTCTCTGTAAATATTGTTCAGTAACATGTGTTGGTGTTGAAATGTCATTTTCTTTCTACAAATGTCATAAACTGACAGAAAAATGCGATAAGATAACCTGACATATTGCAAGGCTAATTACGGAAAGGAGTTTTTTCAGTGGAAATCTGTAGAAAAGTGAGACTTGTATTATTTCGCGTAAAGTAGATGCAGTCAAAAATACAAATGTTAAGAAAAACTAGAAATCTTGTTCTCATATCATTGTGTTTATTTTAAACTCATGATTTATGTGTTTTTAAAAAGTTAGGAGTATATAAACTGTGACTATTATAGAAATGAATTCTGAAGACAAAACACTGAGAATTGAAGTACACTTCTGATGTTATATTTCACCTACAAAACTTTGCCACAACTTTGCTGTATATTTGAAAATATTCTCTTTCATTATACTGTTAGTGCATACGAAGTGCATATTTTAACAGATTTAACAGCATAGTTGCATGCATATTTCATGAATTATAAGTACATAAAAATCCGATGTCTAATGATGAGACTTACAACACCACGCATGAAGAGGCAACGCTGGAGATGATGTGGGACTTGGAGGGAAGATCCCTGAACATATGGTACACGATCAGGATAATTGGGAACTTGCTAGTGTCACGTTGATTGCCCATGTCCGTAATGATTGTTTTAGTGAAGCGAGTTTTGTTTGTGCATTCTGACAATGAGTGACACGAATATCGAGCAACGGTATTCGATCAGGTTTTGTTTCAGACTTGGATACAGTAGAACGGAAACTTTTGCAAAACTTTACCAGGTCTGAGGAGACAGTGTTTTGTCAAGAGCCCAGATGCTTTGTTGATTTTGCAGAAGGAAGAGAGTCAAGTGAAGATGAACCTCGCAGCGAAAGGCCTTCGGTTGCAAGAACTGATGCAAATGTCAAAAATGTCCGAGAGTTTGTGCGTTCCAATCATCGGTTGATGGTCAGAATGATCGCGGCAGAGTTGAATTTAAGTCATACCACCAATCATCAGATGTTGACCAATGCATTTGAGAATGCGAAAATTGTGCACAACCTAGCTTCGAGAATATTTACGCAGGAGCAAGATGACATGGGGAAGCGAAGGGATAGGTGAGTTGATTTTTGCAAATGATCCCCATTTTGTGGAATGTGTACCTCCAGGTAAAATTAACACTTTTACCTAGAGGTTCTGGAAAGACTGCGGAAAATAGTCATGCGTGTGCGAACAAACATCAAAATGAACTGGGTATTACATCATAACAATGAGCCTTATCACACAGCAATCTCAGTTAGACACTTTTTTGACCAGTAAGAACATTTCTGTCACTTCTCAGCTTCCTTATTCGGCCGACTTGAGTCCTTGTGATTTTCCTATTCGCGAGATAGAAAACACGCCTGAATGGACGTTGGTTTCGGCACGTGGACAATTTTCAAAAGGTGTATCAACCAGCTGAAGGCTATTCCAATATCCGTGTTCCAGTACTGCTATGAGGAGTGGAAGAACACTCTTCAGGGCTGTGTGGCTTCCCAAGAAAATTACTTTGAAGAAGACAATGTTGCATTGTACATTGAAATATTCTTGGAATAAAACAGGTAAAAAAAGTCAGTCTCATTACTTTATTTTCATACCTTGTATTTTTCATTTAAAACACATTTTACTTATAAAAAATATTCAAAAAAAATAAATAGTTCTGATCATTTGGGTGAGCACAATTTCAGCAGCTAAAAATTAGGAGGCAGATAATAATAATAATAATAATAATAATAATAATAATAATAATAACAATAATAATAACAATAATAATAATAATAATAATAATAATAATAATAATAATAATAATAATAATAATAATAACTGAAGTGAAAGCTTATATTGAAACAGATTAATAAATTCACAGTAAAATGGTCCTACAAAATGAAGATGTGAAACATAAACATGTTTAATATGTATACTATTTGGAAACATGATAAAGAAAAGTTATTAAATATATTATAATTATGGTGTTTTGCAGTGAAAGCAGTCTGGGCCAGAAATATTCTTTCAAAGGAACAGGACAATCCCGGTTATTCACGATGAATTGTTCCCTATGTTCATGTTTGCTCCTAAAGAAGATTCTGAACTGCAATTTATAGCCTAAATGGGATAAAACTCAATTCAAGGGTACACATCTGTTATCGTGATTTTCATCAGAAGATTTGTTTCTTTCCTTGAGATCGTTCCACCTGACCAATTAGTCATACTTGGTTTTCCCACGCGAGCGGCTACGCGACTCTCCCCCCTCAGTTGTCATGGTTGTTATCAGCTCCAACCCCTAGGCGGTAAGACTTACACGATCTCATTTCAAGGGTACACATTTTAATCAGTTGTCAACTAGTTTACAGGTCAGTCAACGTGGACACCTTTAAAAGCATTACAGGGCTACGTAGAACTATCGCCACTTATGAACTGAAGCAATTTCTCTTGCAGTGGCATCTGGTTCAAGTTTTGAAGTTGTGTGGTACATGCGGAGGCAATAGCTATATTTGTAAAAACGGAAATTTTAAGTTATTTTAAGTCTCTTAACAAATATGAGTAGTTATGGAAGTTTGTCTACGCGAAGAAATATGAATTATACAATATATTTTCCTTTATGTCATAAATAATGAAGATATCGGTTTTTATACAATTAAATGTGTTACAATTACAAATTATCTTGTATTGTTAAATGTTAATCTCTTTAATACTGAAAATTTGTGAGACTCATATTGTGCATTAGCATTTGCTATACATGACGCGTTCATAACAGACATTAGTTTTTAATTATGAACAGAAGATACATTAATTCTCTTTTGTTTAAAATGAAATCTAACAGTGATGCTTGGAAAATTGCAAAATTTAAGTACACAACATATATTGGTCTTATGTTCTAATTACCTACTAAGTCCATTTTCCACCATGCCCTTTAAAAATGTGTTACTATAAAAAGTAGCAATAGATAAATATAAAAACAACATTTAGAATTATTATAGCAACCAATCTACAGTACTTTTTTTAATAGGTAAAGAACTTGCTACAGATGTTCAACTAGGAACTGTAGGAAGAAATCTTCGATTCGACATGGCACTTTGTTTTCGGTCCCTACGCATTAGAATTATCACCTGTCCCGATTTTGGAGAAAAAGTCCCACGTCCAGACGTGGCTCTGTCAAGACTTCTAAATGTCTCGTGAGATTCATTATTATTATTATACTAAAGTATCGGAATACATCAACTATTTATATCATTTACTTTGCATGTATTTAGGTATGTAATAAAGTCTATATATAGACTACATATTGTTACTTTTTTTTTACCGTATACACAAAGTGTCTCAAAAGTCCCCTGACATACCGTAGAGTAACTATTATTATCAGAGTTACAATAAAATGTAAGAAGGAGAAACCGTCTCCAAATATAATGTTTTCAATCTAAAGTGAAGGAATTTTTTTAATCGGACGAGCCGTTTGGCTGCACACTCTTTATGTGCCCAATGTTACGTGAAAATGAAACGTTGCAATTTACCTGGATCCACAACATAAATGAATGAAGTTACTGTCTGTCATGCTTAACGTGTCGATAGCCAGTCCTCATTTCAAACATACCCCCACTCACCATACTCTTACAAAATTTGTCTACCTCCCGTCCCGACCTTCCCTCCCCAAGCCCCAGATAATTGACAACGTTGAATTTTCACATAACATTGGGCCCTTCATTTTGGAAAATGGTCGCTTGAAGTGTCAAATTAACAATATCCAGATAAAATAGCAATATCTTCGTTATGATTGAACATAAAGAGATAAATTTAGTGGCGTTTTATAGAACACAGATACTCCAATATTTTTTGTAGAAAAACAGTTTTTCATAAAACGCATACTTTTAGAAATATTTTGTTCTAAATTCTAAAATTCCGAAAACTACCGTCAAACTGATTTAAATTTTATTGGGCTTAATTGAACCTTGGGTGCTACACAGTATGGAGATATACTTTAAAACACTGTTATGCCACTTTATTTTGAACGAAGAAGGGAGATTTCGTCAATATTGGCAGCAAGATGGGGCACCACCGCATTATGGTCGTAATATAATCGATGGCTAAATGGACAGTTTCCCGGTTGCTGGATAGGTAGGCATGGTCCAGTTGAGTTGCAAGCAATGTCCCCCGATCTAACTCCGCTGGATTTTTATCTTCGGGAGCATTTTAATACTATTGTCTACCAGTGTAAAATTAATGACATTGGCCACCTTTCGCACAGCGCACAAGCATTGAGTCGCAAGGTTAAGGATGTGCAACAACTGAATGGTGGACATGTTGAACACATCATGTGATTGTATTTGTCTCATATGTGTTAGTTCTCTTTTCATGGTTATTAAATAATACTTAATGAGAGATGTTACAAAGATTGTTTTTCACTTTATCCTTCAGTTCGAAACTTCGCACAGCACAGTTCACAGCATTTCACATAACATACTCTAAATATATTCACAACTTCAAAACCGTTGCAGGTTTTGGTACAATAACCTTACCGTTGGGTTTCTCTTCAAACGAAGATGTTGTTTAATATGCCATACGACCATGTTGCCATTTATAGTAAACAAGTTGATTCCAAGATGGCTTCCACTAAGATGGCGAACGAAAACCTTAATCTCGTCATAATGTTTTCCCCCTTCCATCAACATTGATCCCAATTGACTTCGCATTGACTGCATTTACAGTTTCTCAAATATTTAGCCCGGTCTAGACTTTGTATTTCACTTTAAAAATATCATCTTTCAAATACTTCGGACAATCCGGCCATTTTCTAATACAGTGAACAAAGATATTGTGTTGGTTTATTATGTCATTTAAATAATCTTTACCAACATCTATGTCAAATTTCAGTTTGTTAATAATTACTTCCTAAGTTCAATAAAATTTAAATCAGTTTAACAGTAGTTTTTGGAATTTTAGAATTTGGAGCTAAATATTTCTAAAAGTATGTTTTTTTATGAAAAACTGTTTCTCTACAAAAAAATATAGTGGTATATGTGTTCTATAAAACACTAAATTTATCTCTTTATGTTCAATCATAATGAAGATATTGCTATTATATGTGGATATTGTTAATTTGATACTTCCAGCGGCCATATTCCAATATGGCAGGCGAAGGTGAGGTGAGATTTCAAGGGACTTTTAGTATGTTGTTTAGAACATCATTCCTAACATCTATGTAAATTTTCAGCTTGTTACTAATTTGTTCCTTACTTTTTAGTAATTTGACTGGACTGTAAATAAACCGAAATTTAGTAATTAATGGCGCATTGTAATTCATTGTAATATAATGTTACTGCAAAAAATATTATAGGAAGTAACTTTTTAAAGATCTTCACATAAGGCAGAATTTTGTAAATCATACTTATTTGATAAGATGTATCAAAATCAAGATTTTGTATCAGTTGTGAAAAATAATTGTAGTTATTTCATTAAATAATTCTAAAACGATGTGTGGCTTTAGCTCGTAATGATTTGAATAATGATAAGACGAAAGCAACAAGTTTTATAGCTATTGCTGCTTGGTAGTTTATTTCCTGTTGATTGATTTGTATGACATTCTTACGTGTTTTGCTAATTTTGTTTTTGAAAGATTAATGTTTTTCAAAAGTACCTTTTAATTTCCTAGTGTTTTTCAAATATCCGATATTAAAGAAAAGGTCAACTTGAAAAAGGAACTATAGTTTGTATGAAGCATGAACAAAAATATCTTTTATTTTCTGTTCGTATTTCGCTTTTCCACGGATGCAGTAAGTTCTTTTCCACTAAAATTAGTCAGAGTATGAGTATTTTTTTCTATGAGTTGGCTTTCATTACTGATATTTATTCTGTATAGTCTGAAAAAGTTCCAGTAGACGTGATACGTGGACAATACAGAAGCATCTAACTAACAAATTTTACAATAATATTTTCGGATAACAACCTAGTTCTACACTTACTTTTTTTTAAATGTACGCATTAATATACCTATTTCTAAAACAATTATGTTATCTCTTTAAATTCTTCAAAGAATTAGTGTCTGTTAGTTATCCACAAGCGATAGGAAAAATATATCAATCGATAGAACTCGTTAAGCAGAACAAAATTACGTCAGGATAAATCCTCTCATTTGTAGTTTTTTCTTGTTCTTTTTTCTTTTTAGAAAATGTACAAAAGCGAATTTTTACGATAATAAAAAATATCGTTTGTGGCCAACAATAACAGACTTAATAACACGGCACCTATATTAGAGTGAAACTGATTCTAAAACACATTGCTCAAGTTTTTCGTTATTAGCTCTTCATCTTTAAGAATATTAAATAGGAACTTTGCCAAAAATCAGAATTGTATTTCTAATAATGTGTCCCCTTGAATTGGGATCGTATAAGTCTTATCGCCCCGGGCAAGTGCTGATAATAACTATGACAAGCATGAGAACGTGGTCGCTTCAAGTATGACTAACACACCAGAGGGTGATGTGGGCATTCACGTGGAACGATCTCCAGGGAAGAAGCAAATCTTCTGATGAAAATCACGATAACAGATGTGTACCCTTGAATTGAGTTTTATCCGCCTAAATGTTCTTACTGCTATTAAGAGTTATAGGAACTTGAATATAGACAAATGTATCTGTCAAGAACATTATAGAAATACATTAATACGTTCATAACAGTTCCTCCTCATTAACGTGCAAAAGCTTTGTGCTTTCAGTGTGCGTTATCCCGAATTTAATTCCCGTTGGGTACACTTACCTAGACGAGGCTTAATCACTGCGAAATTAAAATACCACTAATTTTACAGTAATTATGTGATATTCTCAAATAGATAAAAGATAATCGAATGTAAAACAAGAGCGCCCTAGACGATATTATTTTGCATAAGGTACTGTTGTCACAAGTCACCTAGTGGCTTTCCGTTTGCAGCCATTTAGAAACGCGAAAATAAATACCAAATTTCTAAGTGGCTGAAAATCGAAAGCAGATAAGTGAGTCGTGATAACGGTACCACATGCAAAATAACATTGTTCAGCACGATCTTGTTTCACATTTCGATTAGCTTTTTTTATATTTGAAGATATCATATAATTACTGTAAAATTAGTGGTATTTTCAAAATGAATATTTAAGTTTATTATTTATCATAGAAGATGTTAGATATTCTTCATGCCTACTGTACTATTGCATATAAGAAAGAAAGAAAGAATGAAAATTAAAATATGAAATATTCCTGGTATTGTGCTGATGATAAGTCTACTTTTGCAGAAAACAGCTAAACAAATTCATTCGTTTCAGAATGATGTTTATATTTTCAGTCATTTGTTTTCTTTCTTGGTTTTCTCTTTCACTTTTCTTTCTCCTTTTCCTACTCTCTGTCTCTGTCTCTCTCTCTCTCTGTATCTTTGCACAACTTGTTAGAAGACAGCTCTCATGTTTATAGAGACACCAGAACGACAAAGGCACGCTCTTACAATTAGTACTTAAAACCTCCTCAGGGTATTAGCGGAAAACCGAAGCCTTTGAAGTTACATTAATTCATATTCCGGCATCTGGCAACATTATGAGACAACGTTGAATAACGAAAAAGAGTTAATAAAAACGAGGATTGGCTGGCTTTACAGTGGAAAGGGAACAAACTTAGAAGTCTAATATTCAGTAGCCAATTTACGTTAAGCAATATTCGTATAATAATAATAATGAAAGTAACTTCTTAAAAAAAAATCTTTCCTCTAAATTACAAACACATTTCCCTGAAAGTACGTCTATATTTTTTGTTGCTTGCAAACTTTGTTATTAGCCTTGTTCTACAGTTTAGGCTTCAATTACGTTGTAAATTCCATTGCAAAAGGGCAGTCGATCATAAGACGATTACCTTAGTTAGTGGATCTTCATTTACATTCCTTAGATGTGATCTAATTGTGTTAAGCTAAGAGTGTATACAAGGAAACGCAATTCTTTGGTACTTTTTGCGTCTTGTGGGACCAGTCATATAGTCGTAGGTGATGAATATGCATGTTTTCGCAAGTGCATTAGATTCCTCTTACTCCAATGATATTTGACCTACGCACTTTTCAATTTTCAAATACGCATCGAGACTTGCTTTAGACTAAAATACACGATTTTTACGAACTATTAACTTTGAAATTTAATTTTAATTTATTTATTTTACTCGTTTACAAAAGAATATGACATATATATACTGTTACTAACGAGACGAGACGAGGCGAAAAATAAGGCTTTTTAGTCTCGTTTCCTGTTTTCTGTTAATGTCTCGTCTCGACTCGAATCTCGAAAAGTTTTACTCGTTTCGTCTTGTTCTAGAAATTTATATAGAAAATTTATGACCAGATTTTTCCTTAACTTCATCGAGAAATTATCAGGATCCTGTCGCGTTACGAGAAGTGCACTGCGCATTTATTATTGGAGTATATTTTTGTGTGATGATTTGCGTGTCTTGAAGCGCCAATAAATACTATTCATTGTGTTCGTACGAACACTTTATTAATTTATAGTTTTTTATTGTGATGATTAGACATAGGACTTTATGCACTTAAAATTCATGATATACACTTGCAACTATGATGTTAAATGTGGTAAAATGTGCATTTAATATGCACTATCATTGCAATAAAATAGAACACTCCGAAACATGCAGCGAAGTTGTGACAGAAGTTTTGTAAGTGAAATATAACATCGAAACTGTACTTTATGTTTCAGGGATTTCTTTTCAGAACTTATTTTTATGATATTTACTGTTTGTATAACCCAATTTTTTTTTTTAGAAACACACAGATTTATGAGATTAAAATGAACACAGTGATATGAGAACACAGTTTCTAGTTTTCCATTATAATTGTACTAGCATTAATTACCCGCTTCATTGGGTTAAATTAAGAAAAAATAGGAATATGTTTCGTTAGTCAGTCACTTTTTACTATTACTAAAGCGCTCCTTGATATTGGTCATTTTCGATGATTTTTAAATCTGAGTTTCACGTCCCACGGTTATACCGGTTAGGCTAAAGGAGACGGTGATGATGAATAATGAATGAAATGGTGGAATGAAAAAGTGGGAGGAAACGAGAGAACCCCGAGAAAACCCACGCACACGGTGTTTGTCCACCACAAATAGTGTTGCCACGAGACGAGACATTTCTCGTGTCTCGTCTCGTCTCGTCTCGTAAACCCTTTTAACGAGACAGAACCCTTTTAAACGAGACACGAGACGAGACAGACTACTTGTTCCGTCTCGAAAACGAGACGAGACACGAGACGAGACGGGACGTCTCGTGAAATGTCTCCTCTCGTCTCGTGTGTCGAAAATGAAAACGCTGGCGGGAATGACCAAGATTGAAATTGCCAGTGGTCATATAGATTGCAAAAGGAAAATCCCCTTTGTGAGAAAACATGTTGAAAAGTCTTCATAAAAAAGTGTCCTCTGTCTATTGAATGAAACAATCGTGATACATGAGCTTCCAGCCTTGTTGTAAACTGAGGAATTCTCTTTTTTATTTCTGGCTGGAATGATGACAAACAAAATCAAAGACAGGGAAGATTTTTACAAGGTCAAGAAACCGAACTACCACCACCACCTATTCAATTTGAAAACTGGGTAAGGTCTACACTCATTACAGGCTGTAGTTGAAAGTTCTGGCTGAGATGGCGGAAGAGAACAGAACAGACTACACTTGTCTTTATTCTCTGGTGGCGGCATTCTTTTTGCTATATGCACCGAAAACGGCAATTGAAGTATGTCATCTTGGAACTAAAATTTTGTCTTCTCTCTCTTTCTCTCTCTCTCTCTCTCTCACACACACACATACACATAAGAATATACTTTTACCATTTTACCAATCGCTCGCTTATTATAAAGCGGTCATGTTGTAAAATTCACCTCTTCGTTTGGAAGGCGGGCGAAGGACAAAGAAAGCAAAGATATTATCGACGAACCCTTCAAATTGTTTGCTTTCAGCAAATTTATGATACTAACAATAACACTTTAGGTGAAGAGGTTTTACAGGGAGACCTTCGTTTTGTTACGCGCTAATGTTTGATCTGACCAGAGTGCGAAATTGCCCTCTGCTTCCATGTTGAGAGGAGGGGAATACTTCCCTTTCCTAGTGAATAATATTCATTAGGACCTGAATTATCTTCAGAAATTGTTTCTTACAGGCATATAAAACCTCTCGAACTTGATAAGTTTAAAGAACATTTGATATAATATCCATGGAACTCCGTTGAAAGCAAAAAATATCATGAGAATGATCAAAATTCGAACATTGGAAAACATAATTAACAGAAAAGAAATAGGTAACCCAAACCATATTATTAAACCTGCTATAAAATGTATATCCTATATTTTTACTAATTCCTTACTCCCATGAAAGTATCCTGGGGAGGATATTCCCTCCAATTTTTTCAGACTGAAATCCTTTTATCCCGTACGATTTCTCTCGCTGACACTATACGAAAAAACAAATGCTGTTAAAATCCATACACATGACCCTTCCAGGACTCAACCCGGGGCCTTCAAGCCATGTTCTATAGCCGCAGACCGCTCGGCTTGGTATGAAGATGTACGTTGTATGATTGCGAATAGATCATGTCAATATAAGAAACTTTAATTCAAAATGGCCAATCAAAAATCAACTTTTTTTTTTAGCCACTAGCTAATCTGGGTGTACTGTTATGAGTTTGTTACACAAACGGGGCAACCACCACATAGTAGCAAACACCCCGCGGTTATGGGAACAGATTTGAACCATGGAAGTGAAGACTGGCCCCAAGCATTCTTTCGTCCGATGTGTCGTTCAGCTCCCATTACTATGGCACTTTAAGTAGATCTTACTGTGCAGTAATATATAATATTTCAATCAAATACTTTCCATTACTCAATAAAATTATTTGGTTCCGAGCTTTTTTAAAAAAAAATAATTGCAACAAATCTAAACATGCTAAATTGGAAAGTAGTTTTTGGATTGTTATGGGTTAACACTGTGAAACCTAAAGGCTGGAATATATGAAATCAAAGTGTACACACATATCTATCTCTCTATTTATCTATATATCTTTCCATCTCTCTCTCTCTCTCTCTCTCTCTCTCTCTCTATATATATATATATATATATATATATATACAGACACTATAAAGCAAGTGGGCTGATAGTATACGATAGTGTCGGGGATGGTGACACCTTTACATCGAACTTTGCTTATCGTGTAAACATTATTTGACATTAGTGTCATCTTCGACGTACCTATGAGCAATTTGCTGTATATTCGTGTTGTTATTGTAACGATTCGTGTATTGAAACTGGTGAAACAAATTTCAATGTTTCAGAATGTAAAAAAAAAAGAAAGAAAAAAAGAAGAAGAAGAAGAAGAAGAAGAAGCCAGGGTCGAGAAGTCTCAGACAACTAACAGCAGAGATATATTATCTTGTAAACTATTTGTCCTTGCCTTGTGAGCTTATTTGAATTTATTTTTAAGACTTTTAGGTAACTTTGGCCGAATGGATGATGATGGGAAAATTAGTGGAATGAAGAAAGTGGTAGGATACTAGACAACTTCGAGAAAACACACACATTCGAAAAATGAAATGAAATGAAATGAAATCTTTGTTTTACGTCCAACGATTATGCCGGTTAGGCTAAAGAAGACAGTGATGATGAGTAATGAATGAAATGCTGGAATGAAGAAAGTGAGAGGAAACGGGAAAACCCCGAGAAAATCCACGCACACGGTGTTTGTCCACCACAAAGTTCACTTGGCGGGGCTGGGATCGAACCCGAAACCCCAAGCACCAGAAGTGAACGCTCTACCACTGAGCCACCGCGGTCCCCACACACATTCAATGTTTGTCCATCACAAAGCTCACATGGCACTAACCGAGATCAAACCGACTACCACATACACTAGAGGTGAAGGCTTCACGGTGTAGCTACCGTGACATTTCTTGTCTTGTGTGTTCTAGGTAATACTTGTAACTTAGTTGCATCTTGATTAGCATGGTGCAGCCTGCTACATTTTACTTTCGTTCCCATGGTATGCTGCTATATTTTTTACGAGACAAGACGAGACAAAACGAGACAAACGAAACGAGACGAAACGGGACGGGACATAACCTCTCGAGACGAGACACGAGACGGGACGAGCACTTTTTTGAGACGAGACATGCTTTGCACGAGACGAGACGAAACAGCCTGAGGTCTCGTCTCGTGGCAACACTAACCACAAAGTTCACTTGGTGGGGGCTGGGATCGAACCCGGGACCCCTAGCACCAGAGGTGAACGCTCTACCACTGAGCCACCGCGGCCCCACGATGATTTTTATTTATCCTCTCTCCTCCCCATGTTGCGGGCCACGTCATCGGAAGTGTCATTGTTCATCTCAGCGGCCCCGAAAAGTATGAATTCGACACTGATATTGGTAATTTTGATTATCTATATCTATATCTATATCTATCTATCTATCTATCTATCTATCTATCTATCTATCTATCTATCTATCTATCTATCTATCTATCTATCTATCTATCTATCTATCTATCTATCTATATCTATCTATCTATATCTATCTATCTATATATATATATATATATATATATATATATATATATATTCCTTCAAAATTCTGATTTCCTCCACTAGATATGTGTTCAGTGTTCCTTTTCTACTTAACATCAAACATAAAAGGAAACACTAAACAACTCTTCGTTTTACATGTAACGTTACAGTTGGGAATCATTCCATAGTTTATGGATATCAACAAGTCAACGACTCAGCAAGCAACTAATACATGTGCCTGTTTTATAAGCATTTCTTGCTGATTATGCACAAAACTTGTCAACAGTTTTAAATAAATTATCTCAACTTCCACTCTCCCTCTCTCTTTTCTTTCTGTCACTAATTGATTAATATTTATTACTCTCTCTCTCTCTAATTAATTAAACAATTATTCAATAACCTTTGTCTCTCTGTCCCTCTTGCTCTTAGGTAAACATTAACTACAAACTATGTAATTACCTCAACAATTACTTGGTGATCATCCTCTGAAATTGATTTACTGAAACCAAACTCACAGTATCATTCTCTTTCTAAGACACTTTTCGCCGAGAGCACTGTCATTCACGAGAGAGACTACAGTACAAATTCTTCAATTTCATGGATACTCGTGCGGGGGAGGGATACGGTGGCCCAGTGGTATAGTGCTTAATCTGATGTGTGGTGTCCGTGGTTCGATCCCCGGCCAGTGGGACAATATCATGTTTGTTTGTGGTTTGACAATATCGTGTTCGTAGGTTTTCTCAGGGTACTCCTGTTCCCTCTCACTTTCTCATTCCATCAATTCTTCCATCATCATTCACTTGCCTTACTCGTCCGTCTCCCTTAGTCTAAAGAGCATAATCGAGGGACGTTAAACTGAAATATTTCACTTTCATTAGGGGTAAATTTGAATAACGGTGTAACTAGCAATTCTTCAATTTTTCAGGAGAGCAGAAAAACAAACGCCCTTATCCAATTAACCAACGTATTCACACACTATTTTTGGAGATAGGCGTTCGCTACGGAGCAGAGATATTACCTTAACACCACCTAGACACATAACATATGGACATGCTCAAACTTGCAGAAAATATGTATCTCTCATTTTGCCGGAAATAGGTCGATACGTCCTTATCCAAATTACCCCCGTATCTTGGACACTCTTGGCCGAGAAAACTGTTTCTTTACGATGGACACTGCACCACAAACTCTTCCCTTTCTTAGACAGTCCTCACCAAGAGACCTCTCTTCTTCGAAGGGACACTCCACCATAATGAGATGGGGCCTGGAATTGTAATCCTGATCTCTTGGTTGTGAGATAGTGTGGTGAGGAACAGCATATGTAGTTTTTAATATTTAACGTTCTACATTATGCACTGAGGTTAAGAAAAACAGTGATGATAATAATGAATGAAATGATGGAATTTAAAAAAAAAAATGGGAGGAAACGGGAGAACGATGATAAAATCTACTCAAACGTTGTTTGCTCACCACAAATGTTGATCTTGCATAATTTGTCTGCTCACCTGCCAACTACACAGGATTGAACCCCCGGATCGTGGTTCGAACCCCACGTTAATAATTTAATAGTAAGTACCGTCCGTCATAACTTAGGTTTGCATCAGGACGCAAAACGCAGAACCTCAAATTCCAAAACTCCACAACGAATTCTTCAATTTCTTAAACACTTGTGACGTACTTTTTTCTCTCTACATAGCAATATTTTTTCTCGAAATGAACTTCTCATATTAAATTTCTCGCTAAACTGCTTCCTCTATATGAATTATATAAGTTGATTGATGAATTGGAATTCAAAAATGAAATGAAATCTTTGAGTTTTACGTCCCACGCATATGCCGGTTGGGCTAAAGGAGATGGTGATTATGAGAAATGAATAAAAAATGGTGGAATGAAGAAAGTGGGAGGAAACGGAAGAACCCCGAGAAAACCCACGAGCTCGGTGTTTGTCCACCACAAAGTCCACGCGGCGCGAGCTGGGATCGAACCAAGGACCCCAAGCACCGAATTGGAATTCAGTGATTCTTTCAGTTTCGAAGCTATATGAGAAGTGGACTACGGAATTTGTTTAATTTTTTCGGCCGACATTCATTCTATAGATATGACTATAAAGATGGTCCGCAATGCACTTTTAGGATCACGACCGGCTCTAAAATTATGCAGACTTCTATTTCTTTTTAGGGTAGGACTTCATATCTAAACAGTGCCATTTCTACTTATAATTATATATATCAAGCCGTGACTCTCGTAGATACCTTCAGTTTTAGTTTTATAGTATACAAATGTAGACAAAAGAACGGCTGCCAACTGTACGTGTTTAACAACTCAGATACGGGTGTACGGGTTGCTGTTTAAAATGTACGGATGAACTAATAATTTTCTAAAACTTTACTCAAAATCTGAACTAATGGTAAAAATTAACTTTCACATGACCTGCAAATAATTTTACTCTCACGTAAAAAAGAATCCTGCTGTATTGAAAAGTGCTAAAAATGAAAACAAGTAGAATTTTAAGCCTGTTCAGAAATAAATATTAATTATAGTTTCAAATCAAACTTATTTTATCTAACAAATATTGCTCAACATAGATTTAAAAAAAACATAAGTGGATGTGTTTAACTGAAATAAGGTTCTAATTTAACGAAATTGAATTTGGAGGACTCAAGCTGTAAATGTACGGGTGAGCAGGTTTGAAAAGTTGGCAGCTTTGCAAAAGAATAACGAATAACATAATTGAAGTTATTGTTAAGAAGAAAAAGAAATGTTATTTTTCTTTTATGTTCAAAGTGTCTTTGTGTAGATAAATTAGACTGCATATTGTATGAATATTTTACCCACGCAAATACACCATTGAAGTATTACAAACATCCTGTGTATTTGTTGTGGATACATATCAGTATAACATATACGGAAATGACATTATATTTCAATATTGTAAACACTGTGAGAACAACAAAACAGAAGTACAGCGGATAAAAAGAATGAACATAAAAAACATGACGGTAATGTTGCCAACCCCACGAACTTGTTTATTCACGTACGGTAATTATCATAAACGTGTGAATGATGAATCTAATCCCGGTTCGTACGAAAAATATAGGTACAAATCTGGGAGATATAAGAAGTCTTCGAGACAAAACGTAGTATTTAGGTAGTGTACAATGTGTACTTTGAAATCGAGACTCAGGCTCACTAACTTCAAAGAGGCTCATGCTCACTAATCTCTATGAGACTCACTGGGGGTCACGCTCACTAATATCATGAAGCTCACGCTAGCACAGACTCACTATCCTCACTAGGGGCCATGCTCACTAATCTCAATGAGGCTCACTGTAGCACAGACTTACTATAATCAATGGGGCTGGCACTCACTAATCTCAATGAGGATCACTATTCTCAATGGGGTTCATACTCATAAATCTCAATTAGGTTCACACTAGCTCAGACTCATGATCATCAATGGGGTTCATATAATGAGGCTCACGCTACCTCAAACTCACTATCCTCAATGGGGCTGCTACTCACTAATCTCAATGAGGTTCACGCTAGCTCTGACACTATTCTCAATGGGGTTCGTACTCATAAATCTCAATTAGGTTCATGCTAGCTCAGACTCATGATCTTCAATGAGGTTCACATTATGAGGCTCACGCTACCTCAAATTCACTATCCTCAATGGGGCCCACGCTCACTAATCTTATTTTATTCTAGCTCGAAAACTTCAATGAGACTCATACTAACTAGCTTGTACTCGCACTCACTAACTTCATTGAGGATTTGACTCAAGATTTTGGCTCGCTATCGCTCATACTCACAAAAGCTCGCCCGCAGTTATTAAACTCGAGACCTAATGACCCTCAAAGTTACTTGTCGGAAATTCAGATAGCGTTAAAAAAACCTTTATACGATCCTCTAATGAATGTAATCGTTTTAAATTAAACAAATTAATTCCCCTCCACAACTCTTGATTATTTACCTCGTAGAACTGTCTCGGTAAGGAGTAAAATGAGGATAAATTGAATTAATTAATAATAACAATAATAATTTGGTTCCCGGTAGAGGCTCATACAGTTCGAATTCCGTGTTAAGTTGTGGGTTCAAGTAGCCTCAGTGCTGACCGTGACGCTAACCTTCAAATCGACCAACAAATCAATAATAATAATAATAATAATAATAATAATAATAATAATAATAATAATAATAATAATAATAATAATAATAATAATAATAATAAGTACCGATCTGAGGAGTATGGAAGTTTTCTGATGACGAGTTAGCATCATTGCATGACGAACAAAGAGGGACAGTAAAGTAGTTGCCAGAAGAGAGTTTCTTAATAGCAGTCTTTTGTTGAAAGCCAAAATAGCAACAATTTTCTACTTATAAATCCCATTGACTATGGAGAGTCTGTTACTTATTTCGTTGGGAAATTATTTTCCTCCTTTTCTCTTTTTCTATATATAAAAAATGAGTGTTTGTACCACAAACATACGTTCTTTCACAGGATGCTGTTTACTGTTTCTTTTTAAGAATATAAGTTCTTTTTCCAAATATATTTCATTGTCATTCGGGAATGCTGAGTATTGATAGACCGTAACAGTTTCCGATTTTAAAAAAGTCATCATTTGAAATCGAATGATCGCACTTTACTTTGTGACATAGACTATTTTCATAAAAATAGAAACACACACGTCAAGTGTCTGGATTGGCAACGGTCAGGCTTTAGCGCCGACTGTTGTTGGTGATAAGGTAAACTATGTACTAAGTAAGGAACAGTAAAGTGACAGTGTGCAATAAACTCAACGTACGATGATAATGTAAAATGACCGACGTGCTTGATATCCAAGGAGGGTAAGTTGTTCGGACGCGATTATATGGTGTGAGAATGACGAAAGTTGCAAGTGTATTGGGTGTGTGTCGCAAAGTACAGATCCAAGTGAATGACGATCTACAAAACTCACGGCAAAACCATATCGGTGAAGAGGAACAGTGATAGAAAGAAAACCCTCCTGGACAGATTCCGTACAAGTGACGGAGGAACTCAAGCATTACCTCCAACAGCCTATATCGACAATCACAGTCCGCCGTGGATTACGTGACGCGGGTATGCGGGAGCGGGTTGTACGGACGAAACCGCTGATAAGGAACCATCACACTTGAGCATGACGCCAATGGTGCCACGAACATGCAAAATGGTCCGTTCCTGACTGGAAACGTGTGATATGGTTGTATATGTAGGGTAACTGGCTACAATAACGCTACCATTCTTAGTTTTTTGAAGATTTCATATTTGATATTTGATGGAAAAAATATATGTTACATTGTTTAGTAGCTTAGCATTCACTAATTACAATACAATGCAAAGAAACTGGAAAAATATATGTAGTGCAAGTAATACACAAAATTGTCATGCAAAGTGAAATGGTGGTATTGCATACATTATGGATGATATAGCGCCAGGTTATCATTATTCATATTATCACGAAATCATGAACTGAGATACGTTGGAACAAGTACAATTAGTTGGAACAAGAAACAGTGTCCAGTAAGAGGCATATGTGATCACAAGTTTCATGATACCACCCCTTACAGGCTCCACATTGCAACACTACAAATAATACCACTCCTTACAGTTTTACCAGTATCGTAGTAATAGTACACTTTGCAAGTAACGCAATAGTAGGAGCTATCTTTGCGATGGCATGCTTTTGAACTTTTACCTTCGCCGTTCTTTGTAGAAATATTCTTTTTTTCGTCCAATCGCTTGCAAAGTTGACCCATTATCCTTCACGTTAGGACGTTCGTTAAAGAAACTTCTAATCATTGCCACTGGTTGGAAGTTTTTTTTTTATCTATTCCTTTCAGGAAGAGATGTTAATTTTTGGAGTTGGAATAAGTTCAGTGAAATACCTGTTACTGGAGGATGTAGAGTGAGAAGACGAAGCATTAGCTACAGGATCATGGATACATGCAGATGACGTTGACAGCTGGGAATTGTTTATGTCTTCAATGAATCAGGTTATTCTTGTCCAATGCAGTTCCAGTACAGGAGCTAGTGTCGGATACACTGAAGAGATGGTAATTGACGCAAAGGTTGTTTCTGAGAGTACTAAAGGATTGAATGGATATATGCCAGTAGCTTGAAAAGCAGATATTGCATTCTGAGATGTGGAAACTTTAACCAAGACAGTAACGCCACTGTATCCATCACGTTCGGGGTTATTGCAGCCATAGAACACAATGAACATACCATCGTTTCACTGCTCTCTACTAACACATTAACTCATGTAAACATAGTCGATATATTCATTATTGACCATTGTGTTTTATTTAAAAAATGCCGTTTAAATTTCTACACATTACGCGCTTAATATAACCTTTCTTACGTTTTCTGTTCTCAATTTTCAAGTCTGAAATGATAACATAAACTGCACAACACACACGTTACACCACAGGAAATCAACTCACGCGCGAAAACAACAGATGTGCCTCCCTCACATTGGGACATTGCAGAGTGCTGCCACATGCTTAGTTTCTGTGCTGTAAACAGTTGAAAAACAAATGGCGTTATTGTATCCCTGGCGTTATTGTAGCCAGTTACCTTATCATTTATCATATTTCAAACCATGAAATATATTTATGCGTGGTATATACCAATACAAACATATCATCCGCAATGACTCCGCCCAACCAACCGTGAAACATAGCGGAAGTTCTGTGATGTATTGGGTCACAATATACTGGTTTTTAATGGGTCCTGTGCTGATGCTTACTGGTCGCTGCATTGGTCGGCTCCAGAACCCCGCATTTGCGTATTCTAGGGCCTCGCACTTTTCATATCTTCATTGATTTCGAGATATGGCTTTCTTATCACAACAATTGCAGCTCCCATTTGTTATCTTCCGCTTTTTGTATCCCTAGGTATATCCCTTCAAATCAAAACTTAAAAAAAAAAAAAAACGTCTAATATATGTTCACTCTTAAGAGATTTCGAGATATGACCATGTAATTTTAACGATTACAATCCCACCGTTTTTCTTCCCCTCTTAGGCAAACATCAAAATCCCTAACCACGTCTTTAATTATTTTAAATTCAGATCCTAAACACTAATTTCATGTCGAGATTTCGAGATACGGCCATCTTATTTTAACAATTGCAACCTCGACTCTTATTTTCTTCCTTTGTAGGAAGAAAACTCAAAAAACGCTGAAATATGTCATTAATTATTTTAAATGAAAATCCTAAATACCAAATTTCATGTTTCCTATCTTAATTGAAATGTGGCCATCCAATTATACCAAATGTAACCCAATCATTTTTTATTCCCGACTCTTTTCTTCCCATCTGGGGCAAATATCAGAAAAATGATGAAACACGTTTCTAATTATTTTAAATAAGAAGTCCAAGTATAAAATTTCATGTCCCTAACCTTAAGAGATTCCGAAATACAGTCATATTGTTATAATAATTGTAAAATAGATGCGAATTAAAAATATTTTGTTATAATTTCTCTTCCGTTCATCATTTATTACACATACTGTTCGCTTACCAACGGAAGCGTCACAACGCAAAGAGCAAAGCATCGGTCCTTTAAGGACAATCTTTCTAGCAGGGTGGAAAAAAATCATGATTTTTTTAATAAAAATCATTTTTGTTGATTTTTTTGATTTAAATCGATTTTTTTGATTTAAATCAAATCTTTCTCCTGGTATAATACAAGTCGCGAATTGAAGATAAAGCGTTAGGAATTAGTATTAAATGCTAATTATGCCATTTAAGTGAAAGTATTGGGGTTGAATTTTGAATTATCCCCAATCGTTAACCTATATCAATCCCAAACAATGTTTCTTAACCCTTTTAAATTATGGCTCTTTTTAAAGGTAAATTATAGACTTTCAGTCAAGCAACTACATCAACATCCCTATTTATCCTGGGATCATGGTACATACATCACTCTCTTTAGAATAGAACAGCTTTTGAAACGGTAACATTCACATTTCCGTATCATGTCCCTGAAGCGGGAAATTTTGAGAGTAATCGGCATTTTTTTAAACTTTTTTTTTTAAAAATTTGGTCCCCTCTGGATACCTCTGTGTTACAACACGGATCTCAAAATCAACTGGGAAATGCTAAGGGGTGTACTAAATGTGTGTACAAAATTTCAAGCTTCTCTTTTGAGTAGTAAGAGTGAGGAAACTATTTAACAATGAGCTAAGAACATTCCCACAATGCCCCAGATGACCCGGATTTAATATAAAAATTTCCTCAGACATCCCTATTTATTCTAAGATCATGATTTGTACATTATTCTCTTCAGAATAAAACAAATTTTCAAACAGTACCCTTCAAATGTCTCCATCATGTATCTGGGGCGGGTAAATCACGAAAAGAGGAATTTTCTGTTAAAAAAATGTATTTTTTTTAATTTTACCTCTGTGGACCCCTTCCCCTGTTTTAAGACAGAGATCTGAAACAAATCTGAAAAATACTGAGGGGTGCACTCAGTAAATGTGCAAAATTTCAATCTTGTAGGTGCAAAAGTAAACCCGTGAAAAATAATATTCCCCAAATACCCCAGATTCCCGTATAAAACAGGATCTCAGGTAACAGTTTCCTGAGGCATCCCTATTTATCCTAGGAGCATAGTATCTACATCATTTTCTTCAGAAGAGAACAGCCTTTCAAACGGTACAATTCATATGTCTTCATCTGAGACGGGAAAATCACGAAAAAAGCTATTTTTTGTTAAAAATATCCTTTTTTAAACATTTTTGCCCCTCTGGACCCCGCTGTTTCCACGTAGAGATCTGAAAACATCTGAAAATTATTAAGGGGTGCACTGAACGAGTGTGCAAAATTTCAGTCTTCTGAATGCAAAATGTAACCCGCCAAATAATAATAATAATACCCATAACAAAAAATATCTTTTTAAATTTATCACATCACACACTATGCCTCAACGCAGAAAGGCATTGCAGGGTAGGCAAAAACCATGGTTTTTATTGAAAAAAAAAAACAAAAAATCAGTTTTTTTTGTTTAAACCTGGTTTTTTGGTTTAAACCAGTTTTTTTTAATTAAATAATTTACTCTATGCATTTATATCACATATGAACAAAAATAAGTTTGTTTCACTTTGGTGTTATTATGCAACAACCGGGTTGTGCTGGAACGGATCACATAAGCTTAAAGCGGAGTCCAAACCGTTTCTCGTCTCTTACATCCGAAACAAATTGTTCTCCATTTGAACTTGAAAACTGGACTAATTGGCCACAAATGCAATACGTCTGCCGACTCACTCACGAAGGACTCCTGATACGTTGTACTGATCTTTATATACTTTTAATATAATTGTCTAATTGTCAAGAGTCATTTCAGAAGGACAAAAAGATAAACAGTTGCACAATTGAAACCATTATACAGAATTACATATGGACAGTTTCAAAATACTGCAGAGTACAGAACTAATTTAGTCCAAATTAGTTCACTACGACTTTTATTAGTCCAAGTTAAAGAAATACAACGACGTAATTTTCATATCAGTAAGAAAAGTGAATAAAAATAAGAATTATTTGAGTCGACTTTGGCTCTGACCCATTTATACATAAATATATACCAAAGATATTTCTGATTTCAGTAAATGCCTCTCGGGGGATTTGTATGACCCCCTTCCCCAAAGTACGATATTTTGATGTATATTATCAATAGTAAACATTACTAAAACGATACAATATTTAGAATTTTCCTTTGATTGCAATTGCATAACAATAATAACAAACTATTAAAAAAATCACAAAAGAAACATTCATAACCTTACAAAAAAGTTGCTTTTGTAGTATAGGGCTAATTTCTTTGAGTAATGAATGGGGAATTTAAATTTGAATATAATAGAAATAATATGCGGGAGTGACATGCGATAACCCACTAATGTGTGTGTTGAAGATTTTACGAAAACTTACACTTTTACAAACATTTTTCGTTTTTTGCATGGTTTAAACCAGCCAACCCTGCGTGAAAGCATATGTAACGTGTTCTAAAATGCCTCCAGCCTTACAGAAAACGAAGTAAAATGCCTTATTGGTACTTTTTAAATTGAATAATGAAGATTCTACCATATCACCTAAAAATAGGTGATATAATTTAAAACGTCAAGCATTAAGGAAAAAGTACAGCAACGTTTATCAAAAAGACACTTTTTTTTCACAAAAGTTACTGATATTTGGCAGGGGCCTATTTTTAAAAACTCAGAACCAGCTTGCGGCATGAAATACATAAATTTCGCCTAAAGTTATAAAATTAACAAAAAAATTGGAGAGGGGATAGGACCTAAATACGCCCTATTATCTGAGGACAAACAAACAGACACGCACAAAAAAGAATTTTCGCCTTAAATGTCAATGGTGATTTCCCCGTTGGAATAGTTAACGATTTTAAAACCCAAACCCAATGTTACGAAAAGAAGAAAGAAGGATTGCTCCGTTACCTGTTCAAAACGGGATTTTCCCTAATCATCCTCTGCATGACACTTGTTTTCATACTATACTGTACATTTGAGTCTCATTGTATTATGATTATTAACTTCCATAATCAAAATAACAGAACAGAAACGGAATTTTACTTATCTTCATTTTAAATTAATTTATTTAGGAATTCGATTTAAATCAACGATTTTTATTAAAAAAATCAAATGATTTAAATCTTGATTTAAATCGTGATTTAAATCAGACTGATTTAAATCAATCCACCCTGCTTTCTAGTAACCTTGGTGAGAAAAAAAAAGAGAAAGAAATGAAATTTTTAATTTAACGTCCCACAGTTATGCCCTTCAAGTTAGAGACGGAGTGATTAAGTAAAGAGAATTATTATGAAAGAATTAGTGGAACAGGAATGTGAAAGGAAACTGGTGCACTTCGACGAAACTCCACAACAAACACATTGCTTGGAATCGAATCAGGGATTCCACTCGCCAGAGTTTTCACTAGGGGTGGTCACACTTTGTGATATTTTAGTTTCTTTCTTTTTTTTAATATAGTATATGAAAACCGAGTTTCAGTTTCGGTTTTTTTAAAAAAACAAATCGATTATTCAGTTTTAGAAACAAACGGATTTTCGGTTTTTTAAACCAAACATCTGTTATGAAAATTGAAATTGAAGTTTTAGTTTAAAATGTTAAAATGTTTTCAAACCCCGAAAACAACTGGCAATTTTATCATGTGTCCATTACAAAAGTACTTTCATTCAAATAAGAGTGCTCGAATTAGGATGAACGACATTCCTTTTCTTTTTATTTCATTAAGGCAATCATTCTCCCTAGCTTTCAAAACATTCCCTATACAACTAATGCTCGAAAGCAAAGATGCAAAGCGCCAGTATCAGTGCATGTCTTCACATGAATATTCAAGTTTACCGTCCAATTAAATACTTTACCTATGTTATCTCACTATTATGGATGCCGGTATGAGAATTAATGGAAAGAAATGTCGGAGTATATCATACATACAAGAGTTGGCTGGCTCCATAAAAGGGACGCTGGTAGATATATTGAGAGGACACCATATCAATTAATCGGAAAAAGATATCACCTATTGTGTGATGTATGTATGTTGGTATAGACATCTCATATCATGCCAATGAAAACATAGATAACTGTAATTTAAGATATAATTTTGAAATAAAGATGTTTAAACCAAAGCGTCGTTTCAGCATGATATTTGATTACAGAAAAAAAACTCACAATGTATGCGAATTGTTTTATGTACTATTCCAGAATTTTCCAGGAAAATTTATTCACTTCGTTTTCGTTATTAAATTGATTTTTGGAGTGCGTTTTAAAGGGGAGGACACATTAAGAATTTTCACAGTTGCCTGGCGTGCCAGTACACCTCTAACTACATGATTACTTATACGATCCATTTCGAGCATGCATAGTTACGATGGAAAACAGAGAGAGCATGGGAAGAATTTTATAAAAAAAATATGAGAACAGAGAAATTAAAAAGAGGAAGGAAATATTAGAAAATGTACAACAAGGAGGTGAAATTTGTAGGACTTCGGAAGAAACTAGGGACTACTACGATGGGAGTAGAAGATAAGAATGGGAAGGTAAGTGAGCACAGAGAATCTTAAGAAAATGGAAATAATAAATTGAGGACTTGTATGAAAGTAGGAATAGACTGCATGACCTACAGTAGATATTGAAGTTAAAAAAAAATAGTACGCGAGGATGATAAAGGGTTTAATATACTTCAGAGTGAGTTTGAAAAGTTAAATCTGAAACGAAGAATGAGAAGATGACCTGGCTAGATAATATATTAATCTAATTCATTAAGAATATGGAAGACAAAGGCAAAAAAGAATTGCTCGACTCTGTAATGAACGGAAGAGTGGCAAAAACTTTCTTGAAGACTATAATGATACCACTTGCTAAGAAATTGATCCTAAAGAAATGTGAGGACTACAGAACTATTAGTCTCATATCGCATGCAGCAAGTTATGCTTCGAATACCGAACAGAAGGTTATATAGAAGAACAAATGAAGAAGTTGAAAAGAAATAGATTGGCTTTGGAAAGGTAAGGACACAAGAGATGCTATCGGCTTTTAAGAGTAAATAGCGAAGGTGTCGTGCATTTTCGCACGGTGCAATTTCATCGAGCAATTTCACATGGTCCTGTTTATCGGATAAATCATTCTGCAGGTGGCGTGCATTTTCATACGATCCACCTGTCAATCAAGTAATTCATCTTGAAACCACTCTCACTATAGGGGGAGGAATGGCGCAGAACAAACGTGAACTATATAAGAACAGTAAAAGAGCAAATACCAGTTAAAATATTTTAAATACGAACAATTGCAATTAATATTAGAAATGGAGAGTTTAGAAAATGTTTTACGTTCACAAAATGAGTAATAAAGAAAATAACCGGAAATGAAAACAACTAAGAAGGAGACGCAGAGCAAAATATGAGCAAACAAAACTTATAATAAAGAGAAGAGACAAATTATAACATAAACAATGGGAAATTAAAATAAATAAGAGAAAATAATAACAAAACTATTGCAAATTAAAATTGATAAAAACAAAAAGAATAGCAAATTAAAATAAATAAGAACAGATAAAGAATAATCAAAAATTAAAATAATTATTAACAGAAGATAGAACAATCACAAATTAAAATAAATAGAGAATAAAATAAGCAGCACATGAGAGAATTCAGTTAGGAAGTTCAAAAATCCAAGAAAAATGTTCCCGCCTCAGAGTATAGGAAAACGTTTTGATTTGTGAAACACACAACATTAGCTCCATAACCCAAGGCGGTTCTAAAAAGAACCTTGTCATCTTGTTATTTTCCGAGCGAACAGCAGGTCGTTAAAATGGAACCTTCATACTTCTGTACATCGTCAATCCATTTTGTAAAATTCTATCTTATTATTACAGCTTTTGGAGATAGCTCAATCTTCTCAAGTATTGTTTAAGTCATCCCCTATTTCCTAGCTTCTCCAGGATTAATTGTAATAGTTTGTCAAGACGGACTTAAGTTGATTTTCTACGTTTCTCCGGATTGCAGTCTAAGCCATGTCATGCAAACGCATGAAAACTAGACGTGTCATCTGCCTTTAGTACACTCAAAAGCTTCAAAAAATGTGGTGTATTTCTAGATATGCTGCAGTTTAACTTATTGTGAATCCCTCCACTAGCTTATTTTTCTAGGCCTTTGACCATTGTAGTTCCATATTTTTCTTGGAATGTTTGGATTGTTTACCTATTGTTCAATGAAATATTCGATGAACTCTTCGATTTTCTGGCGAGATGGACAGTCCTCCATAACGATGAGCCAACCTTCATCTATCCTGCTTGATAGTATAAATGTTAATGCAATACACTTACGAACATGATGGCATACATCTTCACTGTGGAGGTATTCTTCGACGAGACTTATACTCTAAACCTTCCACTAGATGCTCTTTCAAATGGTAATGGCAGACGGAAATTTCTAAATTAGGAAACACCACACGCAATACATTGATTGCCGTAAGCTTAAAATCCATTTTCAGCAATCGAGGCTCGTTATGGCCAGACCACATTTTAAGAAATGCAAACAGTTGCTTGTATGGCCGTTCTGTTTTATCTAGCAGCAATGCACGTAAGACTAGTATAAACAAAGTCTTATCGTGTGCTTGTCCCATAACTGCATATATAGTGTACAATTGAGAAAAATAATTGCAGCAACTCTTCAAGTTTCATCAGAAAACCATTGTTCGCTATCCCTCAGTGCTTGTTTCAAACCTTTGTAACCGAAGCACATAATTGGTCCGTCTCTTTCCAGTGCGTCGTACTATAAAAACCAGGTAACATCTTCAAGCTTATTTCGAGTTACCAAGGTAACAAAATGCTTATTTTATTCATTCTTGTTGAGAATGACTTTATTGTTGACATCTCGTACATTAATTTCTGAAAATACAGCTTTTGACAAACTTAGGCGCAGAACGCCTTGAAAGCAGGCCTCGGATCGTGTGAAAATGCACGACACCTGCAGAATGATTAGTCAGATAAACAGGACCGTGTGAAATTGCTCGATAATGGGCACCGTGCGAAAATGCATGGAATCTTAGCGAAAGGTTTGCAGAAAAGGGAAAAAGGTGTATGTACTATTGATCTAAGGTATATGAAGAGGTTTTTGACAGGTGAAGTGGGAATTGTTAATGAGAGTTCTAAAGAAAGTTGTGTTGAAATGAACAGATAGAAAACCTATAAGAACTTCGCGTATATGAACCAAAAAATAAGTGCTTGAATAGGGGAAGAAACAACAGAGTGGAGTTTGACAGGAATGTTGCTTCTTGGCAACATTATTTTGTACTTATCTAAAGGAGATAGTGGAGAAGGGCTTGTATAATGAAATAGACCTTTAGGTAGGAGGTAGAATGATTAGTACGTAAAAGTAATGGTGATTGAAATAAAGCGGTCCTATCAAATATAGAAGTATTAGAGAAGAAAGTAAAACAGGTGACTAGTTTTCAATAGCTGGATAGTATTAGGGAGGAGAAAAAGGGCAAACGTGAAAGAAAAGCAATTATAGGAATTGCGAAAGGAGCATTTAGGAGGATGAGCCCTTGAATAAAGAGTTACGAAAAAAAATCAAGTGAGTTTCGTTTCACAGTGTGAAACTAGGATATATTTCCAAACTATGCGAATACAGTACTCAAACTTGAAATAGTACATCAAAACTACTGGTTGAAATAGAGGAATAAGATAGAATAAACCTGTTCCTAGAACGCTGAATCTATTATTAAGAAGCCATTACAACATCTCTTACTGATTTTGATTTATGGAGATTAATATTGAAATCATAAGTGTTAATTGATTTTCATTCCGATTACAGAGTAAGATAGATTAATAACATCAGAGGTGAATCATATTCTTGTGGCACTGAATCCACATCAGAATATTACTTGTCACTATTATTTCAGTTTGATCTATTAGGCAATCAGTGTTGTAACTCGAAATCGTAGATTTTCACCACCTTCAGTTTGAACAAAAAGCTAGAAGTCTAGACAAAACTCAATCTTAAGACACTGAATCTGTTTAAGTATCGTCTTTCGATATTTCTCACCATTTTAGCCCTAGGGAAATATATATGTATTGAAACCAAAAGTATTAATAAATTTCAACCACTTCCAGCTTTGGTAGAATGTTGTAAACGGTAATGGTATGTTTTCTTGAACCGATTGCAAAAACTCTTGTCGCTTTTTTTTTTTATATTTTTTACCGTTTTTAGTATGTGGCAATCAAGGTTAAAACCGGAAATGACCTCTACTGGTCATTTCCTACTGGATTAAATAGAGGTTGAGATGGAACCTATTCTGGAGACACTGAACAGATCGAAAAAAAAAGTTTGTCACTGTTTATCACTGTTTCTGTTCTATAGTAATAACACAAAAAATAGTTGATTCATTCCACTTCCGGCTTAAATAGAGGGTTAACAAAGTATGTGGAGCCTATTAATAAGACACTGAATCGATTGAAAAAAAAAAAAACGAAATCTTGCATTTTTGCCCTATGAAAATCAGTATTAAAACCGATAGTACTAGAAAACTTCAGTTATTTTCCAGTCTTGGTAGAGTATTACAGGTGGTAATGCTCTGCTTGCTTGAGACGCTGAACCGATTGCAAAACGGAAAAAAAAAATCTATGCTGATCAACGTGGAAACCGGAAATGATTCATTAATACCATTTTTGATTTTAATAGAGGATTAGCCCAGATAACAGAACATATTTTTGGGACGTTGAATCGATTATGAGAAACAGCTTCTTGATATCTTTTACCATTTTTGTTCTATGTAAATCACAATTGAAACCGGAAGTACTAATAAATTTCAACCAGTTCCGATTTAGCTAGAGTGCTGTGGATGATAATGATATGTTCATTTGAGACGCTGAATCAATTGCAAAATTTAAAAAAAAAAAAGCCTTTACCTATTACCATTTTTTTATACAGCGAAAATCTTGAAATCGGAAACGGCTAATTTCAACCACTTCTGAATTGAATAAGAGATTAATGAAGGAGATGGAACCTATTCCTAAGACGCTGATTGCAAAATTCGCATCTCGTTATATCTTAACCATTCTTAGTCTGATACCTGTCGACAGACAGACAGATGGACTGATGATCATAGCTGTTCTACATAACACTCCCGACACTTATACATAGCATCATTAGGAAATCTATAAATCGTAAAATGTTTTGTGTGGAGAAATATATTCTATGAGACAGAAACGTAGACATTCCACAGAAACAAATAAAACTGAAGTTTTTCGAAATGTGGGTGTAGAAAATAATTGAGAAAATTAGTTGGGTCGAACAAAAAATGATTGAGAAAGTATTAGGAAGAATGGAAGAGGAAAGAACAATTTTAGATGTAATACTAAACTTAGAAAGAAGAGGATAAACTGGTAGGAACATTGACTGAGAAGGAACTGTATTATGAGTAACATGGTAAAAAGTATGGTTGTAGAAAAAAGAAGGAGGGGACAAAAGAGACTGCAGTTAATGATTGCTATTAAAACACAAAATTCCTACGTGAAAACGAAGAGCTTAGGCCGAGACTGTGGTGCATAGAAATTTTTCAGATTGCGGCATGTGACCTGCCAATAATTGCAAAATACCCATTCTTCTTCTTCTTCTTCTTCTTCTTCTTCTTATTATTATTATTATTATTATTATTATTATTATTATTATTATTATTATTATTATTATTATTATTATTATTATTATTATTATTATTATTCACTAACTAACTCTATGGCTTATGGAACCCGAAAGTTCAATGCCGCGTTCACAAAAGCTCTTCACTGACTTGTATCCTTAGCCACTGGATCTAGTTTCTATTTTGTATTCCTATTTCTGCGAGATTCATCTTAATATTGTCCTCCCATGTGCGCCTAGGTTTCCCAATTGGTCTTCCAGTTAAGACTTTGAAAGTGTTCCTACTTTCTTCCATCCTGGATACATGACCTGCCTACTTGAGCCTCCTAGACTTGATCACAATAACAATGTTTGGTAAACCGTATAAATTATGTAGTTCAATTATGTAGTTCCTCGTTACGAAGTCTCCGCCATTCCCATTCCCGTTCCTCTTGGGTCTGAATATTGGTCTCAGTATCTTGTTCTTAATTATTTACAACTATGTTCTTCCCTCAAAATAAACAACCATGTTTCGCAACCATACAGAACAACAGGCATGATTATCGTTCTATATATTTTAAGCTTCAAATTCCTCAAACAGAGTTCGCGCGCCGGACGATTTCCTAACCCACTGAGTAATAACAGGAATTTCCTGCTTTTAGTCGACATTTAATTTCTTCGTGAATACGGTTTCCGTTTATTAATATTGATCCTAGATAACTGAAAGTATCCACTTTATCAAAAGTATTATTTGATATTTTAACGCATCCATAATTTGCCGTATTACGATGTCCACGAACATCCATGTATTTAGTTTCCTCTGTATTTACTTCTAAACTAATGTCTCTGCAAGCATTTAATAAGGCCTCTACGTTTCTTTCTATTGTTCTCCTATCATCCCCTATTAAGTTTACATCATCAAAATACGCCATAACCTGGTGAATACCATTCAACTCTAGTTATTTTTTTTACGAATTCAAACTGGAGAATTGTGCACAACAAGTTGCAGAAATTGTAACAGGATATTTGGGCGAGAAATGGCTAATGAACGCACCATTCGCCATTGGTTTGTCAAATTTCGTTCCGGTGACACAGCATTCCAAGATGAGCCTCGTTGGCACCAACTAACATAATGTTTAGACGAGCTTCTCAGAAACACCATGGAAACTGCTCCTCGGAAAAGTGTTTATGGCATTGCAAATAAGATAAGCAAACATTACAGCACTGTCGCTCGGCACATCGTGCAATCGGTAAAGTAAACAAAAAATTTGGCTCATGGCTGCGACGTGAATTGGCACGGCAAATTGGTGTCTGGAAGTGTGCAGTTTTCCAAGTATAAAAAATACTTGGGAAACTTTCCTCCATCTGATTATCACTTGAGTTGTAAACTGGATCTATTATGATAATCGTAAATGGCTGGACGATTTCCTAAACCACTTCTCCTCCCACAGAAGGACTTGTTGATGGTATTTTGAGAGTGATCCATCATGTCCTTCTCAGGCGAGGTGAAACCATTGGTGCTGATCGTTATACTGCTGAACTCCATGAAATAGACCGAAAACTTTTCCAGAAGCATGAAACAATGATCAAAAGACGTGGTGAACTCATGTTGCACGACAATGCTGTAGCCCAACGGATGACGTCCACACTCACTGCTACTCCCTCGATATTTCTCCCACTGACTACCGCCTCTCTCGACACCTTAATCATTTTTTTGGGGAGGAAAGAACGTCTCTGATGATTGGAGGTGTAACGTGTGGTTGAGGACTTAATTTCACTTTCCAGACTGCAGATTTCTTTCGCCACGAAATCCAATTGTCGACTGAATGGTAGCGAAAGTGAGTAGGGATGCGCACGAGTCGAGACATGTCTCGAATCTCGACTCGACTCGACTCGAATTCGAGTCGAGATTCGAGTCGAGACACACTTTATAAAATTCGAGACGAGTCGAGGCAAACTTATTTCTCGACTCGAATTTTCGAGTCGAGACTCGAGTCGAGTCGAGACAGCTGGTAAAAATCTCGACTCGACTCGAATGTCTCGAAAATGTTTCTATATTTTTTAATATCATTTTGAAGAAAGTGCTCGCTCAGAAACACTCGGCACGAGAATTTCGGAAACTGCAGGACTTGTCAGGTGTTCGAGGAGTCTTGTGGTGATTTTTTAGCAAGTGGAGAAACCAAGGGGAAAAGACGTCCAAATGTCGAGGGGTTGGGTGCCCCCACCTCAGATGTCGAACGTCGTAGGCTGGGCAGACTGGTAAAACAGAACAGGCGGCGAACTGCGTCGGAATTAAGATCAGAGTTTAATGCTGGGCAAAGTACAAGTGTGTCTAAACTAGTGTTTTCAAATTTCCGGAAATTTTGAACCTTTTTTTTTAAAAAAAACATTCTTTTTTCGATTGTCCGGAAAAATTCAAAAAAATAAATATGTTTGTATTAGGTTAATTTTACTAGTAATGATATCTCCTTTTTTTTCAAACACGCGAAAAATGTAAGTTCAAAAATTTCAATATTGCGAATATTAAAAAATAGCACTCGAAAATAAAACTATTCCTATTATTATCTATATATTAAAATACTAGATTTACGCGTATATGTTTCTCCCCACAGAAAAGTTGATATGTTTGTCTCCAATTTTTTCAACAATGAGATATCGAACCCACAAGTGCTAGAAACGTGCCGTTTTCATTTGTCGATTCCAAATTTTATGTAAATTGTCCAGTTCTAATTGAATATTTTTATAAAAAAAACATGGCCATTAGTTCTTTATTACATTTATAGGGGTACCGTTGGGGCACGGTGGCTCAGTGGTAGGGCGTTCACCTTCGGTGCTTGGGGTCCCTGGTTCGATCCCAGATTGCGCCGTGCGGACTTTGTGGTGGACAATCACCATGCTCGTGGGTTTTCTCGGGGTTCTCCCGTTTCCTACCACTTTCTTGATTCCACAATTTCATTCATTTCTCATCATCACTGTCTCCTTTAGCCTAACCGGTATAACCGTGGAACGTAAAACTAAAGATTTCATTTCACTAGAAGTAATGAAATTTTTGAAAAAGTAAAGCATAATACCCTACGAGTTACATATTCCAACATCACATAGTTGTATATAGGGGTTGTATATCTGTCAGGCGTTTGTTTCATGGCCAAATGATAATAAAAACGAAGGATAACCATTTCTCCAGTCTAAGATTAATCTTCATTGTTTGAAGAGGTTATTTTTTTCAATAAACACCGTTTATCACTGACATAATTAATTGTGTGTGTACTTTATTTACTTATTAAATAATGCATGCAAATGCATGCATACACGATATGGGCATTCAGTAAATGGATACTTGAATATTTGAATTCAATTATCTATACAAGCCGGCTACGCGTTTTTTGTTTTGGCCATGGGTGCAGTTCAAACTACTCTTTGGATGAGCTTCTTACCGGATGTGTAACCTACCGAAGGACGACACAGATGTTATCGAAACTATTGTGCTATTGTTTCTTTTATGCTTTGGCAGAAAGTTCTGTAGATATCGAAGCCCGCCAGTGAAGCCATACCTAGCAACTTGGTGCATAATTCACTCCCATTTAGCATCTAGCATCTTGACTTTAGCATCTTGGCAAAATGTCATTCTTTCCTCTGGAGAACAGAAAAAGAACGAAAATTTAGATGACTCACTGACCGTTGGGAATTATCCCTTAGTTGAAGCAATGGTTGGAGTAATAAAACCAGTTAGTATTTCCGCTGTTGTATTGTTGAATTCACAGAAATGTTCAAAAATAAGCAAAACGTGACTCTGTACAAGATGTTTACTTACCCATAGTTTTATTATTGTCAACTGAACCCTGAGTGTCTGGGATGTTTCTGTCCCTTCTCACTTTACAACTTCAGAGGGGAGGGGGTATGACCGCTAAAAGAAATGCTTCAGTGCTGCGTCGGAAGCGCGGCATGTTTTGTATATATTTCTTAAAATGTTATCCATTCATAAAGTATAAATTCCCCCTTCCTCCCCTGATTCTCTTTCCAATACAGAGAACCGACTCTTTAAATGAAGAAAGAACCCTGAACCCTCCCGAAAATGCAAAAATGAATGATGCGTACAAAAATAACAAATCTGTGGGTGAATCAAATAATGCAGATACATGAGAAGATGACGAAAATAACAGTGCTTGATGCAGCACAGTCCACCACATGTAAATAGATTTGAAGTGTTCATATTTGTGTATGTGTACGTGTGTATGCGCTTGTTTCTGAGTATTTATATGCGCGTGTGTCTTGTAATTGTTATATTAATATTCACTGGATTAAGTGAAAGTATAAAATGGATTTGATGACTGCCAAATTGACGTCACCTTGGTAAGTCATTATTTTCTAATATTTAGTATTATTAAATTAGATTATAGTTTAGCGTCGTTTTCAGGAGCAAAGCTCTACAAGACGTGAACGTACAGTTTAACGTCGGATTTGAAACACATGAGCTCCTACCATGAATCAGACTTCGTTCGAGAAATGCGCATACGCTAACCACATAGCAACGGGGAGCTCAACATTTAGTGATATGTATATTAAGTTGTAAAATTATATTCGTTTAATTTTCACTAATATAATCTTCACAATGTAAAGCATTCGCTAGACACGTTATCTTGTTTAAAAACAAAAAGCCTATCTCTTATGTTTCCGTCTCGGGGTTGGACTGCGGAATGATAGAAATCCGAAAGAGATGTTTTTATTATATTTTGTACAGTAGATCTGCTCCTTCATAATCTCCGTCTTTGATAAGAATGAACCTCCATGGCTCACGAAAATGTATACGTAATATAACAAACCATGCACATTAAATGCCAGACTAATATAGCAAACATTGAAGATGCCCCCTAGAAAATTTTCTTCGGCCGCCCATGTCTGGAGGCACACAATTTCGCAACTCAGTGGATACGATGTGGATGTATTCAGTCTACTAATTTACCTATAAAATTTAAATTTTATAACAATATTCTCAGTGAATACTAACCTGAGGAGAACTATTTTTTAATTCGATCGCTAAAGTTTTCTTTTCTTTTCTTTTCTTTTCTTCCGATATTACTGTCGAATTCATAGTTTTCGAGGTCGTTGAGATCAATGGTGACACTTTCATTAGCGAGGACTTGCAAATTCAGCTCCAATTGTATGCGGACCGGGAGTTAACGGGGTCTCAGGGGGACGGTATCCGTCCCCCGCTGACCCCCGGCCGGAATAGGGTGAATTTGGAAGTTAATGCGATGAGAGTTTCACCATTGATTTCAGCGACTGTGAAAACTATGAATTCGACAGTAATATCGGCCATTTCCTACCACTTTTACATGTCCCTGTAAACGCCCCCTGAGACCCCCTGGTTGGATTCCGAGACATGTAAAAGTAATCCAAAATGATAGATATTAGTGTCAGATTCATAGTTTTTGCGGTCGCAGAAATGAATGGTAATATTTCAACAGGCGTTGTCTTTCAAATACTGCCCCCATGCGAAGAATGGGTATATTCAGCTGTCTAATATAAATAAAATAAAAGAGTTTGTTTGTGTGTTTGTCTGTCTGTGTGCGGCCTGGGGACCAGACGAGTGGACCGAGAGTTACCAAATTTTGGTCAGAGGTACCTTGCCCTAGGCCCCAATCGAGACGAAAAGTTGTTTTCAAATTTCGAACCAGTGGAGTCTCAGGGGGCGTTTGCCGGAACCGGCTTGGGAACTAGACAAATTGGCCAAGAGTTACCTAATTTTAGTCACGAATACCTTGGTCCAGGCTCCAGACCAGAGTTAAACGATTTTGTCAAAATTCGAACCAGGGGAGTCTCAGTGGTCGTTTATTGGGACATGTAAAAGTAGTAGAAAATAACCGATATTAGTGTTGAATTAATAGTTTTCGCGGTCACTGAAATCAATGGTGAAACTCCGATCTCATTAACTTCGAAATTCATGCTATGCAGCACCGGGCCGGGGGTAACCGGGAAGGGGGGGGGCGGGAGTTGAGATATCGAGACATATAAAAGCAATCCACAATGACCGATATTAGTGTCAAATCCATAGTTTTCGCGGTCGTTGAGATCAATAGTGGCACTTCCATTAGCGATGATTTGCAAATTCAGCTACAATGTATGTGGGCCGGAAGTCAGCGGGGGGGGGGGTACCGAGACAAGTAAAAGTAATCCAAAATGACCGATATTAGTGTCAAATTCATAGTTTTCGCGGTCGCTGAGATCAATGGTGACACTTTCATTAATGATCACTTGCAAATTCAGTTACCATTGCATGCGGGCCGGGAGTCAGCGGGGGGGGGGGGATACCGAGACATCTAAAAGTAATCCAAAATGATCGATTTAGTCTCAGATCCATAGTTTTCGCGGTCGCGGAAATGAGGGTAATACTTCCACAGGCCTTGACTTCCATGCGAAGAATGGATATATACTGATCAAAAAATTAGGGAATCAGATGAAAACACATATAAAACTTCTTCCGAATAATGTGAGAACACTGTATCTTGTCCAGTTCAGATTAAAATCATGAAGGCCCAACGTGCAAACGAACCGTTTGGAACATCTGTGCACGTGATCAGTGACGTGGCGCTACCAGATATCATTTTGTAGTGTGGCGCTGCCAACACATTCCAGCTCCAGAATATCTTTGTTCTCATTGTGTTTAGTGCGTCACAAATCTACGTAGTGAAATTGCGTAACAACGTGATTTGCCAGAATCGTTGGCATGGCGAGCTGTCGGCAGGTTGGGAGCTGGTCAGTCATGGCGGAAGGTGGCACATGCCATAGGAGTGGCACAAAGTGTGATTTCCCGATTGTGGAATCGATTTCAAACAACTGGAAGTGTTCGAAGAAGACAAGGACAGGGCCGTCCACTAGCAACCAAAGCCAGAGACGATCGTTATCTCTAGTTAACAGCCCGTCGAAACCGGCGTCAGAATACAACTCTGCTCCCGCGAGCCTTCCGAACAACAGGACGCACAATATCTACTCAAACGGTCCGCAATCGCCTTCGAGAAGGTGGTCTCTACGTACGTAGGCCTATGGTGTGTGTCCCATTAACTGCACGACACCTTGTTAATCGAAGAGCGTAGGCGGAGGAACATAGTGGGTGGGGACGCAATGAATGGGGCAATGTTTTGTTCTCTGACGAGTCTCGATTCAGTATAGAGCCTGATAATCGACGTGTTTTCATCTGGAGAGAGTGTGGAACATGACACAATTCCATGTTTGTGCGAGAAAGATCCCAGTATCATGGTGGTGGACTGATGGTGTAGGCAGGAATCAGCATTGGTGGGCGTACTGAGCTCCACATCATCCAAAATGGCTCTTTGACGGCTCTCAGATATAGGGATGAGACCATGAAAGCTCTTGTTCTACCTTATGCTGATGCCATTGATGATTCGTTCCTTTTTATGGATGACAATACTCGTCCTCACAGAGCTCGGTTAGTGGATGAGATGCTGGATTCTGAGGGTATCGCTCGGATGAAGTGGTCAGCATGCTCTCCGGATCTCGTTCCAGTTGAGTATGTTTGGGATATGCTTGGCAGACGAATTGCCGCTAGGCCAGTAAATCCAACAACCACTCCAGAGCTGGAAGTCGCTCTTCTGGATGAGTGGCACAACATCCCCAAGAACGCATCGATAATTTGATTGAATCCATGCTACGCAGGTGCGAGGCTCTGTTGACTATTCGAAGTGATCATATGCATATTAAGGAACAATCAATTTTGTTGCCTTGCGTGTTTGTGAGCAGTTCGAGAGGTGCACACATAACCGTCTTGTGTCATGAGCCATGTGAACAAGGTTTTCCGTGACCCAACACCAATATGTGCCCCATTTTTCTAGTGTATCTTAAAGCATTCCTTCTTGTATGATATATATGAGTCAAACACAAGCTTATTCATACACTATCTTAAGGTCTTGTGTGATATTTCAGCTGAACCCCTAATTTTTTGAGCATTATATACAGTATATATATATATATATATATATATATATATATATATATATATATATATATATATATATATATATATAGTGGCGGATCCAAGATATGATCAAGGGAGGGGCTAAACCATAGTTTGCGGTTTTATCCAGTGTAAAGCAGGATTGAAGCCCATTTTATGCAGTGTATACTTGAGTGTGAAAGGGGGGCTATAGCCCCCTTGGATCCGCCTCTCTCTCTCTCTCTCTCTCTCTCTCTCTCTCTCTATATATATATATATATATATATATATATATATATATATATATATATATATATATATATATAGATAGATAGATAGATAGATAGATAGATAGATACATGATCGAAAATGGGCTCGAATCCATACTCGCTGAGATGAACAGAATATGCCGTTTAAATCCACAAATTCAGCCCCATTAGTACTCTAAGGAGGATGGTGACATGTAAAGATAATTGAAAATTATCGATATTAAGAGTCTGCCTTACTAAAAATAATACAAAATTTACCATTTTTCTTTTGCTTGTTTATTCATCAGTGAAAGAAGATAATGAAATGCAAGTCACCACAATCATAGATAATGCTATTCTACAACAGAAAATATGGACCTGAACAATGTTCAGCGTTGCCATCCATAGAAATTACAGTGTTGCCCGAAAAACAATTTCCCTAAAATCTAAGTTAAGGCAGCGAGTAGAGGAACAAACTCAACTGCATTTGATTACGTATCATGTCTTTTTGGTTTCCTGTGAACTACTTTTTGCATAATAGTTTTATTTAATTTGTAATAAACAAAATAGTTTTAACATACCGTTATTAAAACTAAATAATAATGTTAATTAAAAAGTAGTTCACAAGAAACCAAAACAACATGATACGTAATCAAATGCAGTTGAGTTCATTCCTCTACTCGCTGTCTTAACTTAGATTTTAAGGAAATTGTTTTTCTGGCAACACTGTAATTTCTATGGATTGCAACACTGAACATTCTTCAGGTTCATATTTTCTGTTGTAGAATACCATTATCTATGATTGTGGTAACTTGCATTGCATTATCTCCTTTCACTAATGAATAATCAAGCAAAAGAAAAATGGTAAATTTTGTATTATTTTTAGTAAGGCAGGCTCTTAATGTCAAATTCATAGTTTTGGGGTCCACAAGTTCATTGGTGACAGTTTTGGTGCCCTTTGTGTCCAAAATGAAACGTATTCTCCCAGTGCAAAGAACGGATATTCTGCTAGTCTGTAATAATAACTAACGGAAGTTTCACTTAATATATTTCTCGCTGCTCAAATTTACTCACTTGTGCGGTATCTTTGTGTAAAGTAGAATTAAAACCTGTTGCTTTAAGTATTTTTCCGTTAGCGAAATACTGTACATTGTATATACAGTAGGACGTTGATAATCCTAACGTCAAAAATCCGAACGTGGTCCCTAGAAGCTTTTTACATTTTGTCTTAACGCTAGCGATAAACAAACAATAGCGTGTCCATCGACGTTATGTGAAGTCATTGTTTTTATAGAAGTTCATTTATATGTAATTGTTTGTCATGTATTTTTATTTTTATTTTTTTCTTAGGCCTATAAGTTTTAAGTGTGACTTACAAGAACAGTGTTATTTAGAGTACAAGCAAGTTCTTCAGAAACATTAAATGTAAGTAGCCTTACGTACGGTATTGTAATTACTGTATGTACTGAACAACCACTGTATCGATAGAAGAACATACCGTACAGTATATGTAAGCCTAAATGGCATTTTCTTGGTCATTTTCGAAAATCCGAACAATTTGAAAATCCGAATACCTGTGGTCCCAATTAGTTCGGATTTTCGACTTCCCACTGTATATGTTGCAGACATGTTATAGCAAGTAAGATTACTAGCATCAGGCCAACAAATAGTTTTTAAACTACATTTTCCTGTTTTTGCCAATATTGCCGAACAAATGATTTTTTTTCTAATGGTTTCAAAATTTCCGGAATTTTACATAGAACAATGAAGATATCTCTATAAAATATATGTTTGATTTAACATATTACCTAAAATGATTCTGTGATTAACAAAAATGATGATTCTGATAACACCCAAATTTTCCGTGTTTTCCCCAGCTCGGGAAAACAGTAAAAAACTTTTTTTAACCCAAAATTTCCGTTTTTTTCACAGGCCTTCACAACATAATCTGAATACACAGTGCACCGAACACTCCTAACGATGGCGAATGTTAACACCACGACATCGGCAACTATAACTGAAATGAACACGTGACCATCGCCACTAGACCTTGGCACAATGTCAGAGCATTGCATTGTCTGATGAATCCCGATATCTTCATCATGACGATGTGAGGGTGCGAATCCGTCGTGTTCAAAGAGAACAGGTCCTTAACATCTGTACTGCTGGACGGAGACAAACTGGCTGCGGCTTAATTATTATCTGGGGAACATTCAAGTGAGCATCCAGGTGTTTAGTGGAGCTCGAGCAAGGCACCATGACGGCCGAGGCGTCGCACGCTGCTTGCAGACAACGTACACCCCTTCATGACGGCCATGTTTCCCATCGGTAGTGGCATTTTTCGACAAGATAATGCACCAGGTCACAAAGCCAGGAGTGTGATGCTATGGTTCGAGGAACGCAGGAGCGAGTTCCAGGTGATGTGTTGACCCCCAAACTCTCCGGATCTGAACGCAATCGATCACATCTGGGATGTGATTGAACGTGACGTGAGGGCGCATCACCCCCCCCCCCCGGAATTTACGGGAATTAGATGACCTGTGTGTGCATATGTGGTGCCAACTCTCTCCAGCGACCCACCGAGGAACATTGTGACCATACCAATCAATTGCCGTTTTTATTCGTGCCAAAAGGTGGACATACTAACAATTAGGTAGGTAGTCATAACGGTCTGGCTGATGTGTGTGCATATTTTAACTCGTATATTTTGTCTCGAGTCGAATTCGAGTCGAGCCGAGACAGAGACTGTCGAGTCGAGACACGAGTCGAGACAGCAACATATTTTCGAGTCGAGACAACATTTTCTCGAGTCGAGTCGAGACAGGCTTAAATCTCGATTCGACTCGACTCGTGCGCATCCCTAAAAGTGAGTACTTACAGAAGGTAACTATTGCGATTAACCAGATATTGTAGTGTTCTTTTTCTTTCTTTCTTTTTTTAATACCTTTGGAAATGAAGCATCTGGGAGACGGACATTTCATTCGCACCCTAATACTAATAATTTGTTTATCTCTCCTCTATTTGTTCATTTCTATATTACACAGTGGCGTATTTAGCGTTACGGCAAGTGCAAAAATTACGTACTTTCACATTCTTACATTAGTACTTTTTCAATGACGCAGGAGACTTGAGTTCAATTACCAATGAGAGTTCATGTTGTTCGTATTCCACGTTAAGCTGTAACTCCACGTCTCATAAAAGTCTTGGTGCTAAACGGGATGCTAAACTCCAAATTAACCAATCTACCCACATTATTTCAGTTATATACTTTTCTTTTTGCTTCTGATTTAAACTATTTCTATGTTGGAGTTGAGTTGAGTTGATTTTGAGTTTAACGTCCCGTTCAGCAGCGAGGCTATATGAGACGTGGATCTACTGATTAACGTGGAGTCCGAACCACATGAGCTCCAGCCGGGAATCGAACCCGGGTCTCCCACGCCAAAGGCGCGTACGCTAACCGCTTAGCCACGGAGGAGCTCTATTTCTATGTTGGAGTCAATATTGTAGTTATATTACATCTTACTACTTCCGGATTCAGTATGTCACCTCATATTATTGTTTTCACTGAATAGGACTCAATATTATAACCGAAAGTGGCAGCTGAATTCTACAACCTTCGATTGCAATAGAGGTACAAAGTCGGAAATCAAATATATTCTTACAGTTCTAAATTCACCTCAAATTCCAATTCTAGTTATCTATTACCGTTTTTCACTATGGCAATTGTAAGGAATTAGAAGGATATGTGGAGGATAGTGCGCCAGAATTTTAAACATACTTGAAGAAAAAAGAAAGAACAATAATTTAGTGTGTGTTTATAAAATTGAATATCGAATTGTAATTGAAGCCGATGCCGCCTAATTTTGGTTAGATACTTTAGGTCAGGTTAGCTTTGTTATTTCAATGTAAATTATGTCTGTACTTAACTTGGCGCCCCTCTGTCCGACATAACCCATACGCTGCAACATTGCTTACACCGATCAGTGTTGAAACTGGAAACCGGAGATCTCTACAACTTCCGGATTGCAAAAGGAGAGAAATGTAAAGATGAAAGTTATTTCTGGGACCTTCAACTCACACTGAGAAAAAAAAATTGTAGGTGGCGTACTTAAAAAGATAGGTTACAAGCGTAATTCCTGTAGTTTTTGGAATTAACGTACAGCAGACGTATAACTGAAAACGCATGTTTTATAACACTTTCCGTATAAGTGTTCCATGTATACGTACTTTTCGTATGAAACAATGTAGGCGGTCAGGATCTGACGTACAAATGAACGTATATAACTTATAGCTGATGAAGGTAACATAAGTATACGCATGTGATATACGGAAAACTATTAGATGTCAGACATCCTGCAACTGCATAATGTAACACCTAAGGGCAGTGCATATGTAGCATACGGATAACGTATGCTCCGTACTGATTTCTATAGTAAGCAAGAGGATACCGTATATTTGTATATACAATATACCGCTATCCGGAGAACGGAGTTTTCCCTGTGCATATCAAAAAGCCATTCCTCGTTATTTCTTTCCGTTTTTGCTCTGTGGAAATCAATATGGAAACCGGAAGTTGTGGTAAATAGTTATCACTTTCAGTTTTAGTACAGATTTGTAGCTGAAGATGGTATCTTTCCTTGGGACGCCGAATCAATTCCAGAGAGTTGCTTATCTTAATCTGTTACCTTTTTTTGTTCTATGTCGATCAACGTTAAAACCAGAAATGGTTTCATATCTAGCACTTTCGGTTTTAACAGAAGTTTAGCGGATGAGATGGAACGTATTCTCGGAATTCTGAATCGATTCTAGAAACCGCATCTTGATATTTCTTACTTTTTATGCTCTGATATCTGTTCACAGACAGACAGACGGACATAGCTCTTCCATTATAACAGTTCCGATAACTACTTCTATACAACATAATTGGGAAGTAAACAAAGAAAAAAGAAAGAAAAAAACAAGCAAATCAAAAAATAAAAGTGGTGGGGAACGTAGTGACTACCTTAAATTAACCTATTTCACTTCAATTTTCTTTCTTTGCTTCTCCTAGCGTCACGGATCATGTAAATCAATGTGAAACAAACATAATCAATAGTTTTGTGATATTGATTATAACAGAGGACCTGAATTTCAGCCAATAATATTATAATTGACAGACGCTCATAAATATAAAAGATCTCAAATACATACTGAACGTTATTTTTATGAATATTAGTATTATTGATTATTTACCTCTTCCTCCTAGTACTAGTTTGAAAGTTGAAGAAAAATTGATAATTTCATTACGATTTCTTTCTAATATCATTTTTTAGCTACACAATCAAGAACAGTGCCCCTAAATTAAAAACTACATGTTTCGTAACCCCTGTTTTAATTTTCAAGGAAATAACAGAGTAATGGGATCTGGTAAAGGGAAATATAGCCTCGATTCACGTAGGAAATAACAAAAAAGAAAAAAAAAGTATCTCGAAAACTCGAACTTAGATTACGTTTTGAATCCAGTATTTCTAAGAAAGAAAAATAACATAAATCCTAACTAGCCGTGTGCTATATGTGAAGAAAGCAAAAGATTATTAAGATTAATGATGTACAGACATCAGTTGATTTTTTTTTTGGACTCCCTCCCACGTAATTATTTTCGTGGACTAAAGAAAAGGGGATGGTGGTTCTCCTCTGAACACGCCCCTGTATCTCCCACAAAAGTTGCGCCGCCGTAAACGCACAAGACGTCGACGCACGTGGGCTGAAGACGTTTATATACAACGAGGCGGGTCGCTTCGGTGGACACCACGCCACCTGCTTCTCTGACGTCCAGCCGCCGAAAGACGCTGCTGCCACGAAAAATCGACGCTCGATCCCCAGTGGCGCATCCGCACAGTTCCCGACTCGCACACAGCAACAGGTCTAAACTTTGTCCATCTCCGGTAAGTACAGTATCTGCGTACCTTTGTAAAAGTTTTTCCATAATGATACTAAATTGACTTTGGAGACTTGTGGACTTTGGGAGACCAAGATTTGGTTCTCTGTTGAACAATATGAAATGCGCTTAAGAGTTTATTCTTTTTTTCCTCACAATGCGAAAGTTTGAAAGTAAAATTCATTAGTTGTTCGTAACATGTAGGAATTAACCGTCAGTCGGACGGGCATATACTAACGTTTTTCATCCTTGATAGGCTTGTAGTAACCATCAATAAATATTATGACTGTAAATGGGATAAGCCAGTTTCGTTTCCACAAAAAATAATGTAGTAGAAATATTTTTCACCCAAATTTGAACAAAAATAAATAAATAAATAAATAAATCAGAAGTTAGAGAGAAATGTTACCATTTCAAAGTTAATGTTTCTTTTCTGAACAGAGATTATATGAAACGTAGCTGTATAGTTTATTGTAGAATGCAGGTATACACCCGCCAGGAATCGAGAGTCTGACATAAGCCATTTAATCACGACAGAAAGCGTATGAAATCGACTTCTTGTAGATTCTTCGTAGCTACGTGCACGTCGCAATACGCTAAAATTTACACATTTGCTGACAATTTCTTTAATATATATATATATATATATATAAGATAATTTCAAATTTAAATTTACGATATGAAAGGTATGACTTTGAGCTACTGTGTGTTACATCCTTATGTAACACATAGGTTATGAAGGATGGAAACTACTATTAACGAACCACTACCGCGGCCTTATACGACAGTTACCGAGCGAGCAGATTATCATGCAAGATCGATCCTTACAGTATATGCCGTTTCCCACAACACTATTACGCCTTCAGGATGGCTGGAGTACAGGATAACGCCAGCAATCCTAGCTAAGATGAGCAAAAAGAGATAATGAATAAAAGAAATACTGCTTTCGTTAAAGATACTATACCATCACTCTCCTGGAATAGTAAAATATTTAGTACAGGATTGCTGCATCTCATTTTTACGCTGGATACAACGTAACTAAAGAAAATAATGACAAGGGCTTGTGGAGGAAATAAAATGATTGAAAGTCGTGGTGGGACAAGGGAATAGCTCAAGAGCACTGATAGCCACATACACACACAGCTGTGGATCCAGGATATGATCAAGGGAGAGGCTAAACCATAGTTTGCCGCTTTATCCAGTGTAAAGAAAGTAGGATTGAAGTTCATTTTATTCAGTGTATACCTGAGTGTCAAGGGGGGCTATAGCCCATATATCCCTCCCTTTGGATCCGAGCCTAAAACACACACACACATACAAAGGAATAAATCACTTATTTTTTAAAATTGAGTTATCTTACACACACAGTAAGAACTCTAAGTTGAATTTTAGTTTGTGTGTGTGTGTGTGTGTATTTTTATATCATACAATATCAAAGTTATGAAGGACAGAACCTAATATATTAAAGTGGACTTCTAACCATGATCGGGGCTACTCTTGCAAACTATCATTCAAGATCTACCCTGTCAATGTAGGCCGTTTTTCCCACTCCACTATCTCGCCACTGAGAAAACTGGATTACAGGACCATTCCACCGGTTCCGGCAAAACTCTACGTCTGAACTGTTGTACAGCGGGTTACACGTCTAAATGGTACAGCCATATGGAGTTTTACGGCTAAGGTGTACCATTTAGAAGTGTCCCCATTTAGAAGTGTACGTTTAATATCTTCTAATGTGTGTACTCGACAAAATACATACCTTTTTATTGAGGGCCACAGTGATTTTTTAAATTGGCCGCCATATAATTTTGTAGATTAAAAAAATAAATAAAATGCAATGTTACTGGACCGTTAGCACAAAACTCTTCGAAGGGGCCGCGTCGGTCCCTTCTAATGGGAAAGTCTCAACAAGATTGGGCTTACGGCCTCTTAGGAAAGTAACGAAACAGAGTAGACATGTCGGTCCCATGGAACCGACGCAGTCCGTTGAGCGAACCACCTGTCGGTCCCATGCAGCGTACATGGCGCTTAACGTATTATTATTATTATTATTATTATTATTATTATTATTATTATTATTATTATTATTATTATTATTATTATTATTATTTTAACATACGGAGAACCATTCCTAGACTTTCCTAAAACAAGTCAAGCATTATTTCGCCTAAATAGCTTAGTTACTTCATATAAAACCTCCATATTGAAACCTACCCGGTGCCGATTCAATCCAATTTGAATTATTATCACCTACAGTAGTGGCAATTATACGCGTAAACATTGAAGGGAGTAGCAAATAATTTAAAAAGAATACCATTAGTAAGGGGTATGGATCAGGTAGTGTAAAGGCAAAAAAAAAAAAAAAAAAAAAGTAGCGCTCTATATCCCTCTGATAACAGCCATTGATTAAACACCAACCAAAGATCCTCATTCCGAAAATTAAAGGCCTATTTTACGATATGTTTCATAGCGAAATTGACGTCAGTGCCTTCCTCATCCACATAGCACAGCGGTATCAGTCCTGGGATATGAGGATATCCACGGCACGTCCCAGTAGACTTCCCGTGGAAATCCAGCTGTGCGTTTATTCCCTGAAACATGACTTCCTGTGAAACATTTCTGGATTCCTTGCGGGATAATCATAGGAGGGCTTTTCGACATCCAAATATTGTCCCGTGATAGGCACCATCTCACTGAAATCCAAGGGAAATCCCATAGATGTTTCTATTATTCTTAAAGATTGTACTGCGAGTCTGAATATTCCGGAAGAGGATATCTTATGGGAATGTTGTGCAATGTGGTCGTACACTTTTATAAAATTCTGTTTTTGAAGAAAAAAATATACTAAGCGGAGTAAATATGGGTTGCTTTAAATGATATTAATTTCCCGCCTTCTTAGTTATTTACCAAACTGTTTCTTTCTCACAGACTTCCCGACTTGAGCTCTGTATTCTCTCGTGTCTAGAATCGAAACTCTAATTTCAGAAACCTTCACTCAATTTCCGCTCTCTCTTTGTGTGCCAGTCACTACATTTAACATTCGTATACAATAAAGCACGCAGAAACTACTTTCAAATATATTTTTAGTTTTCATTTCTTCGATATAAGTTGCAGCAATAAAACTTACGTACCAATAAAAAGAATATTCAACCATTTCTTTTTCTTTTTTTTTTTTTTTACCTCGTTGACTTTTTCAATTGTTACCATTACCATTACCCCAAATATTTGGATTTATTGATCTTCTCTATATTATTGCTATTGGTTGCGGTGAAAACGGTCTCTTGATTTCTCACACAAACTTCGTCTCTCTTATGTGCACTATTCTCTTCGAGATAGATGTCAGTTTCATTATGAAGAAAGCTGAAATATTTAACATCCCATACATAGGTCTTGTGTAGGCAAAAATAGACAAAAGGGAAACGATTTTTTTTTTTAAGTTTTACGTCCCACGATTATGCCGGGTATGCTAAAGAAGATGGTGATGATGAGAAATGAATGAAATGGTGAAATGATGAAAGTGGGAGGAAGAACCCCGAGGAAATCCACGCACACGGTGTTTGTCCACCACAAACTTAGCGAGCTGGGATCGAACCAAGGACCCCATGCACCAGAGGTGAATGCTCTACCACTGAGCCACCGCTGCCCGCAAAAAATAGACAGATGATAACTATCAATGAAGGATAAGAAAATAATGGAATGAAAAAGTGGAAAGAAACTGGAGAACCTAAAAGGAATATGAAGCAACCCATTATACTAATTTGATTTGGATCGAGCCCGGAATCCGTCTCCCTAGTAACTATCGCACTGTTACTTTGGCAACCATGTTAAATTTTAATACTCGAATTCCATCGACGTGTTCTTCTACATATTGTATATACATTAAAAACATTGCGATGTATGTTTCGAAATCATTGTACACAAGCTTTTAAACAGGTTCTTTAGATAGGCCTACAGTGTATCTCAATGCAAGATTACACTGAGAAAAATCCGTCATCCGGAAAGCAGTATTTTGTGCAAATATACAGAATCCATATGTTCACTACGAAGATATGTACAGAGCATACATTATTATTCATATGCTACATACATGTTGCTTTTTTCCCCGCTTAGATTTTACATCATGCCATTGCAGGATGTCTGACATTTAAGAGCCTTACTCAAAGATCCCTTTGGCAAAGACTTCCCAACTCGAATTTTATACATCTCGTGCGTATTACAAATGGCAATAACATCTAAATCATTTTATGAATTAACAATGATTGAACACTTCTAAGAATTACAAATCTGAATAGAACATCTGAATATTTATCTTATCTATACAACTTCAACAGTGAACAGTCTCTACCACATGCTGAAGTCTTACGTATCATACTTCTATATTAAAAATATACAAAGAAGGGAAGACAAAAAGAAGAAAAAGGAAAGTAATAAAATTAAAAGATACGGGCCAGTATTGCAAAAAGAAAAAAAGAAGAAGAAGTTTTGCTTCAATTAATTAATCATCTTATTCTGCCAGTTATTAGTGAAGTGCTCCTTCGTGGCTAAGCGGTTAGCGTACACGCCTTCCCACCGGGAGCTCATGTGGTTCGGATTCCACGGTAATCAGTAGGTCCCGTCTCATATAGCATCGCTGTTGAAAAGTACATTAAACTCAAAATCAACTCAACATTAAATAATATAGAGAGATACTAATAAAACTGCAAAACGTTTTCGGAGAACCTTTTCCGAAGAAAACTCGCCCGAAAAAATAAACTGTCCCTCCTGTATTTTGCCACGAGAAATGACTTATGTCTTATATTAGGGTTAGTAATGAAATATTTGTTTATGAAATATTGACAAAATTGCATGAGCCGTTTTATAAAGAATCGTCCCAATAGAAAACTCATTCCTCGAGTAAATTACTCCTTCTGGATTTTTCCCCAGAGAAACGACTCATACCAGAATATAAGATTGTTAATGAAATATTGTTTTATGATATATAAACAGGATCGTTAGTTTTTATTTATTTGTTTATTTATTTTATAGAATCGTCATTATTATGATATTTACTCTCCGGAAAATTATCCTTTTTCCATTTCTAAGGGTAGGAAGAACATTTGAAAAAAGCCCCTTGAAAAATCTTATAAAACAATTAAATTCAAAATTTGATACGAATACGTTGAAGAGTATGGCCTCTAGTCGAGTTTTGATATATTGGAAGAACAAACGAATGGACGAATTATATATCAAAGTTAATAATCTGAATCCCTATCAAGTGCTACATACAGTTTTAGTTTATTATACTTGAATCAGTGAGTGGAAAAATAATATTCCAAAAATTAAAGAACATTCCGCGATAGCAATCTCTGTAGGACTAAATATATAATCTCATTACCGTATGTTTTCGGTATTTCGGGAAATGAAAAGTCTTAACACACGATACAAATATTTTTGAATAAGCAACGGTATTTCGTGTAAGCGGTTTTGTTGTCCAGTTTCCAAAACTAAAGGTTGTGGAATAGTCTCCTTTTCCAGTCAATGATTCAGTTTTTAATCCAAAAATTATAAGTTTCTGTATTCCCTAGTTTATATTTCATTTTTATATTAAACATTTTTTTTATTCATACCAGAAATTGTCAAAAACAAAGTGCAAAATTCAATTTCAATATTAAGACAATAGTCTCAGTCTTCTAAGTCAGTTCTTGATATTTTACATTAACTTGTCCTTAACCATGTAAGTCTACGGTAGAAACTTTATTTTTACTTTCGAGCGAATATAAGATAGAAGAAACCATATCGCACACTCGGTGGAAGATTGTTACAACTTAAAAAATGGAAATTTTGCATTATTGTCGCTCAAAAGAGAATATATAGAGAGACCAGGTGTGCGATATGGCGATCTCGAAAAAATCGAACTCAAGTTTTCAACAAATTTATACATTTTATAGTCTTTCTACATGCGGCAAAGTCAATCTTGAATGCAAGGGTGACCCCATTAATTTTTGTTGGTAGGGTCCAAACTTTCGGGGGGATCCAACGCTAAAAGCCACTACTGTACGTCTATGTATTATTGAACGGGTATTATTCTGCACTGAAAATGACGATACTAACTGTAAAATACTTCCACCTATATTTTCAGAAAATATGATAGAACTAGAATGTTTTTATAAGAGAAGGAGTACAGAAGAAGTGTAAGGTCAAATTTTTATACTACATCAATAATTTCCCTGTTAAATAAATATAGTTTTATTAAGAAAGCGTACAAATATGTATTGAGTTAGAAAATTTTGGAAGGGTTCCGGATCCGGAAGACCCTTCGTAGGTGCTTGAATGTCTAGTCTTCTGTTCATTCGTCCCATGTATGTAAACTCACATAGAGGTCATAACATTCGATGTATCAACACAAAATTTTAAACTAAAAGATTTTATAAGAAATTCCAGAACTTCTACTCCCAAAATAAGAACAGTTTATTGAAGGATTTAAAAAAAAATGTGATTTTCTCGAAAATGGCTCTAACGATTTTGTTCATCTGTCATATATCAATGTTCCACTTTCCTATATTATGGTATAATAGAAAAAAACGACAAAGGGTAATTTACTCCTGAGAGTGAATTTTTTTCGATTATTTTGTTCATACATAAATATGTCATTAACAATTTTGCAATATAGTGAATTTCATTTGAATTCATCCAACTTCAGACTAGTAGATCGCTTACAAAATTTGTTATTTCTTATTTTTTATACTCAAAGTTTTACTATATTTAGAGAGTAGAACTAGAAATACATGGTCGCGTACTCTGAGGGAAGAACGCAGACTGAAAGTATTTGAGAATAAAATTCTAAGACGAATATTCGGACTCAAGAGGAATAGGAATGGAGAATGGAGGAAACTTCATAACGAGAAACTGCATAATATATACCATTTATCAAACATTGTTAGGGGTCATCAAGTCTAGGAGGCTCAGGTAGGCAAGTCATGTAGCTAGAGTGGAAGGAAGTAGGAGAGCTTTCAAACTTTTAACTGGAAATTAAATCAGAAAACAACCAATAGGAAGACCTAGACGCAGATGAGAAGACAATATTAAGATACACCTCGCAGAAATAGGAATACAAAGTGGAAACGGGATCCAGTTGGCTAAGGACAAAAGTTAATCGAGACTTCGAGAGTTTTCGTGAACGCGATGTTGAACCTCTGGGTTCCATAATCCATAAAACCTTAAAAGGATGAACACCCATTGCGTATTTTAAGTAATTATTGGTAATCGCAAGGATAACAATATGTATGAGGTGTAGGGCCTAACACACCACCAGCAGCAGCCCCAGTGTAGCGGTCCCCGCCTGACCGTTGCTAACCCAAACAACTGACATGTTTCCAAATCCAGGTGTATCTATTATTCTGATAACTATTTGTAAATGTGAAGAATTGGAATCATTAAAGACTATGAAAACGTCAAAACTTCTTATTTTCTGGACCCCCTGTAGCCACACATAGAGACATCCATGAACAAAAATGTAGAAAAACTACGTCGAACTTTTGTAATGAGCGCTAAATAAACAACAGACAATTTCCTTGTTTCTGATGGAAGCTCATGCCAATCTTTCATTTTTTTCCCAGTTTAACAACTTTTTTTCATCAGCTCCTCTGTTTGTACTTCCTGAACAGTTAAACATCTAGCAAAGGCTGGATTAGAGGGGATTCATGTTAAAGAGAGAGCCGAAGTAGGACTCAAGCACATCAAGCTGAGGAGTGGCAAGTGTTGTCACTCGGAAAGCGGTTAAATCCATTGAGATCGATTCGAGTTCGAAAATGTGAGAGAGGAGAAGATTTGAGTGTGGCAAGTAGCACCAGAAGACGCGGTCCCGGATCACCTTCCAAGAGGAACCAACTGAGGATCCAGGCCATTGACGAGGAAGAAACCAGTGAAGATACCATCCAGTATGAACCACTTCCATCCGCCCATTTTTCTTTCTTCTGTGTTTTGTTTCGTGAGAGCATGGTGGCTTAGTAGGATGATCATCTCTGCTGATAGAGGTTTCTGGTTCTATCACAGGCTGTAAGTTTGTGGTGGACAACATCGTATCATGACTTTCCTCGTTTTTGTTTCCTTTCATCTTATTATTACATTAAGTCTTTCATAATCAATCATTTCATTAACTACTCAAACATCCTTATCCCCAAATTACCATTGGATAAGAGAGCTACTCAAAGTCAATGGATTCCGTATGCATATTATGAAAAATTGTACCTTTTGGTTAGAAGCGAGACACAAGAATTTGCATATATATATGCAAATTCTTGTGTCTTGCTTCTTTGTCCTTTGTTGACAAACAGAAAGGGTCTTTCCTACTAAGATAGTGAAATCGGCCCTTGATCCAAATTGGATTGCTATTGACCCAGAAGGTTATCCTTGACCTAAAACTACCTTAAAAAAAATTGACCCCTTACCCCCTCCCCTTACAGAATTATCGTATCATACATGCTCAAAATTGAATATTTTTAAAAATTTTGGTGGGCGTGGTCGAAAAATTTTGAAAGTTTCACAGATTGTAGATACCATCTAAATGTAATTGTGCAATTATTTCCAAAACCGTCGATGCGTATTTTATTTATTTTTTTGCGTGTTGAAAATTTCAAAACATTGTAGAAAAAATTTTGGGGGGGACACATCGCTGATTTTTAGTTAAAAAAATTGTTATTCCCTTAGGTACAACATACATTTTTTCGGGGCCTGAAAGCGATGACAACATTGTCAAGAAGAGATAAAACAAACGTGTTTTTCGCACAGTTTTCCCACCATTTTAGGGTCCTCAAGGTGAGGGCCCCTTCAAACAATTCTTTGCCAAAGTTCACAATTTTCATTTCTCTTGCGTCCCTTCCGCTTCTATCGTTCTTCGGCTGCTTCGATTGTGTCCATTTCGGAATAGAAATAGCAAATACATCTCTGTAACAGCGCTTCCACTTCTGCCGACTCTTGCACAACAAAGTTACATACAGCTCATGGTAGAGAGCACTACCGGTAGAGAGCGCCACTGTATGCGGAAAGTGAAGCAAGCACTAGCCGACACGAGGTGTGTGTAACTTCATTTAACAGGTCTGTCTTTGAAATTAATGCTAACTGATTTAGTACCGAAACTGCAATATTTCTGTTAGTAGATTTGAAGATACAGGGTGGGCCATAAGTCCAGTTTATAAAGATGCATTTCAAATGAATTAGTTATTAATTACGAAAGTACGAAATTATTACAAGTGGTATTAAAATATTAAATCAAATAACAAAAATCAAGTGTTCAAAGTGTCTTTATCAATTTAAATCCGCAAATTACATATTTTGAAGTACAGAAGAACATGATAATTTATCAAATTCAGAAGTAACACGCTGTTTTAAATGCTCTTTAATTGTTCCCTAGACATAGAATTTCATTCGTCTGAGATTTGGTGATAACTTAATCACATCTTGGTAATTGTGGTCATGTAAGCAACCAAGACATTTGAAGTCCAGACACATGTTTATTAGGATTAGAAATGGGAATTAGATTTCTGGGTTTTCGTCATCTATGGTCATGTTAGCCCGTCACGCATAAGGGATGACGTCCCTCGGCGAGCACACTTCTCTAAAAAGTGCGGAGGAAGAAAAAAATGAGGAAGGAAGGAAGCGACCTAGGACCATTATATTAGGTACCATCTCAGCATTTGCCTGGTGCTACCGAGGAAAATTTCAGGAAAACCTTATTCAGAATCGCTGTCTGAAAAGAAGCTTTTACATTTTCTGGACCGAGTGTCTCCAAAGGGAGAACACACGTTTCTATTCTTACTAAATTTACAAACAATGTTTAAATTCTTAATAAAACAACTTCTTACAAAGTATTATTCACGAACTGCGTATTATCAACAACCATTTAACATATTATTTAAATCAATCAAGAACTGCTACTCTGCCAATTGAAAACCTAATAACTGCTAATGTCAAGCGTTGTACGTCAGAACATTATTGTGAATTGTACAAGATTTTAATTATTAACAACCTGTTTTTAATTTGCCAATGTTATTTAAAGTCCGTTTACTTTATATTTTGTTTAACACATATTCAATAACATGAAAACCTATCACAATGAAATATCTTGTAAAACTACATGTTTCTTTTACTCGACTGACCCACAACCCAAAATTTAATTCAAGCATGGACTTGTAGGAAGTAACGAGGTAAGGAAAAGTTGTTAAAAGAATCCTTGTAGAAACACACATAACATTAATAGTAACTAAAACAGATATCAAAGCTTTGGAAATCCTTTCTGTAAACTTTGAGTTGGTAAATGTATGTATAGTATGAAGTAACATGCTTCAAGCATGCGTAATACAAAATAATAACTCTCTACATAATATCATTAACCACGAAATTCTGTTTCATTCTGTGAATCTTTATTATCAGGACAAAACCGTCATAAAGTGCTTTACATTGTTTGCCTTTATACCTGTGAGAAACATACAAACAGAATATTTAATGTGCAAAAGGTAATCTCGTATTTAGAACAGCGGAGATTGTAAACACGCTGTTTTGTTTTTCATCTGTTGTGCTTGTATGAATGCACTGAAGATGAATCCTTATAATTTATCCTAAAAGGTTAGCTTCTGTCCTCGTCTCATATGTAGAAAACGTTGAAAGAAGTAGTTTATGAATTACAAAAATATTAGTTTATAAGCTTTAAGATTATCTATTATACATATTTGCTATATCAACACATCATACATAAGCATAAGAATATCTTCATTCATAACACACTAAAAGCTTACGACTATATATATATATATATATATATATATATATATATATATATATATATATATATATATATATATATAGGGTTTTTCAAATCAATACCGACAACGTTTGGGTGATGATTCCTGAAACCAAGATAAAACAAACAGTATAAACCAAACTGGGTGCACAAATGCTTCTTTTAGGAGATATAGGCTGCCGAAAACATGAAAAAAATAATTTTAAAGGCCCATAGATCCAAAACTATGGAGCTTTAAACGTAAATCATTATGTAAGACTGGAGAAGTAAGCAGATCAGTGAGGATTGAACGTTGATTGCCTATATGTGATTTCGTATACGGATCAGGAAAATCATTCAAGAAATCAAAGGATTACAGTGCGTCACTTTTAGGAATATATGTGTCACTGTTAAGAAAATAAGACAAATAATCTGTTGCTCAATAGAGTACATAAACAAATGAACAATTTGTTCCAGGAAAATAAAGTATGAATTATTTTTGGCTAGCGCTGTCCTAACTATATATAAAACTATATGAACTGACATTAATTAAAGGGGTACTTCGGGTGGAAAGTAAAAATTTGGCATGATTGTAGCTTTTCGGGACTAACCTACAGTAAAATTGCCAAAAGTGAATATTTATAAGGGGTCTAACGAGATGAAGAAATCCCCATGTTATTGAAATAGGCGTGTTCTTGGGATACAAAATCTTATCTTTTAGATAGTTGAAATAGGAAATGAAACTTGAAGTTCGGTAGAATTGTGGGTTTAAGAGGTGCGAGGCCGTCGGCCGAGTAAAGGGGAGGTGTGGGGGCGAAGCCCCCAGCTGGGCATATTCAGGAAATATGAAAAGCAAATGCACGAAACTCACTGTTGATGCAAACGCTGATATGGTAAGAAATGCGAGGCCGTACGCCGATTATTTCTTACCGTATCAGCGTTTGCATCAACAGTGAATTTCGTGCATTTGCTCTTCATATTTCCTGAATATATATAGTTTGGGTGATTCCGGACAGTCGCTAAATCCGGACATCTAAGTTCATGATAATACTGTTCTTTGCATGTGTAATGTAGAGACTTTTGTGACGCCTATTTGAAGCACCGTACCTTTCTATAGTTCAGTGCTTAGTAGGAAGTGCAAAGAGTGTTATACATAGTTTCGACGGTGGGGGAAAGAAGAATAAACAAGTAAGTTCATGCACGTTTTTTGACCTGATGTAACTTTTTAGTGGCATATGTTAAGGTTTTACACAGAAGTGGTTGTCAGCAAATGGTTAAGTAAGACATATATCGAAGCGAAGACCTTACTTTACTCGTTGCGTATTGGAAGCATTCTATTACTTTGCGCGCGCCTGCTCAACGCGTGCAAGTTTACAGTGCTCAAAACGGACGAATCCGGACGTTTAGGGAAGGGTGAATTCAGACACTTTATTACGTTAAGGTGAATCCGAACAATGTAATTAATGAACTAAGATGATTCAGAACACTCTCTCTTCTCTCGCTTTTCACTTTATGAGTGTGAAATAGTACGTGAGATCTACTGTTAATTTTTAGCGTCTATTCATTTTTGCCATAAATGGACTCCGAGGGATCACTAGAAAAAGCTATAAAATTATCTTAGGATCTACCAACACAACTAAATTACAAAACGTAAATCATAAGGTGCTCAGAATTCTACACTACTGAGTGGCTACATCATCTGGTATATTCCCATTTGATTCGCAACAATTTCTGGAACATGAATTTCTTTTGTTGAATGAGCATGTTCCACCAGCAACTGGAAACAATTCCTCTTCTGTGTCGTCAGACTCATCCAAAAACACGTCTCAATCACCTTCAGAGTTCTCAGTTAAACAGTTCCTATCTTGTCCTGCTGTTGCTTCTCGCAAACTCACATCCCGAAGGTCAGGCGTTGCTAAAAGATTAAGTATCACGAAACGCAGTTAGTTTCAAACTGTCTTCTCAAACACAATCGAAGGTATGGATGAAAACAACTGTGGATTTTGTGGGAAGAGTTATTATGCACCATCATCAAGGATATACCGTTTCTGGGTGTCCTGTACTGTGTGTAAGATCTGGTTTCATGAAACATGTGGGGAGGTGATAAGGAACTATATTTTACCTTGCACGATGTGTCTGAATTATGATTAGTGTTTCACGAAACTGGCAGACGTCAATAACGCAAGAAAAATAAATGCTAGTCTCAGTGCACACACATTATACATTTTACTAATAATCTGGTTGTTACTAGCAACAAAATGGCAGTACAATGTAGTTCTAATAGAAACAAATGCGATTACTATGTTTAATGATTAAACGCTATAGTGATAGTTACACTACTGAGCATTTAGCTTACAATTTCAACAGTAATTAGTATAGACATTGTAATGTTAGTAATTTGTATGTATTTATCATGTACTTGTATTTATATTCTGTACTTATCATGTTAGAATGTTAGTGTAGCAAGATAGCTAGAATATACCTATCATGTATATATCTTCCTTCAAAGTTCAGTGACCGGAATCGCCAACCTACTGTCCGGATTTACCATTCCAAATTTGCAAATCAAAGATTTTGTCAACTTTAAGAAACTTATTTTTTTTTATTTCTTAACATACTATTAAAGGAAAGTTATTTCAGTTGTACATGCATACCAACATATCATTAAATAATATGACGAAGTATTGGATATTTTTGTTTAGCGGAATAGCAGTAAAAGAAAAAAATATCAGAACTGTCCGGATTCGCCCAAACTTACCCTATATATATATCGTGTCCCAGGAGGAAGGGGCAAGCAATATTTTGGGAAATGGTAGTATGCGTGATTCTAAGCAAAAAAAGTTCATATGAACATAGGTCCTAATCTCAACGGTTTGATAGCTACAGGTTGTGAACCATTTTTTTTTTTACTTTATATTGATTATTGCTCACCCTGTAGTTATTCTTCAGAGGTGGTACATAGTGGATTTGAAACGTGATGAAATGACCTTTCCAATGATATGCAATATATGGCAGTGGTATCTTTGGAAAAGAAGTTATTGAGGGACATTTTTTAATCAGTGTTACCATCCAATTTCTTTAAATAACCTTAACTTTCTCAAATTTCCCTCAATAGCTTCTCTTCCAAAGACAACACTGCCACATGCTGCATACTGTTGTAAAGGTTATTCCATCAGCTTTCAAATTTGCTATGTCTTAACTCTATAAAATAGTTACAGGGTGAACAATACTCAACGAAGTAAAAGATGCTTCATAACCTGTAGCTCTCAAACCGTTGAGATTAGAACTTATGTTCATATGAACTTTTTTGCTTAGAATCACTTACACTACCATTTCCCAAAATATTGCCCCTTCCACCTGGGACACCATATATATATATATATATATATATATATATATATATATATATATATAAGAAAATGACCCTCAAACACTTCATTTTGTTCAGATCGAGATGTTTATCGATTGATGTACTTTGTATTGGACGCGAGCACCTAGGATTTTTTGTTGGGACAGGTCAAAGCTTTGAGAAGGAGTCCAAATTACAAGCCACTACGTCTTTTGAACGGGTATTACTCTGCACCCGAAAAGACGATAAGTAATTGTAAAATACTTCCATCTATATTTTCAGAAAAAAAGAAAAGAATTAGATTGTTTTGATAAGAGAAAGAACACAGGTGAAATGTAAGATCAAATTTTCATGCTACATCAATCATTTCCCTGTTAAGCAAGTACAGTGTTATTAAGAAAATGTATAAACGTATGTTGAGTTAGGAAGTTTTAAGGGGGGAGGATCCGGACCCGGTGGGCCCCCCACGTGGGTATGCCCCTGGTGTACTGTCGTCTTGTAGCTGCATAATCAAAAGCTTGAAAATGTACACCAGTATTAATTCATCTTAATTCTGGCGAGGTTAGCGTACAGCGTCAAGTTTTAAGCTTAGAGGAAAACTCCTTTTTTGATTTAAAAAAACGACACGTGAGAATTTATACTCATCTATGTCATTATATTCAGCTTAATAAAAGTTATCATTTGGTATGTTACATCTTTGGACTATTTTTTTAAGTGTTAATCACTGTTAGAATCAATGGCTCAGAAAGTAAACTAAAAGTTCAGAATTGTGATTTTTTATGGTCCGTAACATGTGCTTATTTATCACGAAAAGTATATGGCTATTACTGGCAAATTACTTACATAACAAATCTAAAAGATTTCTCATACTACGCACGGTTCTTCTCATTTATGTAGAAGTTATCAGGTAGAATAGAGATCATCAATTTACTTCTTTTCATTTCATGGGGTGTTCTGTTATATCTTTCAGAGTACATAAAAAAAAATGTCCTATAAATAGCTTCTTCTCTTTCTAATTATCTTCAATATTGTAATTTTTCTACAACTTCCGCATACATTTCTTTATTACTTTCCATTTCATCCAAGTCATTTCTCTCATTTTTTGTCATATTTCAACATTCTTTCTTTCATGTGTATCCACACGAATATACTCGTACGAATATAGTAAAGTGTAATATAAGTCTTTACATGAATACTTTTATTAGTTCTTTTCGTGTTTGTTTTTATTTACTAGTTGACAAAAATATACGTTTTCTGTTGTTTTTTCCTCTAAATTTTCTTTATAATTTCTATCCGTGCTTCTATTTTTTACTCCTCCGTCGTATCTTGTTTTTTATTAAATATATGACTTTGGTAACGAAAACTAGTTTCCTGTTCGACTTTCTACGCTCTAGCTTCCTACAATTACCACGATTCATTTAGTTCATGTAGCAATTGCTTTTCTCTTTTTGTTATTTAAAGACTACATGAGAAGAATTAGAAGTTATGAAAAGAGATAAATTGAGATGCTGAGGTGGGTTCGGATACCATTTTCTTGGCTACAAGTGAAAAAAAATGAATAAATGGATGTAATTTTGTCAATAAAGGGATTAAATATTATAGTCATTAAATAATTAAATATTGTTTTCCTAGTTTTCTTCCTAATTTTGTAGTATTTTCCTCCTTGTGGTTTTTATTTATTTATTTTTATTCTTACTTTTTCTGCTTCGTATCTCTTCCTCAAATTCTTAAAGATTAATTAAAATTGTTCCAGATTTCTCTCATCTGTAAGGATCATAATACATATGCTCAATACGCCGATATATATTTTAATTTTCTATAGTTTCAAATGCTAGTACAATCGTTACTCTGTTTACTTTATATATGTATGTCTAATTCAAGATTTGATCGATTCTCGTTGAAAATCATAGACCGTCTTTATTGGCTCTTCGTCGTATATTAGTAAAGTAAATTACAGATTCTGTACCGAAAAAAAGAAGAATTTTAGAAAAAACTAAAAATGAATCAAAAGATTTGTTATCTTCACCAATAATTCGTTTTTGGATCAGGGGCCACAAAATTTTTGAACGGACCCTAAATCGAGTTTTCGTATTTTTTTTACGGAATAAGCACATCATACTGAGTTAACTGATATTTTGAGTTTGGCTACATTATATGTAGTTCTCCAGATACAACAAATTTGTTGATTGAAATATATTGGATCTTTTGAAAAAGAAAAGATAGGAATACAATAGTCAGGCTATGTTGTATAAATTCATAGCAAAATATCTTGTAGAGTACAAACCTTTTCTGGTATTGTACGTATTTCCGATAGTTTACATAAAATACAGCAACCAAATACTAATTTTTAATGAAAAAATCTTTTGTATTATTATAATCGTAAACAGAAATAATAATTTTGCTTACAACTCGAAACTTGAAGCATGTCTTCCTTCAAAAATATTCTTTAAAACATGTACATAATACAAAATCATAAAACTTTTCCTCAGAAAGACATAGGTTCATTCATTATCTAGGATATTTACAAGAAAATGAAGCATTACATAGACATTTTTCAGAAAAAATCTCTAGTATCTGTACATAATTGGACAATGTTATCGTAATTTGAATAATAATAATAATAATAATAATAATAATAATAATAATAATAATAATAATAATAATAATAATAATAATAACTTTATTTTAAGTGTTGTGAATAGCTCATAAGCAAAAACACAGCATTATTTTGAAACTATTATTTAATCATTTTAAACAGACTAGAAAATTTATAATATAGAATGACTATTACAGAAGGTTAAGGCCTTTATCAGAAGGTTAATATATTAGAATTATAAGATTCAAACGAATATATAAGACAAATAATAATAAAAAAACAATCAATTTTATAATGTACAATTAACAGAATTATTCACATTAAAGTCTCATTTAACTACAATTTAAAAGAATGAGTCAACCTTGCTTAACCTAATAATAATAATAATAATCCGTGATCAAAGACTGTACACGGTTTATATATATATATATATAGACTGTACACGGTTGATATATATATATAAACTGCTTTGCAAGTAATATAAATGTCATTCTTAAGGAGTACACTATGTCATTGTTAGGAGTATGTATGTTTAGGAGAAGACAAAGGACAAAATACATACACACAGCTACTTATCAGTATATTTACCAGGAGTTTAATTTACCTAAACTCCTTTAGACAGGGTGTTTCAAAAAAACACCGACAACGTTTGGGAAGTGATTCCAGACACCAGGATAGGACAAGAACTATAGACCAATCTGGGTGCAAAAATCCGTCATTTCGGAGTTATAGGCTGCCGAAAACAAAAAAATGAACTTTAAAGGTCCGTAGCTACAATACTATGGGACCTACCGCAGTCGGGTCAAGACTTCATTTAGGAACTAGGTGAATACTTCAAAACTGCCTCTATAAAATTGCTGCGTGAGTACCTTAGGATTTTGAAATATGTATTTTTGGATAGTGCACAAGTTAGTTCCTAAGTGGTCTTGGCCCAACCACGGTAGGTCCCATAGTTTTGGAGCTATGGACCTCTCAAGTTCTTTTTTTTTCATGTTTTCGACAGCCTATAACTCCGAAATGACGGATTTCTGCACCCAGGTTGGTCCTATACTCTTTATCTTATCTTGGTGTCAGGAATCACATCTCAAACGGTGTTGTTTTGAAACACTGTATATTTACTTTGCTCGTATGTCCCTTCAGGAGACAAAAATATCGGAAATTACTTTTGATAAATTAGGATATCTTTTTGCCAGGTGTAGAAGGACAAACGTTGGGAATCAAGTTCGTTGGTGGACATGATGTTCGAACCAAAAGTAGCCAGAAATCGGCCATTTCAGATTGTTAGGTTGATCACTAAAGAGCAAAAACGGTAATAGATAGCGAGAAGTGGTTTTCTGTAATCGGTTAAGCGTCCCAAGAATACATTTCATTTCCATCCTTTACTCTCTAATAGAACCTGAAGTAGTACAAACACTTCTGGTTAAGATTAATTTTAAAAAAATATTTACACCGTACAAACAAACCCCCTTTCTTATATCGCAGTACTACTTGCTTTTTTTTTTTTACATATATAGTACTCAATTATATAGTGTGTACCAGCAGAAATAAAAACTATAAATTATTATGGACAACAAATGACATGCTTTTTTGTGTTGAAAAGTAATTTCTCTCGAGAACTACTCAAGAGCATTATTTTCAAATATGTTATTTTCTTATAAATAATATCAGTTTGAATAGTAATTTTAGGAGGTATTAATTTGTTCGGCATGTAACAAATTTCAATTTTTTTATATAGATAATGAAAATAAATTATTTTGAGCTTTTAACAGCTTATCGTTATTATTTTCTACTTTTAATGCTTTTATTTTCTACTTTTTTCTATTTTTTAGCGGGTTTGTAGAAGTCGGTTAATATATTTTTGAAAAAAGTTTTGATATCAACAACTTTCAAAAATGAACTTCTATAACTATGGATTTCGGTAGCATTTTTTATGTCAAAAGTAACTGTTCACAAATTTAGCCTATCTTTTCGCTGTTATTTGACAATATACTGTCAATCTCTTTTTCGATTAGGCTACTAGAACTTTTTTTCCTAGCTTGCAATTTCTGGAAGATTCTTATGTTGATGAAAGGTAACAGAGAGCAAAATGCCTTGCTTATTTCTGTTCATATGTAGTCGATTGGTTGATAAAACTGTTGGTAAAACTTGAAAAAACAAAACAAACACATATAGTGTATATATTCTTTTTAAAGAAAACAAGCTATTGTGCTAGTCGATTTCTTATCACTTTTCTGTTATGGTAATATTGATGTGTGCCTTATATTCGCGCTCACGTATATTTTCTAATTTTAACCTTTTCATTTTGAGGTGTGCTTAATATTTGCGTGTTTTATATTCGAAACTTGCGAAATTCACTAAATGCAATCGAATATGTAACTAATTCAATGCATACACATACCATCAATTATAAATTATAATTAACATCCAGAGGCCTTCCGCGAAACACATGTGTAGGCGAAAAAAAAACAATCATAATATATAGAGCAATTGTAAACTGAACATTTTGCAGGCGACATCTACAGTAGTTTTGGAGGTGAACTATGAAACCCGCTTGAAACTAGCTCAGAAACTGGACTTGCAAACATGATACTATCAATTAAATTTTAAGGTAAGTAGGAAATTTTCACTAATTAAGGTCTTACAATAATTAGAGTACAGTGCGGCCAAACGAATAGTTCATATAAAATTAAATATTTCGAAAAAATATGGACAGTATTTTTCGTTTAAATATGCAATATTAAAGCTATAGGCATATCCTTGATTTCTTAACAAGGGGTTGAATAAGATTGAAAACTGTTTATTTTATGTTGTTATTTAATTTACCCTCTGAAGAGAAAACATTCAGCGAAACAGGGATCGCGTGGTTCAATGAAAACTTGACTCATGACCCACTGACTCACTACCCATCGTGGCCCACGACCAACTGGAATCACGACCAGCCGCGACCCACTCTGACCCACAACGTACCATGATCCACCACCTACCATGACTCACCTCTAGAGGCCTTGAAAGTAAAACGTAGACAAATTCATCAGTGTTCAGAAGATGTTCTCTGCAATGCATTGGGCAGAGTGAGTGGGTCAGAATAGGTCGGTGGGCCAGAGTGGGTTACGGTGGCTCGCAGTGAATCACGTCCTGTTGACCCATGACCCACTTGACCCACAACGCACTGACACTGCATGTATGCAGCGAAATATGCAGGAAAATACAACTGACTTGCTCACTCATTCAGTTATTACGAGATATCTTAAACAATGTGATCCAAATTGGCAGGCAATTACATCCTAGGTAGTAGTGTTCAATAAGAAAAGATTTTACGAAATCTCACTTCAAAGGAAGTGAAATAGGAATGAGGAAGTTCACTAACAAGGAGAAGGCAGAGTTTGGTAAGTGAACTTCGGGGCCATTTTTTGCGAGGTGGTAGTGCACATATAAAGAGTTAATTTTACAAACTGGGAAAGCGTAATGGCCAAAAATAACCGAGGAAAACCGTCTTAAAGTTTTCTACTCGCCGTATATATCGTAAGACGCGCAAACTTATCAAATGGCGGCGTGGTAGAGTGAGAAGAACCTGAGACTCCAGTGCAAAGGGTCCCGGGTTCAATTCACTTTCAAGTCAAACTTTTATTTTTTATACTTCAAGCAATAAAGTAGCCATTTGTAACTATAAGTAAAATATTAATTCATCATATGTTTATAATGTATTAAAACAATAGAAATTTTCAATCACTTGTAAAATCTTTCCATGTTCCATGTTAACTATCAAGAAAAATTAATCTATTCCGTAAATATACTGATATCACGAGTTACTGTATATTATGGTTACGACAATCGTTGTGTAATCAGTGATGAAAATTTTCCGGAAAATTTTCCGATTCATAAAAACATACTTCACTTATTCCTACATCGTTGCTTAGCCATGATGTGAGATGGAAAATTTTCTGTTCTTAACAAATATCAGTGATCAAATAACAATTCCTCAGTATTCATAAAATTGATTGAAATCATGTATAGAAATATTAAAAATGAAGGATCGTTTAAAGAATCTGAAAATTTTCATGGCTCAGACAATTTTCAGTACTATGTAGGAACAAGAGAAACAATTTTTCATGAATCGAAATATTTTCTGTCTTCTATGGAAAAATTGAAGAACTTTTTATGTCGGAAAATTTTTCATCATTTTGAAGCAAAAAGTAATACAGCTTTTTGTGAATCGGAAAGTTTTATTGCTCTGTAGATACAAATGAAAGGAATTTTGATGAATCGGAAAATTTTCATCACGATGTAGAAACAAGTGAAAATACTTTTCATAATCCGGACAATTTTGGATACTATGTATAGTGATGTTTGGTGGAAAAATTTCCACTATATTTAACAGCACATTCAGCTATAAAATTCAATTCCTGTAGAGGAAAGTTACACAGCAACAAATTATCATTTTCCAATTAGCTTTCGGAAATCAGAAATTTTTCTAATATTTCAAGTTGGGAAGTAAAAAATATACAGTGTTTCTCTCTCTCTCTCTCTGTGTGTGTGTATGTGTATGTGTGTGTGTGTGTGTGTAAAGTGGAGGGAACATACATCGAGTTGGTAGAGAACAAATATCCCATTCCAATATTTAAAATGTAACAAGAAATTGAAAAGAAACCTTTGTGAATTTATCAACTTCAGAAACAGAAAATTCCACTACTTTTTTCCATGTAGGCCTACCTATGATATGAAATAGCTACATAATAGTTCCTTATGAAGATTATTTCTGTAACAGAAAATAATCTTCATAATCTTCAGAAAATGATTTTATTGTGTTTAACACTCGTAAGTCATAATTTCAATATTGGAATTTTGTATAATCAACATCTTAGAGTAGATATTTGTATTGTAAAACTACCATTATTATGTATAAAAATGTATTACAAATAATGACGTTTCGATAGAACAAGTATATATATATATAATATGTTTTTTATTTTGTAAATTAAAATGAAATTACTTGTTGCTTTTAGAACGCAGCGCTAATAGTGCTGCTTTTTATGTTTCTTTTATTATTTTATTGGAAGAACAACTACACAAATCAGCTTCCTTATTAGTTATATTTCACTTTCTCTTCTGAATGAATATATGAATAAATAAATGTTTATTTCCAGAAAATGATCAGTATTTGCTTTCATGAGTTACTTAAACTCGAATTTTGGGTAGTCAAAAATTTACAGTAGGCACTTTATATTATCTCTACTTATTTATAAATATTGTAATATGTAAATCTAGAAAAGTAGTAAAGCTATGAGAAAACCGTCTTATGCGTATTAAACTGACGAAATCTAATATTGTAAGATCAAAGGTGGATTCTCAAAGAAGAACGCATTCAAGTTATTGAAACATTCTTGAAATGAAGAATCGTTAGATTTTCACTTCATGAAACGTTTTAAGACAATACTTATTACTAGAGACCGGATGTTAGGCAACATGCCTATTCTTTATTATTAAAGATATGATCAAAAATAACGTTTTAAAGTTTATATGGGGGTTTATACTTTCGATTTAAGCCAATTTTATTTTTCCTATTTTGCCTATTTTGACCTTTAGTGCCTAATATTGCCTATTCTATGCATTTTTCTTCAAAATAAGCCTTCATTGGGAAAATATATAATTTATATAACATAAATAATACACACATATTAAGTGTTTGTAAACACAAGCACGTGGTACGTTACGATATATATACATGGTGACCTTCAAAGATGTGCACATACTTCGGGAGGCGATTAGTAATATCAAAAGAAGACAAAATGTTTTCTTGTATTTTGTCGAATTCCGTGTCTCGTACGACTGACAGAGTGCCAATTTGGTATTGAAAATTGAATCCTGATAATTCGAACGGAACCGAAAGATGTGCACATACTTTCAGAGGTGATTCGTTACATGAAAAGAAGAAAAAAAGTCCTCTTGGATGTCACGAATCACCTCCCGAAGTATGTGAACACCTTTATGTCTCGTTCCAATTGTCAGGATTTGATTTTGGATTCCAAGTTGGCCCCCCTGTCACTTGTACACGACGCAGAATTCGACATCATGCAACAGGAGTTTTTGTCTTCTTTTGATGTCATGAATCAGCTCCCAAAGTATGTGCACATCTTTCAGGTTCACCCAGTATGTATGAAATGCATAACAAGCTTCGTTTTTATATATACAATAAAAGAAGATATTAACAAACAAGTATGCTTCTGTATTCTTTGAACATTATCTATGACTTGAATCTATTTTTTAATGGTATTGAGTATCTTCATTATTTCGAGTTACATTTTAGTGCCTATTCTACTGCCTATTTTTTAAAGTTTTGGTGCCTATTTGCCTGCCTATTTTCCAGGTTTTTAGTGCCTAAACATCCGGTCTCTACTTATTACCAATAAATTTTACGGCTAAACAACGATGTAGGAATAAGTGGTGTATGTTTTTATGAATCGGAAAATATTCATGACTTTTAATAAATTGAAATTTTAAATAATAGAATGGGATATTTGTACTCTACGAACTCAATGTATGTTCTCTGCACTTTGCATACACACACACACATACACACACACACACACAGAGAGAGAGAGAGAGAGAGAGAAGTTGAATTGAGTTGATTTTGAGTTTAACGTCTCTTTCAGCAGCGAGACTATATAAGACGGGACCAACTGATTAACGTGAAATCCGAACTAGATGAGCTCCCGCTGGGAATCGAAGCCAGGTCTTCCATGCCAAAGGCACGTATGCTAACCGCTTAGCAACGAAGGAGCTCGCAGATGAAGGGAGAGAGAGAAAAAACACTGTAAAATTTTACTTCCCGAATTGAAATATTAGAAAATTTTCCGGTTCCCGAAAGCTAGTTAGAAAATTATAATTTGTTGCTGACTAACTTTCCTCTACAGAAATTCAATTTTGTAGCTGAATATGCAGTTAAATATAGTAAAAAATTTTCCATCTAACATCACTATACATAATATCCAAAATTGTCCGGCTTATGAAAAGTTTTTTCCACTTGCTTCTACATCGTGATGAAAATTTTCCGATCTATGAAAATTCCTTTCACTTGTTTCTACAGAGCAATAAAACTTTCCGATTCCAATACTTTTGCTTCAAAATGATGAAAATTTTCAGACTCATAAATAGTTCTTCAAGTTTTCCATATAAGACAGAAAATATTTCGATTCATGAAAAATTGTTTAACTTGTTCCTACATAGTACTGAAAATTGTGTGAGCCATGAAAATTTTCAGATTTTTTAAACGATCTTTCACTTTTTAACATTTCTGTACATGAATTTAACCAATTTTATGATTGCTGAATAATTGTTACTTGATTACTGATATTTTTTTTTTAGAACGGAAAATTTTCTGGAAAAATATAGCAGAAAATTTTCTGGAAAATTTTCCACCTCACATCACTATGTGTAATAAATGTTCTAGACGCTTTGCATCTACATCTGTTGACAGTGTGCGAATTGCAAAGAAGTTGAGGGGGAAACCCCCTTTGCTAATACTGGATGTTGCTATAACAAAAGGAGATTTCCCCCTCATTCCCCTTGTAATTCGTACATTGTCAACAGATGTAGACAGAAGCTTCAAGAACATTTTTACGCAACAACTGCGGTAACAATAATATTTACGGAAGAGATTAAATTTTGTTCCTAGTTAACATGGAATATTGAAAGATTTTATAAGTGATTGAAAATTTCTATCGTTTTAATACATTATAAACATATGATGAATTAATATTTTACTTATAGTTGTAAATGGCTACTTTATTGGTTGAAGCAAAAAGCAAAAATATAAGTTTGACTCGATTGGGAATCGAACCCGGGACCCTTTGCACTTGAGTCTCAGACTCTTCTCACTGCCACGGCGTCACTTGATAAGCTTGCGCGTCTTATGATATATGCGCAAGTAAACAATTTTAAGACGGTTTTTCTCAGTTACTTTTTGCCATTGCGCTCTCTCAGTTTGTAAAATTAATTCTTTATATGTGCACTACCACCTCGCAAAAAATGGCCCCGAAGTTCACTTACCAAAATCTGCCTTCTCCTTGTAAGATGTCCGTATCTCGGAGTTTGTTCGCTTTCAGTCACAACATTTGATATTCAGACGTCACATTTAAACTAATTAAGTACATGTTTAAGAATTTTAAGATACTTAATCTAAAAGGTAATTCACTAAGATTTTTAAAACTGCGAACTAACTAAAAAGCTAACTAACTAACTCTATGGGCTATGGAACCCGGAGGTTCAATGCCGCGTTCACAAAAGCTCTCCACTGACTTCTATCCTTAGCTAATTGGATCCAGTTTCTACTTTGTATTTCTATCTCTGCCGAGATCCATCTTAATATTGCCCTCCCATATGCGCCTAGGTCTTCCTAATGGTCGTTTTCCGATTGGTTTTCCAGTTAAGACTTTGAAAGCGTTTCTACTTTCTTCCATTCTAGCTACATGACCTGCCCACGTCAGCCACCTAGACTTGATCACCCTAACAATGTTCGGTAAACCGTATAAATTATGTAGTTCCTCGTTATGAACTTTCCGCCATTCCCCATTCCTGTTCCTTTTGGGTCCGAATGTTCGTCTCAGTATCTTGTTCTCAAATACTTTCAGTCTATGTTCTTCCCTCAGAGTAAGAGACCATGTTTTGCAATCATACAGAAAAACAGTCATGATTATTGTTTTGCTTCAAATTCCTTGACAGAATTCGCGACGACAAGAGATTTTGAACCGAACAGTAACACGAATTCCCTGCTTTTAATCGACATTTAATTTCTTCGTGAATATGATTTTCATCTGTTAATATTGGTCCTAGATATTTGAAAGTATCCACTTTATCAGAAGTATTATTTAATATTTTAAGGCATCCATAATTTGCTGTACGGTCCCGACGCACTTCCATGTATTTAGTTTTCTCTGCATTTACTTCTAAACCCATGTCCCTGCAAGTGTTTAATAATATCTCTGCATTTTTTCTATTGTTCTCCTATCATCCCCTATTAAATTTACATCATCAGCATATGCCAAAACGTGGTGAATATCGTTAAACTGTAGGCCCTGGTTGCTATCTTTGATTTTCCTTATAGCGTATTCCAGAACAAAGTTGAATAATAATGGCGACAACGCATCTCTTGCTTGAGGCCATTTTCGACATGAAAGCTCATGGACAAAAACTTTCCTGCCCGGACTTTACTTTGGGATTCACTTAAGCATATCTTAATTAATCTAATTAGCTTACTCGGTATTCCAAGTTCTGTAAGAACGTTGTATAATGTTTCTCTCCTAACCCAGTCGTACGCCTTTCTAAAATCAATAAATAGTTTATATACCGAGGTATTGTATTCCCACTTCTTTTCGAGTATTTGTCGAATGTTAAATATTTGGTCCATAGCTGATCGATTTGGTCTAAATCCGCACTGGTAATCTCCAATAATTTCATCTGCGTATGGGGTCAATCTTGCTAATAGAATATTTGAAAGGATTTTATAGGATGTTGACAGAAGAGAAATGCCTCGATAATTATTAGTCAGTTTTGTCGCCTTTCTTGTGAATTGGAACAATGATTGATTCTTTGCACTCTTGTTGCAATTCTTCCTTGTTCCACACTGAGAAAAAGATGTAGGTGGCGTACTTAAAAAGGTATTTTACATGCGTAATTCCTGTAGTTTTTGGACTTAACATACAGCAGACGTATAACTGAAAACGTATGTTTTATAACACTTTCCGTGCAAGTGTTCCATCTATATGTACTTTCCGTATGAAACAATATAGGCGGTGAGGTTCTCACATACAAATGAACGTATATAACATATAGCTGAGGAATGTAGTATAAGTATATGCATGTGACATACGGAAAACTGTTAGATGTCAGACATCCTGCAACGGCATGATGTAACATCTAAGGGCAGTGGGTATGTAGCATATGGATAACGTATGCTCTATAGTGATTTCTGTTGTAAGCAAGAGGATTCCGTAAATTTGTACAATATACCGCTGTCCGGAAACGGATTTTTCTCAGTATAGATAAGGAGATTGAGTTTGTGTATTTTGTTCCACAATTTTTCGCCTCCAGCTAAAATTAACTCAGCCTGAATTTCGTCTACCCCCGGAGATTTGTTTGTACGGTTCTGTAGTGTGTATCTCCTTTTCTCCACGCATATTAGTTTTTGGTTGCTTGTTCAGCAAATCGTCAAAGAAATTTTTCCATCTATTTAAGATGCTATCCGTATCAGTGCTAAAATAGTTAAGTTCTGATGGATTGCACGTATAGCCTATAGCAATAACAATGAAAAGCTTAGTTGCTAGAGTAGAGAGCTGCCAATAGAGAGGATTTAAGTCCGATCCCGGTTCACACTTTAGCTTTTATTATTTTATTTTGCATGTTTCTTTACTGTGACAATCTCATGCTACTTCTAAAGCCAATTAAATTCTGAAATCCAAATGAATGAAGCTGCGGGGAACGGCTAGTATTACACATTTCTGGCTATTTTACATAAAATTGCATATTTTACTGTTTTCACTCCTTCAGCTGTGGATTTTGGACACTTGGTTCCTCTAAGCATTGAATTGGTACATGTAAATGAAAGATATATTTTTTTACGATATTCTTTTTTTTTTTTTTTTTTTGTTCTGTAAATGATGAATAACATTTTATATTTTGTCAACTAATTGAGAAAAATAAAGATGTAACATTGTATTTGACTTTTAAATAATATAATAATTCCTTTGTGTTAAAAATATTAATCAACATTCTGTTTCAATTGAAAGCTAATGAATTCTTTATTTTTATATGTAGTACAAACATTTCTAACCTTTAGAAATATTTAATTTCAAATTGTATATTATTTCAAATAACATAGATTTCATTATTTCACTTTTTAACTTCTGCGTGTCCGTTCTTTATAATTTCGTTTTCAGTTTTATAAGAGATGTTTTTTGTTGCTAGTATATATTAACACTCATTACCAAAAGTAAAATATTATTGGAAAATAATAGTGAAAAGTACAACATCAACAAAATGGTATATTTTTATGCCAAGTTTCCAGGTCGGTTTCAATTCTATTCGAGTTGAACGTCCTCAAAAACCTTAGGTCTGCACTTTTTTCTGAGGGTCATTCCGGACCTGCTTATGAGAAACAAAGCTATTTAACACGTGTGTGCTATTAACATTCTACAAGGTGGTCTAGTAAACATATGCCTGCCCCAGGTACTGTTTATGCAACTAGGATATCTTGCTAAGGGGAAAGGGAAAAGGGATGGTCCCTTATTTCTGAGAATTTAAAGCAAATTTTACACTTTCAGCTTAGGGATGCGCTCGAGTCGAGACATGTCTCGAATCTCGACTCGACTCGACTCGAATTCGAGTCGAGATTCGAGTCGAGACACACTTTGTAAAATTCGAGACGAGTCGAGACAAACGTATTTCTCGACTCGAATTTTCGAGTCGAGACACGAGTCGAGTCGAGACGGCTCTTAAAAATCTCGACTCGACTCGAATGTCTCGAAAATCTTTCTATAATTTTTAATATTATTTTGAAGAAAGTATTCACTCAGAAACAGCCTTGAAACCAATTCCAGCTTTTATTCCTTCAGAAATGTACAGAACGCATAAAATTAATAGTTAATCTTTAAAGATCAAGATTTAATTTTCAGCTCAATTCAATTAATTAGAACTAATAGTTAATGTCGTTGTATTTGGTTGTACTGCAAATATAATGATAATAATAATAATAATTGATTATCTAGTTTGTATAAAACTATTATCCGTAGTCTAAATCTAGTTTGTATAAAACTATTGTGATAAAGTGAACTTCATAAATTCTCTGAATGAGCAGTTGGTAGTCTATAGTAATTTAGCATAGTTATAATTATTGTGTTTTCGTTCCCATGAACGCAAGAGGGTTACGTAACTTCTGGATTATTCGCTTGCCCAACTATTCTGAGGCTTTAATATGTTGCAGCATATCACGAGCTACGGATAATATATAATGCAAAATTTGTTGTAAATCACATATTATGATACGAGACTATTTTACATAGTATATCTTATCTAATATAAATAAAATAAAGAGTTTGTCTGTATGTTTGTCTGTCTGTCTGTGTGCGAACTGGGGACCAGACGAGTGGACCGAGAGTTCCCAAAATTTGGTCACGGGTACCTTAGTCCAGGCCCCAGATCAAGACGAAGCGTTTTTTTAAATTTCGAACCAGGGGGGTCTCGGGGGGGGGGACGTTTACTGGGACCGACCTGGGGACCAGACAAGTTGACCGAGAGTTACCAAATTTTGGTCACGGATACCTTGGTCCAGGTCCCAGTCTAAGGCGAAGCGTTTTTGTCAAAATTGGAACCAGGGGGTCTCAGGGGGGCGTTTAGCGAGACATGTAGTAAAAGTAATCCAAATTGATCGACATTAGTGTCAAATCCATAGTTTTCACGGTCGCTGAGATCAATGGTGACACTTCCATCAGCGATGACTTGCAAATTCAGCTACTATTGTATGCGGGCCTGGTGTCAGCGGGTGAGAAATACCGAGACATGTATAAATAGCCCATATTGATTGATACTAGTGTCAAATCCATAGTTTTCACGGTCACTGAAATGAATGGTGATACTTCCACAGCCAAATACAGCCCCCATGCGAAGAATGGGTACATTAAGCTAGTATTACAATAAATGGACTGCTTGGATGCCAAGAACTAGTACAGATAAGTACCATTCACTTCTATGAATAGGTATTTTTTAAAAGGATTTTTGTAAACACTAAGTTATAAAACAATGAACTACATACAGTAGTTATGGTTTTGGTTCCCAACATAAAAGAAATATGGATTGTTCATGAGATATTGAACTTCAACTTTCACTCCTGGAAAATTTCAATTTTGGAGTTAGGCCACTTGGCATCAAAGCAGTTCACTGTAAGATAAATACATTCCGCACATTAGTAACATAGTTGTTCAGGGGCCTTCGATTTCCATCCTCTCAAATGAAAACTGAACGATTGCTTGATACATGCTGACTATATAGGAGAAATAGTGTATTAAGTTTTCGAGCTTTGGTGCGTATCCGTATTTACACTCTGATATAACTTTAAGATCACACTCAAATCGAGCTAATTGTTTAATGCATTTCGAAAGCTTTTGTTTTTATGCAGCTCATTAAGGAAAATCTATTTCATAATCGTAACATTTATGTACTAAGAAACTATGAACGTAAAGTGGACTCGACCTAGCCACGTGGCCGCTGTGACTCAGTGGTACAGCTCTCACCCTTGGTGTGTGAGGACTCTGATTCTGTGTGTGTGTGTGTGAACTCCGCGGCTAGTGTACGCGTCTTTGCCGTGGAAGACTCAGGTTCAATTCCCGGCGCGAGCTCATATAGTTCGGATTCCACGTTAATCAGTAGGTCTACATTTCATATATCCTCGCTGCTGAAAGAGACGGTAAAGTCAAAATCAACTCAACAATATATATATATGTGTGTGTGCTTATGTGAATTTCCTCGTGGCTGTATGGTTAACACATACGCCTTGATCGCGGGAGACTCTGGTTCGATTTACGGTGGAAGCTCATGAAGTTGTTACCGGTATCCCACTTTAAACTGTAGATCCATGCCTCATATAACCATAGATATAATATATATGCCTTTGATGCACTTATTTTTCGACTTGAAAGCCATCGAAAATTTCCGGACACAGAGTCCCGTAGACCGAAAATGAGAAACATGGGTATAGAGTAAAACAGCCATAGAAATTTAAGCTTTCTAGGCTAACTTAATCCTTACATATAATGCAACTAGCTTGGCCAAGTTATAATGGAGGAAATGCTATCATTGCAACACTCTGAGAATAGAAAATGTTCGTCAGGTATTACTATCCCCCCCTCTCCTGCAGAATGAAAACCCTGACTAAAACTCAATATATATATATATATATATATATATATATATATATATATATATATATATATATATATATATATATATATATATATATAAACTATTTTGTGTAATGTAACAAACAGTGGCGGATAGTATTCATGTTTCCTTGCGGAGGTCCTTACGAGGGTTCGCTTCCATCTTCCTCTCCCCAAGAACTAAAATAAATTAAAAAATTTCTATTACTTGTTAATCTTGTACAAAGGACGCAATTAAAGTCCCAGTGTAACACCCCTTCACATTTAGATTTTTCCCCTGGAAGAAAACCAGTTATTATTGTTTCTTGATTTCTCAGTCTCACCTACATAAACATACGAATAGAATTACAGGATAGGACATGTTTAGAGTGCTTGCACGTGACATCTAACTATATTTCTCATCAAATGTGTCACAGATGAAAATTTCCGTTTGTACTGCCTCTATTTTCTGGTACATATGTTTCATTTATGTTATGTTGCTAAAATTCGTTAGGAAACAAGTACAGACTGCGCCTGTGTGCCTGACAAAACGTAAATGTACTGGATAATTATTTCTCCACTTTCTTCCAAAAAAAAGTAACCAACTCATGTCGGCTAACAAAAGGAGGTAGTGGACCAAAGATAGCCGTTGTTTACCTAAGGTCGTTACACAGCAGGGGTTTCATTCAGTCAGAGGGAAAAGAAAAAATAATTTAAGGTTTCTACATTTGTTTTGAACTGCAATATACTTCTTCCTTTTATTTTAAGAACCATTTCCTTCTCATTTGTCTGCATCAGAAAAAAAAATGCAAAAAAATCACTAGAATGTGCCTATTTACCCAAAGTACGTACTAGATCACTAGTTCAATAGTAAAATCACTAAATCTACTACGAAATCATTAATGTGGCATCCCTGGGTTGGAGCGAAAGTAATGGTTGGAGTAAAAACTAGTCCGTATTTCTACTGCGTTCTGTTGTTGAATTCACAGAAATGTTCAAAAATAAATTCAAGAAGTAAAACACGATCCTACAAAAGACTGTTTACTTGCTCACTGGTTTTCGTATTGTGAACTGAAACTCAAGTGCGCAGTCATGTTGAATACTTCTGTCCCTTTCTACTTTACAACTTGAGGTGGGATGAGGGTCAGGATAGATCTAGTGATATACCGCTAAAGGAAGTGCTTCAGTACAGAGTCGGAAGCGGTATGTATTGTTTATACTACTTACAACGTTACCCCCCACATAAAATATAAATTCACCCTTTCTCCCTTCCCTTTTTCGAATACAATGAACCGGCTCTTTTGCTGAAGAAAGATGCTAAAAGAAAATTGAAACATCTGTGTCTAAACTTTCTTTGTATTTGTAAGGTTTTGCGAGTGTTTTCGAGATAGCCAAATCTTTTACCATGGACTCATGCTGCGAACTGACCGTGAGTAAACACCCGATCTCGCTGTGATCAATTTCTCTCGCACAAGTGAAATGGGTTTGTTGTTTCCAAAACAAATAGGAAGTTACCTTGTGCTTTTGCATTTCTGCACGCACGCAGGTACCATTGTTGTTTTAATGATCAGAAGAAATATCAAAACCATCCGATATATATGATACGAAACAGCTAACAGAGGGAGGCAAAGATAAAAGTAGGCCTATACCAAGTTTTCCGCGTGGTATCATTATGGAGAATAAATATTTGATAAAGTCACGTAGATGCGCTTAAACCTATTCTATCTGTCCTTATAATTTTTTGGTCTCATCAATTTCTCAGGAGAATACGTACAACATATGTCCAAATTCCATATATACTCTTTCTAAACTAGTGAGTAAACTCATTAAGAACACCAACTGATATCAATAAACAGGAAAGAAAACAATACGTTATACTTCTATCATTTGGTACACATCTCTATGAAGCACAGCTTGTTTCTTTTCGAAATAGCTCCTTCGTGTCACAGCTGTGGTTAGTTTTGTTTTGTGTTAGGATGAAAGAGAGAAATGCAACATTTGCTTCGCTGTGAAGTTATATATATTATTAAGATGAACGGTGATAAGCGAGGTTTAACAAAGAGTGCCTTTCGGATACACAATTTAACGGGTAATTGCAGTCCGTGTTGAGAATCGAACCAAAGCTATGTAAGACATGTTATGACAAATACAAAAGGTGTGTTGTATTGGTGCAGTACCAGTTTTTCACGTTTTTCAGAATGTTCCAAAACCCAAAGAATAATCTTTAATTTCTGATATTTTAGTCGTCACAAATTACAATTTTATAATGTAGTCAATGTTTATAATTACTGGGCAGTTGGGCGTTTAAACTAATAACATCATAATAAAGTCAAAACCATAATTTTGAGTTGAATTGATTCTGAGTTTAACGTCCCGTTCAGCAGCGAGGCTATGTGAGACGTGGACCTACTGATTAACGTGGAATCCGAACCACATGAACTCCTACCGGGAATCAAGCCCAGGTTTCCCACGCCAAAGGCAAGTATGCTAACCGTTAGCCACGAAGGAGCTCCACCATAATTTTAGTGGGCGATAAGAAATATCTCGCCAGTGCTTTTACAATAAATAAAATTTTATAAGTATTAAAGAATAGTGGTAAGAGATTTTATAATAGCTCTTTTATTTATGAGATATGAGTATTTTGAAAAAAAAAACAACTAAAGAATAGGTTGGCGGAACCACAAAAGACTCGTAAAATAAACTTTCTTATAAATACATACGCACCTTACTCACCTTTTATAATTGCCATGCTTACGTTTTCCATAAAAACAGAAATTCTCTTTTAGTGATACTTTACACAAGATCATGAAGTGGGTTCAAATTTAATTAAAGGCAAAATACAATACAATAATCCACAAATATTGCCTCAAATGAGTTTAAAGATTTCTAAACACTAGTGCGAAACCGGGCTCTGCCGTTGCGATCGATTTACAGGTCTTGAGACAAAAGTAAGAAGGGACTTACGCACACAGTAAGTAAAAAACAATTAATATGCCTGTAACTTTCCCCCAAATGGATGTATCTTAAAACTAACCTCACCATTATTTTTCTAATTAAATTCTAGCCCGAAATTATGTATCATATTACCCTATTCCCATTTTGAAAACTTGACCTTAATTCAAAATGGCGGATTTCAAGATGGCTGCCATCAAGGTCATATCTACCATACGACTTCCCCCCAGGACTTATATGTATCCACATGGTTTTTCTTTACTTTTCTTCATTAACGCTCCGTTTACAAAGGGTAGTAAGGGACTTCTGTAGTAATCTCTAATAACCACATCACAACTCTTAAAATTTATTTTTTAAAAAAATAGAAAACATGCACCATGGCAAAAATTTGTCATCACAAGTAATAATGCATACATGCCTTCTATCAGCAAAAAAAGTTTCATTGAAATTGGAGCCGGACATTTGAGTGGGATGTGATTGAACGTGACGTCAGAACACATCGCCCCCCTTCCCGGAATTTACGGGAATTGGTGACCTGAGTGAGCACATGTGGTGCCAGCTCTCTCCAGCGACCTATCAAGGATCATTGCGTGTATGCCAAGACGTGTCGCCGTTTTTATCCATGCCAAAAGTCGACATACTGACAATTAGGTAGGTAGTCATGATGGTATGGCTGATGTGTGCGTATATTTTAACTCGTACATTTTGTCTCGACTCGAATTTCGAGACGTCTCGACTCGAATTCGAGTCGAGTCGAGACAGAGGCTGTCGAGTCGAGACACGAGTCGAGACAGAAACATATTTTCGAGACGAGACAACATTTTCTCGAGACGAGTCGAGACAGGCTTAAATCTCGACTCGACTCGACTCAAATGCATCCCTATTTCAGCTTGTAGTCTAACGATTTTCTTGGAGGTCAAGAGTCTTCTAAGGAGGCCATAATCCCTCTTATTACGCCTATGTCAGGGACCAAAAATTGCTACCTACATAGACAGCGAATGTTTCAATTACTTGGGTACTCAGAAACTGTACATTGATAATTTGTATTGTGGAGTATAATGGAGATGATAGGCCTATATATATCATTAACTTTACTTCAAAATTTTCCCTGCATTTTAGAAGTTCTGCAGTTTTAATGACATTTGATCCCTTCAAAACGAAAAACCAGCCATATTTCGCAAAAAGTCACGTTCCAGACAAGAAGATGGATTTGCCGACATTTGTTGCATGGATTCAACGAATCGTGATTATAAACCTGATGATAGAAACCCACCTCTCTGTAGTGCATATTGGATTGCATAAGGTTCAAGGGGCATGACACATTCCTGCTGTGAATTATTTTAAAAGTACCATACCGTACAAGTTTCCTTTTTCTTTCTTTTTTAAGCTGCTTGGTACCGTACTACAAATTTGCTCTCTATTTGTTCATCATGATATTTGTAGCTCCTAGCACCTTGAGAACGAAAAGAGGTGTCTCGAAACTGTCTTCCGATTTGGAATTAACAGGCTCGATGTACCCGATTGTTTTAACGTTGTAACTTTTTTTTTTTGTTGTTGTAACGTTCTAGAATTCTATTTAGGTGGGACCTTAATGTGAACGATGCTCTATGTTAAGTGCGCTACCTTTCCAGAGTTACATATATATATGCACTGGAGGATTTATTATTATAAAGAAAATGTTTTGGAGATTCTGTAGCCGAAATAATGCCCATTCTGGACCGGATTTATAGGGTGCACACGCACCCCCTTCATTGTAAATATACACTATCTAAAATGAGAAGCTAACAGTATAAATAGTAACACTTCCCGAAATTTTCTGTCATGATGTTTTCGTTTGCGGCTTTAAAAAAAAGCAGAGCTTTGCAAAAGCAATAGTTTTAAGTCGATTTTCTTAAGGTTGAAGGAAAAGGATTCACCAACTAAAAGAATATAACGTTTGTCAAGTAGTTAAGAAAACAACCAGGAGGAGAGAATATTTTTTTCTGAATACAATTTGCGACCCTCTTTAAAATACTCCCCTCCGTTCGATGTATTAGCGTTGTCAGGGAGGGAGTCAGGGGTAAAGAGTATTGTCATATGTCACTTTGTAGAGTTTCACTGTGATTGGCTATTTTGGTAGTTATTGGTACACCCCCTTCTCAGAAAATCCTGGATCCGACCTTGTGCCCATTGTTAAGAGTTGCTGATCTAGCCGTTCAAGACACCGATAAATATATGTTCTCATCAGGGGCGTCATTTGAGGAGGACAGAAGGAGATGTTCGAGAAATAAATATTTTTTTAATAAGTTACATACTAATGAAAAACGTGAAACTTATATTAGTGGACAATCTTGCTTCCGCCCTCTCCTTTCCCTAGTAGAATCTAAAATGATGCTACTGGTTGTCAATCTTTATTTTTAAAAGAGCAAAAGTGATGTAATCAATAACAGAAGTGGATTTAATACTAGGCTCGCTAGGTCCGGGCCTAGGGGCTCACATGGGACCAAAATTTAATAAGCAAGACGAAAAGATGCAAAAGTTGAATAATGATGATAAAGAAAAGATTAAAATAATAAACAAATTTCCTTATATTGTTTCATAACATCGCTTGTCTTCTTTCATTTATTTTTGTAATTTTACTGTGAATAGAAAAAGATAATGTTGAAGAAAGTGGTTTTATTTCCTCTCTGTTTTAAATTACAATATAAATATAGATGTGAACAATAAAAGCAATTATTTTATTGTAATTTAAAACGATCAAAATAGTCATTTTAAATTACAGTAGAAATACAGACGTGAACAATCAAAACAATTCGGAAAGAATATTCAAAAAGAATTTTCTTTTAATATTATGGAAGTACATAGTAAAATTATTATTACAGTATAACCTCGTTAACACGAACTCGCTTAAGCCGAACACTCGGTTAGGACGAACAAAATTTCGGTCCCGGCATCGCTGTACGTTATCTTATAGGAAGTTTTATCGGTTAACACGAATTTCGGTTAGCACGAATTACGAACTAATTTTTAGTCCCTTGAGTCAGTAAAGGTTTTGATTTAACACGAACTTTCAATCCTTTGTTTTTTTTTTTCATATCATTTTTCTTATTTCAGATTTCACTATAGACCAGTTTTTGTCATACAGTATTTATACAGACGAAAATTGCCTTGTAAATAAGAGAAAAAACAGAAACAGGTATCTTTCCTCTCTTATGAGGTGTTGATTCTGTCCTCCGTCAAGCGCTGAACATGCAGGTGCTTGGCAGACGAGCTGGCGACAGCTCGAGACAAAACATCTTTTCTCCCCTGTAACTCCAAACTGCTGACAGCAATCATAAATACCTTTCCATTACTAGCGGTACTCACCCTGCTAGCGGAGTTATCAATTTTATAACTTGACCTGGATTTTCTGCGTGGAAACTTTTTTTTCTAATATTCGAAGATAGGATAATAAACTTACTGTAGTGTTTTCACTTTTCAGAGGATGGTACCGAGACCGAAACTAGTCTCGATCTCGATCTTAACTCGAATTTGAGACCGAGGAGTGCTTTTCGAAATCGAGACGAGACCGATACAATTCTGTGGATGGTATCAAGACAGAGAATAGTCTTGGTCTCGTCTCGAATTTGGAACCGAGACGAGACCGAGACTACTCAGTCTCGTCTCGATACAATCTCTAGTGTTTTCTATGACATACATAATATACTGTAGTGGTATGTATAGTCTGTATACTGTAGTGCGTATGTATGGAGAAAATGTATTCGAATAATAAAATTTGGGTCCCCGGTTAACACGAATTCTTTTAACACGAACTCCTGATTTTTCAGTCCCTTCGAATTCGGGGTAACCGGGGTTTACTGTATTATTATTATTATTATTATTATTATTATTATTATTATTATTATTATTATTATTATTATTATTATTATTATTATTATTGGGTTAGTCCTCTTTTCAGGGGTACACATCTCTTATCGTGACTTGTATCAAAAGTTTTACTTCCTCACTGGAGATCGTTCCACGTGAATGCCCGCATCACTCTTTGATCAGTAGTCATATTTGAAGCCACCACTTTCACATGCTTTTCATAGTTGTTATAAATGAAGATTTAACCTCACGTCATTTTGTTCTATGTAATGAGGTCTATCGATTGATATATTTTGCCCTATCTCTTTTGGATAATTAATAGACACTAATTCTTTGAAGAATTTAAAGAGGTAACATAATTGTTTTAGAAATATATTAAGAATTTTCATCCCGGCGAAATTAAAATGCCGCTAATTTTACAGTAATTATGTGATATCTTCAAATAGATAAAAGATAATTGAAATATGGAACAAGAGCGCCCTAGACAATATTATTTTGCATGAGGTACCGTTACCACAAGTCAGCTAGTAGCTTCCCGTTTTCAGCCGTTTAGAAACGCGAAAATAAATGCCGATTTTCAAAATGGCTCGAAATCAAAAGCAGATAAGTGAGTCGTGATAACGGTTTCTCATGTAAAATAATATTGTCTAGGGCGCTCTTGTTTCACATTTCAATTATCTTTTATCTATTTGAAGATATCACATAATTACTGTAAAATTAGTGATATTTTAATTTAGCTGGGATGAAGACTCTTAATGTGAACATTTAAAAAATCGTAAGTGTAGAACTAGATTATTACGAATATATATATATATATATATATATATATATATATATATATATATATATATATATATATATATATATATATATATATATATATATATATATATATATTTACTCACTTTCTTCATTTGAACAATTCACTATCTAGACGTTCCGTCTGAGCCGCCGCCCTAACACTGATAATAGTGTACAAGAAAGAAAGAAAGAAAAATTGATAATTAGATGCTTCTGTATTGTTCACTTATCTTGTCTACCGGATTTTTTCAGAGTATGCAGACTAAATATCTCAGAAATGAAAGCCAACTCATAAAAAAATACTCATACTGTGAGTAATTTTAATGGAAAAGAATTAGTTCATCCGTGGAAAAACATAAAACGAACAGAAAAGTGGGGGTTGGCGCTGATATCAACTTGACAAGCTAGGGAAAGAGTGGCGTAGCCTCTCGTGTGAGAAAATCAAGTCTGATTAGTGGGTCAGGTAGAACGATCTCCAGGGAAGAAGCAAATCTTTAGACAAAAATCACGGTAAGAGATGTGTACCTCTGAAATGACATTTACCTTTTTTGGGTTTTTTAGATGTTAATTTCTAAATTTCAAATATTTTTTGCAGTAGATTCAAAATGAAAATTTATTAAAAATTACAAAAACGTTGCAACGAAAGTATGCATATATTTTTTTTTAATTATTATTTTAAAATTTTGTATGTTCGAGTGAGGGACAGCAAACACCTTTTTACGATCTAGATGCAACAAAATATTAAATTTGTTTCTGTTAGTAAGGCGTCTATCTACCAATCAGATGGCCCGTGCTTTATTCTCAGTGGGAGCACGATTTCTTTCTTGACCTACCATCTTCCCAATAAGCTTAGGGGCTCACTTCGTCTTTGTGCCTGTACTTGGAGAGATGTGCTGGAGCGTAATGCTCTCTACATCAGTACCTGTATGTGTCAATTAAGCGTGGAACTTCCTCTACACTGCCCGTGGGGCCTCATTTACTTATTCCGAATAGAGAATGTATACTGCTTACTCTTTATATTATTATTATTATTATTATTATTATTATTATTATTATTATTATTATTATTATTATTCCAAACTATATAGTGCAAAAGTATCGGAAATCTCGTAGAACGCCATATCCGTCCATCTCCCTATCTGCCAACAAGTATCACCAAAAACAGTAAGAGATATCAAGATGATTTTTTTAAAAATCAGTTCAACGTCTCAAGAATAAGTCTCAACTTATCCGTTAACCCTTTATTCAAACCGAAGAGGTAGAAGTTAAGGATTTACAGTTTCAATATTGATCACTATATAGCAGAAACAGTAAGAGATAGCGAGAAGTGGTCTTTTGGAACCAATTCAACGTCCCAAGAAGAGATATCATTTCTACCACTTCCTGTTTTGAATAGAGAGTTATGAAAGAAATGATATCTCTTCTTGGGACATTGAATTGGTTCCAAAAGATCGTTTTTCGCTATCTCTTACTGTTTCTGCTCTATAGTGATCAATGTTGAAACTGTAAATCCTTAACTTCTACCTCTCTGGTTTGAATAGAGGGTTAACGAATTTTTAAAATCAGTTCAACGTCTCAAGAAAAAGTCTCAACTTATCCGTTAACCCACTATTCAAACCGAGGAGGTAGAAGTTAAGGATTTACAGTTTCAATATTGATCACTATATAGCAGAAACAGTAAGAGATAGCGAGAAGCGGTCTTTTGGAACCAATTCAACGTCCCAAGAAGAGATATCATTTCTACCACTTCCTGTTTTGAATAGAGAGTTACGAAAGAAATGATATCTTTTCTTGGGACATTGAATTGGTTCCAAAAGACCGTTTTTCGCTATCTCTTACTGTTTCTGCTCTATAGTGATCAATGCTGAAACTGTAAATCCTTAACGTCTACCTCTCTGGTTTGAATAGAGGGTTAACGAATTTTTAAAATCAGTTCAACGTCTCAAGAATAAGTCTCAACCCCTCAAATTCTGAAAGAGCCTCAAAAAACATAAATCGAAGTGATAACAAAGAAAAAGCTGTATGGTATGATTGGTGACGTGCATTTTCTCACGGTGCAATCTCGCACGGTGCTCATTATCGAGCAATTTCACACGGTCCTGGTTATCGCATTAATCAGTCAGCAGGTGTGGTGCATTTTCACACGGTCCATCTGCAATCACGTGATTTACCCTGAAACTTCTTTCACTACAAGGGGAGGGGGGACAGAACAACTATGAACTAAGTAAGAACAGAGAAAGAGCAAATACAAGTTAAATACGAACAATTGCAATTAATATTAGAGAAGGAGAGCTTAGAAAATGTTTCACTTTCACAAAAAGAATAATGAAGAAAGTAAGCAGAAATTAAAATAACAAAGAACAAGATAGAACAAAGAAATCAGCAAATAAAAACAATAGTAAAGAAGAAGAGAAAAATAGCATATACAATAAGAAATTGAAATAAATAAAAAAAAATAACAGAAACTATCGGAAATTGATATTAATACATAAAGAACAGCAAATGAAAATAAGAACAAATAAAGAATAATCAAAAATTAAAATAATTAGGGACAGAAGATAGAATAATCACATATTAAAATAAATAAAGAATAAAATAAGCAGCACATCAGAGAATTCAGACAGGTAGTTCAACAATCGAAGAAAAATGTGCCCGCCCTAGAGCATAGAAAAACGTTATGATTTGTAAAACACACAATATTAGCTCCATACTCCAAGGCGGTTCTAAGAAGAACCTTGTCATCTTGTTATTTTCCGAGCGAACAGCACGTCGTTAAGATGGAACCTTCTACTTTTGTACGTCGTCAACCCATTTTTACAGTTCATAGCCCATTATCTTAGCTTTTGGAGATAGCTCAAGCTTCTTAAGCAATTTTTAAGGTCTGCGCCATTTTGTAGCTTCTCCAGGACTAATTGCAATCGTTCGTCAAGACGGATGTAAGTGAATTTTCTACGCTTCTCCGAATTGCAGTCTAAGTCCTGTCTCGCGAAAGCATGAAAACTAGCTGTCGCATCTGCTTTTAATACACTCACAAGCTCAAAGATATGTGGTGTACTTTTAGATATGGTGCGATTTAACTTATTGTGCCAACCCTCCACTGGGTTGTTTGTTCTGTGCCTTTGACCGTTGCAGTTCCATATTTCTCTTGGAACATTTGGATTATCCATCCATTGTTCAATGAAATAATCGTTGAACATTTCGATTTTCTTGCCAGATGGACAGTCCTCCATGACGGTGAGCCAACCTTCATCGATCCTGCTTGTTGGTATTAATGCCAATGCACTACACATGCGAACATGATGGCGTACATCTTCATTGTGGAGGTATTCTTCGACGAGACCTATACTCTGAATCTTCCGCCAGATACTCTGGTTGAAATGGTAATGGCAGCCGGAAACCTGTGAATTGGGAAACACTGCACGCAACGCATTGATTGCAGCAAGTTCAAAATCTATTTTTAACACTCGAGGTTCGTTCTGGCCAGACCACGTTTTAAGAAATGTAAACAGTTGTTCGTATGTTCGCTCTGTTTTATCTGGCAACAATGCATACAAGACCGGTACAACCAGTGTCTTATCATGTGTGCTTCCTATGTCTGCATGTATGGTGTATAACTGGGAAAAATACTTACAGGAACTCTTGAACGTTCCGTTAAAAAACCATTGTTCGCTTTCCTTCAGTGCTGGTTTCAAACCCTCGTAACCAAAACACAGAATTCGTCCGTCTCCTTCTAGTGCGTCGTACTGTAAAAACGAGGTACCATCTTCAAACCGAATCATATAATCGGGAAAGCAGATATTTCTAGGAGTCGGTGCACCTTGATGTATGCCGAGTGATTTCCTTCTAACACCATTTAAACCCCCTTTCTTCTGATCATACGATGGTATGGAGGTTACTAGGTCCAGACCTTGATTAATTGGAACAGCCATTTCTTCTTTGAAGATAACAGACACTGGTGTAAGGATCTCGCCTCTTGCTCTCTTCTTGCAATTTGAAAGTCGCTTTCGTATCTCGCAAACTGCAACATCAGGTACACACTGATGATCTCTTTCCACAACTGCTATTTTATCTTCTGTCTTGGGCAGATTGAGCCTGCCATGCCAATTTACCTTCTGTCTGTTGATGCATAGCTAAAATAATAATAATAAAAAAAACATCAGCTTCTGAAATAAACAATTGAAATGTGTTTTCGCATATACGTACACACATAAAAAAGCGTTTGCTCGGTTACAAATGTACAAAATAAATTATTATTCATAAGTATCTTTTGTTTAAAAAATGAAACATAAAAACATGCGAATTTGTGTTATTACTTCCTTTTACGCAATTATATATGTGTAGATATTTGTTTAGGCAAAATATTACACGAAAGAAAGTTAATTTTTAAACACAGTAAAGCTCCGATTATCCGCGAGTATTTTTTTTAAGCCCTGCTGCAGCCGCCTACTATTATTTTTCATAAGTACTCAAGTCGCTGCGGGATGACAATCCGTACGCAGATATGTACTGTATGTTCTAATACATAAAAATAAATTGCATTGTAAAAATCAATATTTCCAATTTTCTGCTGTATTGTACATATTTTAAAAGTTTTATTATGTCTTGTTCGTACAATAAAACAGTGTTTATGCTGAAATATTTTTGGGTTATCGGAGATTTTCGCCATCTCTGGTGCCCTTGCTACCAAATTCCGCGGATAATTGGGGCTTTACTATATTAGAAGTACTAAAACAACGTGAAAAAATATTTATGCTTTAGAGAAGCAAGTATACTGTCCTCTCAGATAAACATTAAAAGTAATACAGATACTGTTCTTGTAATTCAGATAAAGATTAAAAGTTACGAAATTTTCAAAATACCATCATACATGTAAGATATCATAAAGTAAGATATCATACATTATTGCATATTTTCGAGTGCCTTAGACGATCGGTGCCCAGTTTATGAAAACAACCACCAAGAAAACTAAGAATGTATTAAATCCACAATATAAGCCAACCTATTTCATTAAAAGAAACTAACATGTATTACGAGAACATGTCATGTTTAGACATCGGATTTTTATGCACTTAAAATTTATGAAATATGCATACAACTTCAGGGACTTCTTTTTAGAATTTACTTTTATAATAGTTATAGGTTACATACTCTTAACGTTTTAAAACACACACAAATAATGGAATTAAGTTATATGAGAACACGATCTCTGGTTTTCTTGACATTTGTATTTTACAGTGGATTCAATTAACACGAAATAATACGAGTTGAGTTGATTTTGAGTTTAACGTTCCGTTCAGCATCGAGTCTATATGAGACGTGGGCCTACTTATTAACGTGGAATCCGAACCTTGAATGATCAAACATAGGATTACAAAATTCATAAGAATATCCAAGAAATTCATCCCCACTAGAACTTGAGGAATCCGAAAATCTAGATTTTACATACGTCTCCTTTGATTGTGCCATCCTTACAAGCACACCACAAAATATTGAGCTCAAAGAAACCAAAAGAATAATTACTACTATTTTTACAACCTTATCAGTAATTATTTGCTTATTACACAATGACCTACTAAACCATAAATTTTGTATCCGACCCCGGCAACACTGTATTAAGTATTTTATGTCAACATTCATATACAACATTTATATTACTCAACAAGAAAGGCATAGTATAATGAAAATATGTTATTTAATTTAGAGGTTAATTTGACCAAAGAAATACACATAAATTTTAGAATATAAAGGGTAACACTTTTGGCTGGACCTCCCCGAACCGGACCTCGAAGCCAGCATAAATTTGCCTTTCCAGGGCAGTGTATAAAATTTATTTTTATTTAAAAAATTATATATGTAACGGATGAACGATACACATATAATCTTTAAATAGCCCTCACTACCCACAGTCCTGCGAGAATGGACGTCACCCCACTTCCCCCTTTAGAATATAAGAATTTTAAAAGGAGAGAGAAAGGAGAATTCCACTCCCCCACGGCTGAGAATAATGACGACGTGAAGAGTGAGGTTCAATACTGGAAAAGGCTTATACTGAATGCAAAATATCCTATTAAGATAATCAGGAATATTTCTACTATTACTTGTAAAAGTAAAAAAAAGTTTTCTAACAAAATGGAAAATTTTATTATAACAAATCCGAAACGTGATATATAAATATAAATATAGAAAAACATTCAACAAATTTAACAAGTAAGAATAGCATTAATCGAAATCTCCGTTAGCAAGCAACATTTTCCCAAAAGGATTTTTTTTTCCAAGTGACAAAATTTTCTGAAGTATTATTATAACCAATCGTAAATCCAAATATAGAATTTAGAAACCTATACAACAATATCATCAAAATGTATGGAACTCGAAGTTACTGCAAAGTGGCTTTCTTTGGAATGAAAATGTGGGAGGAAATGATTTCTTAAATATGGGTCAAAATGCATGAATTACGAGCAATAGCTCAACTGTAATTCTATAAAATCCTTTCTTTTTTCTTTCCTTTTTCAAAGCGGACCTAAGACATAAATCATTCATTTGAAGTCTCCACTAGCCTTAATATTTTCCGTAATTTCAATATATTAAACTTCCTGACTAACGACTTTACTTTAGTTTTATCAAGGAAAACAAGAATCAACATGTTTTAACTGAAGGCATAACTCTGCCTACACAAAACCATGTACATTAACTGATCGAATAACTATTTTACTTTTTTTCTTCCGCAATATTTTAGAAATAAATGCTTCCAAATATACTAAGTAATAATAATGTCTTCTGGATAATAACCATAGTCAGGATCTGTTAAAGTTCTCAAAAGAAGTTAATTAAACTATACGATTAGACGGAAAGAATATTAATTTTAACGACCCATTCTTTCATTCAGAGGACCTATCACTCTTACCTCATTTTATACACTGCGAAGCGCTTCAGTCTTAAAGCCAGAACCTCGGCTGCAACGTGACGTCATCCCGATCGACGACTCGCGCAATCCAACCGAAGGTTATGCAGTGCTTCCAACTCCAAGAGAAATAACCGACTTAACAGTAAACTGGAGTTTCATCTCACAAAATTTTCCTTTTACAAAATTTAATTTTATTATGAAACTTGGGTGGGTTACAGTGCCACACGAGTTAACGCAAAAAAAAATCTCATGAACCGAATTTGCATCTGCGAATCGCTGCTGAATCCCAACAAAATCGACCCATTTCTGAAGCGGTTGGTGACTGGCGATGAAAAGTGGATTACTTACGACAACGTCACGCGAAAACGGTCGTGGTCGAAGCGCGGTGAGCCGGCACAAACGGTTCCCAGCCAGGATTGACGGCCACTAAGGTTTTGCTGTGTATTTGGTGGGATTGGCAGGGAATTATCTACTATGAGCTGCTCCCCTACGGCCAAACCCTTAACTCGGAACTGTGCTGTCAACAATTGGACCGTCTGAAGGCAGCAATCGCCCAGAAGCGGCCAGCTTTGGCCAATACGAGAGGCATTGTGTTCCACCAGGAAAACGCCAGGCCACACACATCGATAGCGACTCGCCAAAAGCTCCGGGAGCTTGGTTGCGAGATTCTTATGCATCCATTTTATAGACCTGGCACCGAGTGATTGCCATCTGTTCCTGTCCATGGCGAACACGTTTGCTGGTGAAAAAGTCGCTTCAAGAGAGGCTTGTGAAAATCGACTTGTCTCAATTTTTTGCCACTAAGGACAAGGGCTTCTATGAGAGAGGCATCACGATATTACCTTCCAAATGGCAACACGTTATCGAACAAAACGGCGCATATCTGACCTAAATCGGAACATTCTAACTATGGTAAGTCAAGCCTTGAATGTCATGCCAAAATAATGGATTACTTTTTAGTACACCAGATGTACATACTGCAATGAGTATTTTCAGGCTCATTTCTCTTTTATTCTTTTATTATACACAAATCTGCTAACTGATCGTATGTTACGAATGAGTTAAAGACTAAATTCAGCTCCATTTGGACATAGCTGAATTCGCTTTGACGGAGTTCGCTTAAGTTTTGGTTAGCCAATAGTAAACGAAACTACGTTTCAAACCCTTTGGACAGTTTAGTTTGTCAAAGTTCTACCGACAGTTCTGAACGGTACGATTAGGTTCAGTTTGAGAACGGTTCGGTTCGGTTTGGGATCAGTTCGGTTTGGTTCGGTTTCGGGTAACCGTTCCAAACCGGTTTAAGTGGCAAATCGAAACCGCGGTTTACGTTTTCAGGAACCGTCCACCCCTACGAGGGGGTGCGTCCGTAGGGAGCCGGAGCGTCAGGAGCAGTGGTGAGTTACGCATAAACAAGGATAGTAGAAAAACACTTTATATTGTCATAAAATGCATGGGTTATGTGTTGCACAGCTTTGGGGGAGACTAAACGCCATCTTGAAAAGTACCAAAACGTATTAAATTAAGTTAGGTTAGATTAGGTTTGGTTAGATTTTATCTTTTCTGTTTTTTCAATTCGTTTCTACACTTACGACAAACTGTTCACCTGTTTGGTATACCATGCCTTTCACACAATTCCAACAACTGACACTTCTTATTTCTGTTGTAATTCGATAAAACTCACACATGATAGGTGATAATCTTGTCATTTACGCACCATTTCCATACTGCCTTTCCCAAAAATCATAACAAGTGAACCTCTCCGCCAAATAGTCCCGAGACATTGATAAATTTTCAAGACTATGATAAATATAATGCTTTCCTTTTTATATGACTTAGACTACGTACTTGAAGTGTAATGTACGATCTATTCTATCATAATTGTTATAACATGAAATGATGAACTCTTTATTAGATAGGTCTTTATTATAAACAAATAATTATAAAAAGTGAAACAAAGATGATTTGATTTTCATAATATACCTACAGTACGTATTTATACAAAGAGTCATTACTTAACAACTACAGGTAGAGTGTTCATATCTAAATATATTTTCCTTTCAACAAGTCAGAAAAATGGAACATCTTTTATAGCGTTCCTAAAAACGCTTTCAATGTTGAGATAGAGTAAGCTAAATTGCTTTCTTGCACCTCAAAACAGTAGATTTGTTCGTTTTATGAAATCTTTTGGCCTCTTTTGCCAAAATCAGTTGCCTGAAAATCTCTTTCTCTATTTTGAGGTCTAAATAAATCGCTTAGTTGTACCCGAATATGGAATAGTCAATCCAGTTTATGGACATAGTGAGGTAATCGAAAAATTAAGTGAAATGAAAATGCATTAATTATTATTATTATTATTATTATTATTATTATTATTATTATTATTATTATTATTATTATTATTATTATTAGTAGTAGTAGTAGTAGTAGTAGTAGTAGTAGTAGTAGTAGTAGTAGTATTAGTAGTATTAGTATTAGTATTAGTATTTTTAAATTTTCTACGCATTTTGCTGTACCGTTTGAGCTGTCGGTCAGTTCCATAGAAGTTAGCCATTAACCATGCTATAGAAAGAAAAAAATCATTTAATGTCCAGGCTAATGCCTTGTAGGCTAAAGGAAATTGATGATTAGTGAAAGAGAATAATTATGAAATAATTGGTGGACTAAGAATGTGGGAGGAAACATAAGAATCACGAGGAAATCTACAGACATGATCTTGTTCATCACAAAATCACATGAACTGAGATCGAACCATGGACCTCTAGCACCAAACGTGAGAGATTTACTACTGAGGCACCGTGTTTTTTTTTTCCTTTCCTGGAGTAAAATTCTCTACAAACAGAGAAATGTACGCATATACTATATAAGAGTGATAAATGTAAAAATTAGAAGAATAGAGCGTAATGTCTATATCATTGACTTTGAACTTTCTATATCAGTTACGTATACACCTTAAGTTCTTGATCGCATAAATACACTTAACAAAGTCTAGTTTACCCAAAGATTCTGAATTTTCCTAAAACGCTATCAGCTCGATCAGTTTCTTCCACAATACGAACTGTACTTAAAATTATAAATTTACCAATATATTTAGCCAATTTAATTTAAATACTCACTGGATTCAACAATTTTGAGGTATTAAATGTTCATTAATATTTGTGGTATATTTTGATAGTTGTGACTTTGCACTGATGCAGTTTTTTTTTTCTGACATATTGTAAGGTGCTGAAGTGTTGAGTTGAAAACTTTCGTAATCGATTTCACTGCAACCATTCTGAAACGCCTCACGTACAGCACATAAGTATATGTCACTGCAAAATACAAGAGTTTGTGGCAGAAACAATTGTGCAGTATACTCATTATTATTGTATGAAGCAGAGCTTTCGTAACACTTTTTAATAACAGCCCAACTACTTTCTTTTCAGAGATTTACGTGTCATTTAAGGAACATATGTATGAAACACACACACACACACACACACGTGTAGATTAGTGACTTTAATAGAAGCAGTCATATGTGAAAAAGAAAATGTGGAAAGTTATTTGAAAGATATTGCATTAACACATTTTTCAATGATTCATTCAGAATTAGCTGTATAGTATACTTTTCTTGAAAAAAAGATTTTCAATTAAAGGTAAAATAATGGTAGTTTTAGCATGGTCTGTACATTAAAACATCAAACGCTTTTGACATATACATTTAAAACTAACACACAATCATAGTCATACGTCTTGCGAATAAAATCAGAAAAATAAACACACTGCTGAACAAGACTGCACTTATTTAATATAAAAACACATTTACACATGATGTTTCGATCTTCTAGCCAAAACCCTCATGAGACGGTTCAACCGTATTACAGTGATGCGGTCGTTTCATTTTTATTTATATAAATTCGTAACAGCAGATTATCATCACTTATTTTATATGTATAACCAGGCCCGCAACCAGCCACAGACGTTTGGAGGGGCCATGAATAAGATAGGGGGGGCAAGTCATTAAAAATTCTCCTACAAATATCTAAATTGTGATTTTTGTATTAATAATAGCATTTTGTATTGAGCTCTAGAGGGGCTACGAAAAGTTTAGGGGGTGCAAGCCCCCTAGCCCCCTCTAGTTGCGGGCCTGTGTATAACTGATCACCTATCACATCGGCTTTCTTTTAGGCCGAGAAGGCCATAGAGAGTCTACAATGCAATTTCCAATGACTTCAGAGAGTTCTTTCATTTTATCTTTGTAATGAAGCTTACAACATTGATAATGCTCTTTATTCTTTCTCTTTTAAAAATAAATCGAAGAACGACAAATACAGATGAGACAAAGGAATTATTAAGTAATTACATACTTATCCAATATTTTCACAGTTTTATACATATTCAAACACTTGCAGGATGACCATATTTTTGTATTCTCACATCAAAATCGTTGTAGGTGAAGTATGATCTTGAAAATTAAATTGTAGTATTGCTACACAGGACTTCTACTACCATCTTATTCTTCATTTAACCTTTTCTAAATAATAATAATAATAATAATAATAATAATAATAATAATAATAATAATAATAATAATAATAATAATAATCCTTTATTTAGTTTTTTCTTAAAAATCAATCGTAACGAGAGTATATATTGTATGCGACATGCAGACTCATTTGAGGGAGCTCTTTCTCGAGGCTATGTTGTTAGAGTACAGTCAGAGTACAGGCTCAAAGATCCAGGTTCGATTCTCGGTGGTTCGGATCCCACACAGCAGCGTCATTTCAGATTTTGTTTTGCTGAGTTTCACGTCTCTTATTAATACATGAGTTCACAATTAAAATATATACATTTCTCAAACTCAGAGGGGGCGACTGCCTTCTGCCCCCAAATGATGCCGTTGATTTCACATTAAACTGTAGGTCCATGTCCCATATAACCTCGATGCTCAAAGGAACATTAAACTCTAGCCCAACCAACTCAGAATTCATCCAATATTGACTAAACTTGGCATCAATGTTAAACTTGACTAGCATAGTACGCATGTAAAATACAAGTATTTTTTGTACGGACTTCCCTTTAGGAAATGTGATGCTTTTGTTAATTGGGGTATTTATTTCAAACCAAGGTGTTAAAATTTCCTTCATACAAGTACAAAAATAGGAGCTTTAAGGAGACAGGTGCACTTCATTTTTTTCCTTTGAAGAAGATTATACAAGATTATACATAGACATAACTATTAAGTGATGCGTATGAAATATCCTTTTAGATGTCTGGTGGGAAATGCAGCAACAGAACAACGTCCAACAAACAGACTGGGATATCCAAGACAGTCAGGAGGCAGTTGCTTGGCCAACATATCGTATGAAAGTGCAACTTGAAGAACACACAATTGTCAGTGATTTTTCGTTACAACTCCAAATTGACACATTAGCATAGCAAGCTGTAGAAAACATAAACAGTGTATTTGTGCTAGAAATGGGGAGCGAATGCATCGTTTGCTCTTGGTTGTGAAATTTCGTTCCAGTGACACAGCATTACAAAATGAGCCTCGAGTGCGCTGGTCAACATAAGCTGAAAACAGCTAACAAGAATAGTCGTTCTAGAGGTGTACAGTTCTCTGAGTGTATAGTACGGGACAAAAATAAACAATCAAAATCGTCATTAGTTTTAATGGACTTTTTGGTCGTTTATTTTTGTCCGGTACTTTAAGGAGACTGGGAAAGTTTCCTCAATTCGGATTGTTACTTCAGATGAAAAACAGAACTGTTACGTCAATCGCAAACCGTCAGTACAATAGTTGAATTGTCACCAATGTCCAAAAAGGTTTTCTAACCATCTTTCCATCCACAGAAGATGTGTTTTGTATGCTGGTTTACTGTGAGAGTAATTCATCATGTCTTTCTGAGGCATTATTTTTTTTTCGCCACAATATCGGATTAAGGTTCATTTTCAGAACAAACTGTGTGTGTCAACTCTGAGCGTAACCGTTATTAGCATGCTCTCTGATTGTTATGATTAATGTGCAAAAAGAGTTTTGTTGAGAGGTTTGAGGGCAGGGCATTCTAAAAGGAAAAAAAACTATGATAGGGTTTATTTTCTCGTTAGGTCTTACTTTGGGTTGCAAGATTCTTTTTAGACAGATAAAATTAAAGATATGTGATATAAAGAATCTACATACAACGAACACATGTATGGTTTAACATAGTTACGTAGAATCATTTTAACTGGAAATAGGCAGTTTCATAAAAATAGTTGCAACATATACAACACGAAAATGTATTTTGCAATTTCCGCTGTAAACCCTCGTTAAGCTGTAGAGTCTCGTCTCATATAGCCTCGGTACTTAAATCCAACCGATAAACTAAACTCAAATCCAACCGCCAAGTACCTATATTACACAAATCTTTATTGCTTTTTTAATTGTGTTTTAATGATGATTTTGTATCTTTTACCAGTCCCACATACATTTCTATACGTCCAAGAAAATCCTTGCATAACATATCGAAATTCACAACCACTTTGAATTTTGTTTGTATTAATTCACAATATCTTTTTTCCTCATAGCAGTATATCACAATTGACCGAAAGTGCGATATGATCGAGACAGTGTTAACAGACGAAAGCTAAAAAGTTAAAACCAATTTAATATTAAACAAAAGTTGTACTTCAGGTTAGATAGGAGATAAAGTGCGGCATGCTGCATTTTCTTCCTGGGTACTAAGTTGCATCATTCTGTTCCGTTACTGAATGAATTCCTCTAATTATTTTCTTCACACTAACTTATAAAAATATTTTGAAGGTATCCAGGACTATCATTCCGTTTATTTATTTTTAAATGGAAGAAATCGTTTTACTGATAAAACAAAATAAAAATATTATACCAAAAAGCGTGTCAGAAAAGCGTATAAGTTATGGGAAAAGCACACGATCTGCAGGGGTGTAGCCAAGGGGGGCCCCATCGGGGCCAGGCCCCCCCAAATGGTTTCCTGGCCTCCCCAAATGACCATTTTTTAAAACATCATAGTAAAATTATCTCGTTTCACTCATTTAAAAGTAACAAAGTTTATTGACAATTAATAATTTATGGTAAAATAGTATGGAGAAATATTGTTTTTCCATACCGATCGAAAAATAGTATAGTATCTCTTTCTTATACCGATCGAAAAATAGGATACTTTTTTGTGACAGCAGATTACACAATTTACTGCGATTTATATTTGACAGTTTGAAGACAAACGTTTTAACAAGGTAGTACAAATACAGCCATAAAACAAAGGTACTAAACTGATTTGTAAGTACAGTATATTTTATATGCTTTAACAAGTGTTTTAAAAGACATACAGGATGGAAAATTTGATGAGCAACAATGCTTTTATTCAATTTGGATTTCGTTCGCTCTCTCTTTTATTTCTACTCAGTGTAATAAAATAATTATGTTTTTTTTTAGTCACGAATAATAAATAAATATTTTTGTCAGGAAACCATAAAGAAATTAAGTAAAATTTCAAAGAAAATCAATCTTGTGTAGATAGGTTCTGTATACAAGGTCTTAAATTTAAATATAAAGGTAACCAAGAAAAGTTTTGTGCTTTTTCACCCACCACCTTCGAACATCGATATGTCACCTAGCCTGGAAAACCAAAAATAGTCCCCATCAGCATCGACGACCTTCTGAAAACGTTCTGGAAGGCCATGCAATCCATCGCGGTAGAACTTGGTGGGCCGTGAAACGAAGAAAGTATCAGGTGCATTTTGGACTTTTACTAGGGATTTGAACTGGCGTCCTCTAAGGTGATTGTCCAACGAAAGGAACAAGTGATAATCGGACGGTGCAATACCCGGGGAATATAGTGGTTGCAATATTGTTTCCCATCCAAGGCGGAAAATGGTGTCCTGAGTCATCCTAGCCACGTGGGACTTAGCGTTGTCCCGTAAACGAGGACCCATTTGCAATTCAGAAGTGATGGCTCCAGAGTTTTTTGAGTTTTTGTTGAGCACAGCTCAACTGCTGATACTACACAGTTGCATTGATACTCTGACCAGCTGGTAGCAGTTCCCGATGCACGATGCCCCAAACACACAGAAGGACTTTCTTCTGGTACAGTGCTGGTTTCGGCTGTTTTAAAATCGGTTTATGGGATGCTAACCAATGATGACGGCGCCGTGGAGCTTCGTATAGGACACACTTTTTATCACATGTCAACGCCCTGTCCAGAAATGGCTCCGAAACAGTAAATAAACACAGGCGACTGCCGTGTTGCCTTCTGGCCCGGAGTCAAAATATGAGAGACCCATCGACCCAACTTGTAGTGCTTCACAAGTTGATGGATGTGCTGCCGAATGGTTTCTCCACACTAGTCCCAGTTCCTCTTTGTACATGTGTTGGTCTTCTGGCACGTGGTGTTTTCAGGTGTTTCGTCAGTTCTTTAACTTGTTAAACCATCGCTGCAATGTCCGCGTCATCACGACACTCTCACCAAAGGTCTGGCATATCTTCTGTCCCGCTACAGCGGCGTTCGACCTTCATTTGAACTCGTTGAGCATACATGCTCTTATGACGTTCTGTGGATGTCCCATGTTCCCTCTGTCTTTACGCAAGTTCACGGTGTGTCTGAATTGCCACAACCAGGTAGTATGTTGGATATACCCACACCAACAACTGACGTTCGCCTTATCTCCACTCGCATTTAACTCACGGTGTGAGGTCCAATTGAACACAGACCTCCACGAAAAGGGACAGAACTTTCTTGGTTACCTTTATAGTTATGCACAAAGTATAGCGTTTGGTCCCGGGCAATAGTTCTTGATTAAACATAATAAAAACTATCTTGAATATAATTTATGGATAATAATAATAATAATAATAATAATAATAATAATAATAATAATAATAATAATAATAATAATAATAATAATAATAATAATAATAATAATAAGGTAAAATAGTGTTTTTAGTCTTCCAGAAGGAAACCAAAATTTTCCTTTCTTTCAGGTCTCTAAAACACTAGCAGCAACACATTTTTTTTTTTTGCTTTGTACATTGTAGCTGCCCCCCCTCAAAAACGACGTGGCCCCCCTACACAACCTGCTGGCTACACCCCTGACGATCTGTCAACCCTGTTACTTTTAAGGAAACACGGTGGTCGTAAGAGAGTTCACAAATCTTTTTTTCTCTTTCTTCCTAACATAAACAATCTTCCACACTACAAGATTTCTGCAGAGAAATTTAAATACATTCTTAGTACTAACTTTTGTAACACAAACAATTTTTATCAGCTTAAGAAACAATTCACTTTATGAAATAACTTTTTTTTTTTTTTTAAGTTGGGTTCAGTGTCCGAAAAACACAACAACATGCGTTGTGTTGTTTTGTTACAATAATCACGCCTGTACTTTTAAAACATGAAATTGATTTGTTATATATACAGTATATCGCAATGCGCTGTGTGTTCTTGACAAGACAATAGTACAATACACTCTAGTGCGTGGTCCATAAGGCCTTCAATCTCGTATGTGTTTCTATAATGAAATACCACTCCGCTCTTTCTCCTCCGACTAACAGTGAAAAAGACAATACCAATAACTTAAGAACAATAAACCTTAACCGTCTTTCCTTTCAAGTAATTTGTGAAATTCATTGTGATTAGCATTGCTAGTCTCATCGTTCTGGAAATTCTTTGCTTTCGTCAGACACCGACTTACTCTAAACTAAACGTTACGTATAGGCTAAACAAAAGCTTATTTCATTCGCAAACTAACGCAACTAAAATTTTGAACAAATCTTTTAAATGAACTATTAATATAATAGAAGATTTGAACGAGTGTCTTTCGCAAAGAAACGAATGATATATGTATAAGCTACTGTTACATTATGGCGTTTTGCTCTGTTACCACATGTTCAGTAGTGTTGCATAAGATAAAATTAAATGGACTTAATCTATTTTGAACGCACAAACGTTGCCTTCAAATCGCCAATATACGATTCAGAGGCTGCATCAACTCTAATTTTGGTAATAGCGTTAACCACAAGAGTTTGCACTTTCACAGCTTTCAGTGGAAGAGTAGAATTCACATTCATTGGTACCAAAAGTTTGATCGGATTTTGTTACTCTGAAACTTCATGGAAACTCTCAAAGTATAAATACAATTCTCTACCATAAGAGAATGCTAGTTCATTGACTAATTGTCTGTGCTCCTATTTAGTTTAAAATGTGTATATTTTTAAAGACAAATTATAATAAAGGTCAAGGAACATTATTTAATGTACAGGGTGCGGCCACACTTTCTTTTAGCCTCAGCAAGACATACAACTGTCCATTAAAATAATCTAATCTCCAGATACAACCTGAGCTGGAAAAGTTCTTATCTATCGTCTAGTAAAGTTAAATATTTATTTATTTTTAGTCAAATATTTTAAAAAAAATGTATTTAAAACTAAAAGAAAGTGACTGTTATACAGATACCCGTAAATTGCACTTTAGTGTAGCGAAGATTTTTCGTAATTTTATCTGGATTCATACTGTCAACCCCCCTGTAGTGCCTTTAATAGCAAATGCGTCACTCAGAGACACAGGAAGATTGTCCTCCGAACATTTTCTGTAATGTCCGGGAAAGGACAATTACTATTTCAAAAAGTAAACACATGACAAGTAAAGTTTAAAATCATTGTATTTTCAATAATTATTAGTAATGTTTAAGTGTACTTTGTTGTGTGTAGGATGGACAAACGTTACCAAATCACAATCTACGGAGTCTGACTATTTTCTCTACATGATAACGAAAAACGAATAGCAAACACATACCTTCGGGATAGATGATGATGTCGTTAGGAAGCCAAGGTGCAGCAGAGTAAACTCCAACTAAACTCCAACTATGCTGCTGAGATATTCCAAAGTCGAACAATTGTAAAACTGGTATTACAGACTAGTTCACCATAGCTAAAGAACTGTCTCAAAGTAAATCTCGTAGAATTATAAAATGTCAAGTGACTAAACTGAGAGTCTCTTTTCCGTTGAGTAATCGTCTGAGACCTCCCTCCGTCGAACGGTCACGATCTCATCTTCCTAGAGTATTTATGTCAAACCTGTTACTTTCCAAACTGCCACCTTGCTTCACGTTGCTCCACGTGTTTGCTATCTCATTGCCAAAATTTGCATTTCTGCAATGATCATCAAGTAGACAAAATCTCCAGACGTCTATCTCCGTAATCTGACAATTTTGTCACATCCTAAAATTTGTGTTGATGTGAACAATTGACAAATAATAACAAACATTACAACTTACTCTCACAACATTTCTGACACAGCATTTCATCTTTGTTATTCTACGTAATCATAACATTGCACATTCACACGTCTGCATTTACAACTGACATAACCACAACAATACTGGAATAACACAATTTTAAAATTTATTTCATTAACCTAATTCTGCAATTACTTAACTTTTAATTTTGTCTTTTGATTCTCTCATATTCATTTTATCTTTTTCTTTTCAATCCAATTATTAAAATTTTAGAAATAAAATCTCTCTAACTTCAATCCCTCAACAATACTTAAGTACTATTAGTAACTAAACCAACTTTTGTTTTTTGTCAGCAGTAAAACTGTTGAAAGGGCATTAGAGATCACTTGTAAACTGCCAATAAGTCGAATATTGGTTCCGTTACAAATGGTTAGTCAGGGGGCACGGGAGCTTCTAGTATGATGTGGTTGAAGGATCTGAGGATCTTAACTTTAACCATAATAAAAATTCCATCTCGAGAAGCAAAAAGTCTCATTTTTCCTCTGAATTTCCCACGTTACTAATTACAAAAATTTTAAGATGTAAAAAGTAAAACTATCGCTTTTTTAGTCACTTTTTCATCACCTAAGTGAAATATTCACAATTTTCGATATTTCTTGTTTATAAAATATTTTACCTATAAGCGTTGTCCTTGGTAGAAAACTAGTATATTTACCAGTCAGAAATGCAGTGTCTCCATCATATCTTTGTATCACTACCTTCTACAAGAGAGTAATAAGGTAGAAAAGATTTGTTTTCCACATATTCTGTAGTGGGCCTTTCAGTAATCTACTGTTTATCGTTTGCTATTTTACTTTGTTTAATTTGTTCTGTTTCCTTAAATACGAAAGCATAATTCATGTTCCTTGACGCTTGACTCTTGAAAATCATATATGATAAAGTCATCCCACAAAGCACTTACGCACCTACATGTAGGCCTCTATTTATATATTGTATGCCCCTGTGCTCTGCCGCCCCTGCACAAAATTTGCAGGTCCCTACCGACCAATATTAGACTTGAATTCATAGTTTTTGGGGTCGCTGAGATGAATAATGACAGTTTTAATTCAATTCAACTTCAAGGTCATACCCCACTTCCCAGGGCGAGATTTTGAAAGTAATTGAAAACGACAGATACCAGTGTTGAATTCATAGTTCACAAGGGCCGCGGTAGCTCAGTAGGGGAGTTGCTGTTAAACTGTGCTAGCGGTAGGACGTGTTGTCCGGTGCAGTGTTTGTTCGCAGTTTGACGTGCTTAGCTTTACCACTACGTGTGGTTTATTTGTGTAAGTGACTATATATTGTAAAATATTACGATGTCTCAGCTCGTTAGAAAAAATACCATCAAATGTGTATTTGACAAGGAAAAACGTAATAATCGCCCGTCACCCATCGCTATTCATAAATGGATTGAAAGTTTATTTAAAGAGGACTGCCATGACATTATTGCGCTCCAGCTTCACTCTGATGAATATGCTGTGTTTGTGACTTTTAATACTGATGCCATTTTTGAAAAAGTGTTAAGTAAGCTCGAACCTACGGTACCATTTAAACATAGTGACGGTAGTACCTCTTTTGTCCAACTTGTCAACGCAATGGAAAATATTACCAGGGTAAGAGTCTTTAATTTACCTATTCAACTAGATAATAATGTTATTGTGCAAATTCTGACTGAATATGGAACAGTGAAAAATATAACCAATGAGACATGGTCTCAAAATTATCCCCTTGCAGTGTCCAATGGAATACGAACTGTGAACATTGTCCTTAAAAAACCTATTCCTTCACGTTTACTCTTTAACGGCTTTCGTGGCTTCATATCATATGAAGGCCAGCCTGTAATGTGTTTTTTCTGTCGATCATTAACTCACCGACTTAGTGACTGTGATAAGAAAAGAAGACAAGAACTGAATGGCCCCCATACGTCTCAAACGTCTGACATTCGATTTACCGAGTTTTTCCCCCCACTCCGCCCCGCATCTAGCGCACCGCCACTGCCTTTACAAATGTCATCTCTCGGCACTATTCCAAAAAAACCTTGTGAACAACATGTGCAATTACAACCAAATAGTTCAGCATCAATAACTGACACCTCTACTACGATTGCTGCTCATACGGATGACAACTCTGATTCCCCATCTGGCCTTATCAACAATGCAGCTGAAGAAACACATACACCTAGTGTTAATGTTAATGACCTTGCAAGTGTAGATAATATCGATACTCCGTCTTGTCTCCCTGGTAAACAGCCTGTTGGTACTGAGAGCTCCCTCCAAGCTGTGAAACAAAAAACTGATATGGAATTCATTGCACCTACTTCAGATACAGAAGGTAGTGACCTTGACCTGGAAAGTGAAACAACAGACATTCCTGATACAAGGGAATTACGTTCACGAAAGAAACGAGGCTCACGTGGTTCCTATTCACAACCTGTGAATGTCATAACAACTCGAAAGAAGAAAAGGCGTGGTGCTTCAATAACTGAATGTTTACGTCACGACGATACTGCCTCAGGTGTGCTCACTGACCTTCAAGATTTGTAAACACTTTTTTCGCTTTTTTGTTGTCAGTGTGACTATATTGACGTTCTCGTCTTCTGTTTATAGTAATACGTCGATATGTTCCAATCTTGCATTTGCTTTTTTGTTTTCTTACTTATAACACTGTACATTACACGTATTGTTTCACTAAATGTAAACCGTATGCAAAATAGTGTTAAAAAAGAATTGTTTAAAAAATTTGTTTATGATTATGACGCAGATTTTATATGTCTTCAGGAAATAATCTCCGATGAACACTGTTCCATCTCTGGTTATAAGAGTCATGTTAATATTGGTGTACATGGTTTTGGAACTGCTATATTAGTGAAAGAAGGAATACAAATTGATTCCCTTAAAATGTTGGTGGATGGCAGAGGGATAGCGTTGTATTGGAAAAACACTGTAATTGTCAATATATATGGGAATTCGGGGCATCAAGGAAAGACGGGTAGAGAGATCTTATATTCTGAAGATTTGTTGTATTTGCTTTCTGAACCTTTTAATAACATTATGCTCATGGGCGATTTTAATTGTGTACTTCGAGCTAATGATTGTGTCGGGACACCATCATATAGTCCTGCACTGCAATTTTTTGTTTCTCAATATAGGCTGGTTGATACTGCTATCTACTGTAAAAAAGACCATATCTTTACTTACGTGCGCAGTAATGCGGCGTCCAGAATTGACCGTTGCTATTGTAATCCAGACTTGGTTAAATTGATTGTTAAATATGATGTCTGTTTAGCCCCGTTTACTGATCATTTAGGTCTAGTTCTAGAATTTAATATTGGTTCGCCGTACTGTGTCTGGGGACGATCCTACTGGAAAATGTCCCCCCTTGGTCTAAATGATCCTTATTTTCTTAACCAGTTTCATCGGCACTGGTCAGTCTGGCTTCACCACCGCCACAGGTATACCACACGCCTCAAATGGTGGGAGCAATATGTGAAACCTAAAATCAAATGGCTATATATCGATCACTTTCGAGATAGGAATGCCAATAGTAACCATATGATGCAATTTTATATGAAATGTTTACAATCTGTTAGTGGTTTATCGTCTACTCCCCCAATATCGTACCGAGATATGCAGTATTATAAAGGTAAAATTTTACATTTGCAGAGAGAATGTACTGAAAAATTTCGTTTCTATTGTAAAGATAACACTGTGGTAGAAAACGAGCGTATGACGTTATACCATCTAATTCATACAAAGAAACGTAAAAATCGAGCTTTAATTTCAAGATTAACCTCTAATACTCAGCAAGTACTAACTAATCCGAGTGAAATTAGAGCTCACATTCATAATACATACCAAGAGTTGTATAATGTATCACAGAACACTACTCCTGTTTGGCAATTTACGCCTCTGCCAGGTTATACAGTGACATCTGATTATAACGACATGTTAATGCAACCATATACCAAAAATGAGATCCGTGATGTAATACTCAGTTTTCAGCGTTATAAAACTCCTGGAATTGATGGATTAGTAGCAGAATTTTATCAAAAGGTGTTTCCTATTATAGCAGATGAGTTTACTACTATTGTCAATGAAATATTGCATCATGGTGTAATTAGTGAATCCTTTGCTACAGGTGTCATTATATTAGTACCAAAGTTACCAAATCCTACTTGTCTTAAGCATTATAGAGCGTTAACTATGTTAAATGTTGACTATAAAATAGTAGCAAAATGCTTTTTCAATAGGTTAAAAACAGTGCTCTCAAGCATTCTCCACCCAATGCAAGCAGGATTTCTAGAAGGTAATAAACTTCTTGATGTATTGATGGATCTTCGCGATGCTGTGGCATATTTTGATTACACCAAATGTAAAGGTGGCCTTCTATCTATAGATTTAAGGACAGCATTTGATTTGGTTAACCATGGGTATTTATATCAAGTAATGGAAAAATTTGGATTTCATCCTGCTGTAATTAATCAAGTGAAAATTTTGTACATGTTTGCGAGATCTAAAATCCAGGTAAATGGTTATTTAACACCTTTTATAACAATCAATAGATCTATTAGACAGGGGTGTCCGATTTCAATGTCTCTCTTTAATATTTACATTTCACCATTGATTTGTGAATTACATGCTATGCAAATAGGTATTTCCTTTGCTGATCTCCACCTTACAGTGCGTTCCTATGCTGATGATCTTTCTGTTTTAGTACGAGATGAAGCTCAACTTAATCAAGTTCTTCATGTCATACAAAATATTGGACAATCTAGTGGGGCATGCATAAATTTTCAGAAAACAAAATTGCTTGCATTTGGTACTTGGGATTTTCAGATGATTACTTTTCCTATTCTCCATGTTGATAGGATAAAAATTTTAGGTGTCTATTTTTATTGCACGGTCCAACAAATGATTTTAGAAAATTGGGCTCTAGCCCTCCAGAAGGTGAAAGGTTTATGTCAATCGTGGAAATTTCGTGGCTACTGTCTTGAACAAAGAATTTGGATTGTTAATACATATATTACATCTCACCTTTGGTATTTAAGTCCTGTTTTACCGTTGCCAAGTCGAATTGCCCGCTCTATGCAAGCTGCAGTTTATTGGTTTGTTTGGAGAGGTAACATTTTTAAAACACCCATGTATGTACTTACTCAATCTAAAAATGCTGGAGGTCTCAACATGGTGGATATATATTGCAAAAGCACTGTTTTATATTTGATTAATTGGATGTACAAGATACAATTACATACACCCAGTTTTGCTAAAATCTGGGGTCTCTATTGGGTACAGGTCACGGCAATCACCCCTCCTCTTAATATGTCTATTCTTTCAAACACTGTAAAATATTTGTATGATGTACTCTTGAATTCTAGTTACATGGTTCTAGACTTAGATACTCCCAAACACCAGAATATTAAACTTTTGTACAGCTCATATCAGTGTAAACAAAATGTTACTATTAAACGAAAAGACAACTTTCCTAACTATAATTGGGATATGATCTGGAAAAATATCAATAACACAGTCCTAAATGTCAATCAACGCTCTGTGTGGTATCGAATTGTACATGACGTCATACCAACTAATATAAAGTTACAGAAAATTAAGCTGATGTTTAGCGGAACATGTTCGCATTGTAGTAGAGACGATACTTTACAACATCGGCTTTCAACTTGTGATTTGGTGCACGACATATGGTTGACGTTCGCACGTATCATGTGTATTCTCGTTCGTTGTGGGATCCAGGATATTTCCCCGCTAATGATTTTATTTCCTGATTTTTCATATTATCCTCATTACAAACAAAATAGTGTAATTTGGTTGTGTGGTGTAACTGTGGAATATTTGATTCAAAGTCAAACGCCAACCCTTGCAGACTATTATTTTCACCTGTTGAAAGAACGATGGAAAATAACTGAAACTATCAAACGAAAACAGTTCTCGAATTATTTAGCTGTTGTTGATGAAAAATTAACAATGATGTATTCATAATTTTTGTATTACTAATGTTTTCTTTTCTTTTTCTTTTTTTTTTATGTTTCTGCTGGTTGTGATTTGATTCCTTGTTATTTGTTAATAATACAGTATATGTTATCCTTTTTGGAAAAAAATTGTTATGTATTCCAATGTATAATACTTTTTTGCATCTAAATAAAAAAAAGTTAAAAAAAAAAAAAAAAGTGGTAGAGCGTTCACCTCTGGTGCTAGGGGTCCCGGGTTCGATCCCAGCCCCCGCCAAGTGAACTTTGTGGTGGACAAACACCGTATGCGTGGGCTTTATCGGGGTTCTCCCGTTTTTTCCCACTTTCTTCATTCCACCATTTCATTTATTACTCATCATCACCGTCTCCTTTAGCCTAACCGGCATAACCGCGGGACGTAAAACTCAAAGATTTCATTTCATTTTCATAGTTTTCAAGGTCTCTGAGTTTAACGGTATCAGTTTTCATATGTTCCAGTTCATCCTCACCCCTTGGGGGGGCCGCGGTGGCTCAGTGGTAGAAGTTCACCTGTGGTGCTTGGGGTCCCGGGTTCGATCCCAGCCCCCGCCAAGTGAACTTTGGGGTGGACAAACACCGCGTGCGTGGGTTTTCTCGGGGCTCTCCCGTTTCCTCCCACTTTCTTCATTCCACCATTTCATTCATTCCTCATCATCACCGTCTCCTTTAGCCTAACCGGCATAACCGTGGGACGTAAAACTCAAAGATTTCATTTCATTTTCATTTTTTCCTCACCCCTTGGGGTGGAGGTGGGAGAGGATGACTTTTTAAAAATAATCAGATAAGGTAGATAATTAGTAACTACTGTAACTAGAGCGAATTAAATACATTAACATATTTTCTCGCCCTTGTGCTGGACTCTGCGTGTTGCTAGTTTTAAATATTACTTTATTGGGATCCTAGAAAGAATTCCAAAATTTGCCGCCCCCTAAATTCTGCCGCCTGCTTGAGCACAAAATAGCACTTACCTAAATACGGGCCTGCCTATATGCACTCTTCATATAATAGGTCTCTAAACGTCATTAGCTTTAAAACAAGGTACCACACGGTGGGAGTTGCTATTTATATATATATATATATATATATATATATATATATATATATATATATATATATATATATATATATATATGTGTGTGTGTGTGTGTGTGTGTGTGTGTGTGTGCGTTTATATATGTATATATAGATAGATAGATATAAATATATAAATACAGGGTCCGATCCAGGACTTTCTGAGGGGGTGAACCAATAACTACCACTACATTTGATTTGAATTGGATTTTTTAAAATGTCTTTAGGCCTCTGTGGTGTGAATGAGGAAATGTCCTGGAAATGCTAGACCTAAATGTTTGTTCTCGGTAAATTCTTCTTTTTCAGCTTTTAGAAAATTGACTTAAACTATCGATTTTGCAAAACTTTCCTTTGTTTTAAGCCCAAATGGAAACATGACAGCAGAAATTTTCGGAAAGTGTTGCTATTTTCATTGCTAGCTTCTCATTTTAGGTACTGCATATTTACAACGAAGGGGGCGGGGGTGCACGTGCACCTTTGCATCCCCCTAAATCCGGCCCTGTATATATATAAAGGGATCGAATTGAGAATAGAGATGCAAAAAAGCCGGCTTTTTTGAATCGATGTTTTTTTTTTACATAAAAAGCCGGCTTTTTTGGAAAAAAACGAGAATTTCGGAAATATTGGCTTTTTTCATTTTCATGATTTTTCTATCTAAATAGCTTTCTTATAGTATATTCTATAGTTAGATAAGAATTCCATGACCTAAATGTTTTATTTCGCTCTGAAATGCACCATCAAGATGGATGGAGCACGTTTTACGAATTAAAGCTATCATGAAGAATGTAGTATTGGAGGGCAATTTTAGAGGCTATTTAACTTTATTTTAACTTTTGAGTTATCGACATTTTTTCTTCTATAGATCATTTTACTTTGTCATCCGTGTTTCATTTCTATGAGCTTAGTACTCTAGTTTCTAGCGCAAAAATTAAACTTATGTTTTTCTACTGTATTATATCCGTCAAAGCGTACGGTTTTCAATATATCCGTCAAACCGTACTTCCAAATTTCTGTTATACTGTAGCTGTGCAACGATTCAGCAATAATTTTTCGGATACAATCTTGAATACTAATTTATACAAATAATCAGTAGTGAATTTAGAAAAGTACTTTCAGAGGGGTTTCTCTGATTGTTTCCTTTTCTAAAATGTCCTAATTTTATTTGGGAAGAGCTTGAAGTTTATGAATAAAGGCATAATTAATATTTCGTTTCGTTTATATATTTAGCGATAATCTTCCGGATACAACCTTGAAGATCATTTTATACTGAGAATCAGTGGCGGATTTAGAAAAGTATTTTGGGAGGGGTTTTTCTTACTAGTGTTTAGTTTTTCTAAACATTCGTAATTTTTATTTGACGGGAGCTTAAAGTTTATGAGTAAAGGCATAACTAATAGATATTTGTTTATTTTAGACATTCCGTAACTTTGGGGAGCAGGCTTCAGTCCGAAAGACCGCCCCACTAACCTTCGCAAAACCGTCACTGCTGGTAATTAGTAATAATAACGATTTAAAAACAATAAGAAAGGGAGTCGGCTAACTCACAGTACACGCACTATTTCTACATTCACAGATGGAATGAAGAAAAGCTTTGTCAGAATGGTCGAATGCTGAGTTGAATCCCGAACTTCCCGATAGAAGCGTAAAAGCTCCACTCAGTCATGTTTGTTGTGCAGTAGTATTTACCTTAACTTAAATATATTCCGTAGGCCTTTTTTTGTGTGTGTGTGTGTGGTGGTGGTGAGGGAGAGTTCCGTAATATGAAGAGTGTGAGCCAAGAACATGGTAACCAACAAATTTTCAATTGCTGAGTTATGCAGCACCAGATAGACAGCAACACACACCGCTTCGTTTAATCCTTCATGCATAGTCTTACGTGAAAAATCAGCTTTCCGACTTTTAAAATGGATTGTGCAGCAGAAAATCTCTGTAAAATAGTAAAATTGTGGGTTACCATGTTCTTGCCTCACACCCTTCATATGTTGAATCCCTCTTGTTAAAAATTTAGAGAACTTGAGGACCGAGTAAACCGTAATGGTGGTTATATAAAACTGTAGAATTTCAAGAATATACAGAACCAAAAGCTCTAGATGTGCATCCTTTAAGTGTATTATATAAATCTAAGTATTTCTCTTTTGTTTTATTTTAATTTTATTTTGTTCCAAAAAGAGAGTATGGAATATTTTGAAGTAAAAATACTGCATAGAATTTTGCTAGTTATTTGTGTATTTTTTTAATGTATTTATTTTTAGGGTTGGGTGGTTTACACCAACTGTTTTTTTCTTTAAAAAAAAACTTGTTTAAACCAAAAAAATGAAAAGAACGAAAAATGCGAATCGTGTGAACTTCATAGTGACGTTACCACACACCAAACCATCTGCATTAGTTTTATTCCCTTTTCATCTTTTAATCAACGTGTCTCATGTTTAATTCTCGGTCGAACAAATCAAGTAGCGGTTCGGATGTCACTTTAAGCGAAAGTCTTCTTCTTGATAACCTAGACATTACATAAGGATGTTAAGCCTGAACATACGAAATGAAACCAAATTGTATATTTCTGCATGCCTGAATGGCTATTGTTTTATAAAGAAGCCAAGGTTCCTTAAATATATTGATAGAAATTGGCAAAATTTATCGACTGCTTACGTAGCTTCCAACATTAGCTTGGATTGGACTTTCAATAATATGTATGTACTAAATTTGTATTTTAATACCTCAGTTTTAGCGTACTGATTATGATAAGTTGACCTTTAAATTTTACATGCAAAGCAATAACAGGATTTTTCCGTTATTGTTTTACATTTAGAGTAATGACGGGATTTTCTCGATGGCTAGGGCGGGAGTTTCCCAATTTAAGAAATTTACTGACCGGACTTCTTTAAGCTTATGTGACATCTTCCAGCATAACCCTGTTGTTGCATAATAACACCAAGGCGAAAATAACTTATTTCTGTCAATATGTAATATAAATACATAAAGCAAAATATCTAAACTCAAAAAACCCGGTTTGAAAAAAAAAAAAAAAACTAGCTCAAATTCCCCCACCAAAAATGGGTTTTCAGCATTTTCAAAAACAACCATGGTTCTTGCCAACCCTGCTTACTTTTGTATATAGAAGGTTAAAAAAAATCTTATTATATACATTGGTTAATCCTTTGGAATTCATAATGTAAATATGTTGAGAAGTAAAATTGTTTGAAATATCTTTTCGAAATTCATGGTTTATTTTCGAGGTTTTATATTATTATTGGCATCAACCACGTTACAGAGAAGCGAAACAAAGTCTACTTTATCAATTTAAAGCAGAATTTTGAAAAAGCCCAAAATTTCCCAAGTAAAAAAGCGAAGCAGAAAAAAACGAGTTTTTTCCAAAAAAAAAACGGTTTTTTTTTCGAGCCCTTGCATCTCTAATTGACAACCACCTCCTTTTTTTGAGGTCAGTTAAAAAGAATTCGAGTTAAAATAGAATTGATTCCATGTTTATTGATGGCATTAAGCCTACTTCTCACTTTTAGCCAATTTATTGCTATATATATATATATATATATATATATATATATATATATATATATATATATATATATATATATATATATATATATAAGAAATCCCGTACATGTTCCCAAATTCCATAAATATGTCTTTCCGGAAAATTAATGACAGAACAGCCATGAAATGGAATTTTTTACCCAGGTTAGCAATACTGATCAGGGATTCCATTGCTTCTATTCGTGTCTCTGTCGCGTCTGCTAGTAATCAAAAGTGTAAGAAAGTGAAAACAATAATAAGAAAAAGTTTTAGAAAGGAAAAGAACAAGTGAGTTTCGTTTCACAGTGTGAAACTACTGTAGAGTTCCAAGTCATGCGAATGCAATACTCAACTTGAAGTAGTACATCTATAACAACTGGTTGTAATAGCGTAATAAGATCAAAGATAGAACCTGTTTCTCAAACACTGAATTCACGTCAAAAAGCCATTAGGCATACTTGCTATCCCTTACTGATTTTGTTCTATGGCAATAAATGTTGAAACTGGAAATCAGAAGTGTCGTTAGGTGCGCGCGGGCCCTAGTACAAATAATGACCCAGAGGGGCCAGAGTACGGGTTAAAATCGCCGAGCGTGCGAATTCAAAATTTATCTACGATATATATATATATTAGGGTGGGCCGAAAAAAAATTTTTTCTTTGAAACGCTTTGCGGAAAACTTGCCTCTATGGTAGATAAATGAAATGCAAAAGAAATATATATTTTTTGTTTACGTCTGGTGGTAGCGCAACGACCCTAAACTTTGAAAAAATATACGATTTTCATAACTTTTCCAATACATGGAGAGAATTTAAGTCACTTCTATAACAAGTACCTATAGTATAGTCATATTTCAATAGAGAAAATTATAGAAAAGATAAATAAATGAAAAGGAACACATTTTACAAAATATTAGTAGCGTGTTACACTTATAAAAAACACTTAAAAAAGACAAGTTTCCATTGAAATAAACATATTTTTTCTGATTGTGTAAAACTTCAGTTTGTAATGAAATACAGTCTTTTACTTGTCTTTAGTTTCTTTTGGTAGTTCGAAAAGTGATTTGCTTGAAAAACTTGCTATTGAATATCTTGACGAAAGTGTAGTTCTTATAAAACCATCACTGGAATTGAAAGCGACAACTTTCTGTGATGCCTGAGTTAACCAGCTTCACGCATCGTTTTAATGCTTGGGTATTACATGGGAATTTTCAAAATTCTACTCAGCCGCTGTTTCACCTGATTGGACCTTAGACCAAATCTCGTGATCGGTAAATCTCCGCAGCGAAGGCTGAGGTGAAAGTGTAACAGTGTTCCAGTGAATCATTTTGGTGTAGTCTGTAGCTAGCAAATCGATCTTAGGTAGTCGGAAACTCCTTATTGACTTCCTCTTAGAAGTTAAGTTTCTAGACTTTATAATTCTTCTGAACCCTAACTCTGTTATATGATCCGTTGCATCTACTATCATACTGAAAAGCAAGTTTTTCGGATGGGCAAAAAGTGCATTTCTCTCACTTACTCGGTCAATGACTTTTAGCAAGTTTTCTGGCAGGAATCTTGATGAGTATCTTTTTTGGTTTTTCACAGTTACAGATAATAGACACAGGGCATTCACAGACCTCAGTATCAGTGACCTTTTGGCAATTGCAGTCAAATATTAGTTTGCACTTACATGCAGAGATATCAAACAGTAACAAAGGTTTTCTTTTGAAATGTTCAACTCTCCTTTGGAACTTTTTTTTCCTTATCCCGCTTAAAGAATTTCATAAAATTACGATAACTGACATAGTATGCATTTATTAACTGAACAGTTCTGTAAGGCGTTGCTGTTGGTACTAAAGCTTTATCAAACACAGATTTAACTTGTCTGCCACAATATTCGAAAGCTGAGAAAAACTAACTGACCTGTTGTTTGTTTTTACTGCTAAGTTGTAATGTTAATGGAAGAAAACGCTTAGGAAGATCTTCATAAGTTGGAAGTTTATTCAATAATAACTGTTTTTGGGTTGCCAAATAACGGGCAATTAAACTGGCTGCGAATAATTTTCTTGTAAACAACCATGACACAGTGGTTAATACGGTATAATCAAATCACTAAACAGTTTGTAGGTTTCAATCAGTCTTATATTTCAAAATGTCAATTTTTGTAAAATAATAAAAAATTATTTTTATAAGTGTAATACGCTACTAATAAATTGTAAAATGTATTCCTTTTCCATTTATTTATCTTTTCTATAATTTTCCCTATTGAAATATGACTATAGGGACTTGTTATAGAAGTTATTTGAATTTTCTCCATGTATTGGAAAAGTTATGAAAATCGTACATTTTTTCAAAGTTTAGGGTCGTTGCGCTACCGCCAGACGTAAACAATATATATATATATATATATATATATATATATATATATATATATATATATATATATATATATGTGTGTGTGTGTGTGTGTGTGTGTGTGTGTTTGTGTGTGTGTGCACGATGTGCTTTGTGCTTTTGTATCTACTTCTTGGACGAAACATGCTCAGAATGCGGGTCCACCTTGGAACTCCGCCTCTGCTGGAAATTGTTTATTAGAACACTTCCGATTTGAATAGAGGGTTAAGGGAGGAAATAGAACTTACTCCTGGGACGCTGAATTGATTGCAAAATACCGCTTCCCAATATCTCTTACAGTTTTTACTCTATGAAAATCAGATTTGAAACCGGAAGTAGTAGTAAACTCCAAAAATTTTCTGTTTCTGTAGGGTGTTGCGGGTCGTGATTATATATATATATATATATATATATATATATATATATATATATATATATATATATATATATATATATATATATTGAGACAGTCGTTACCCTAATCACTTAGTCACGGAGGAGCTAAGACGTTGGTTTTGTTTATATGGAAACGATATATCACTTTTTGCCGTTGTCATGTGTTCGTTCATGATCTATCTTTTCAGCAAAGTTAATTTTGGAAAAATAGTATAGGCCATCCAAAATAAAATAAAATGTACAATATTTAAACTTTTCAATACCGAAGGTATGACATGACCGTCTGTGAAGAGCAACATAAAACGGACAATATTTATAACAATTTATTGTACTCACATCATTACAACATTATTTACATTACAGCCCTCGCAGTTAGCCCCTAGTCATACATTCCTTATTTTAACACCCAGGTCACTTTTCGCCATGATCATATCAACTTATCATTACAGAAGTAATAATCAGTGAACAGATAGAACATAATCACTGTTTCATCAGTTTAAGAGATCGGTTTGAAACATAGCTTTTGCATGTAAACTATCATTAAGAAATGTTATTTTATAAGAACTTAAAATTACACCTCACAGTGACTTGAAAATCATGGCACAATAAGAACAGGTTGAACAGGTTCAATGGTTCTTCATTTTCATCAATTCCTATTCCATTATCATGTATCGTTACACAGTTCTGTGCAAAATTGATTGGACACGACTTCTTTGACACCCTGTATTAGTGTAAATAAACAAAAACTTTCCAGTCATTGTTGAGCAAATCGTACACACAGAAAAAGAAGAAAACATGAAAGGAAAGAAAGAAAGAAAGAAAGAAAGAAAGAAAGAAAAATGTCACTCCCGTCAATAAGCTACAAATTCTTGACAAGTTCTATGTGTGTCGTGAATAGGGAATTATGCGGACAAAGAATCTGAATGGAAAATTTCCAAAATACTTTCCTCGTCTACGTCAGGTGCAGAAAAAAAAAAGTTCAAATCGGGTCGGCCTGAAGACTCTCACGAAATCGTTCAAATCTTTTTCAAGAAAATCAGGTGAACTAAACTCACATCATCAGCAAACCATCCTTTCTGGAAAAATGAATAATGTCATATATTACTGCGCTCTTTAAATACAATCACAAGTATTAAAAAGTCGATTCTCATTAAGTTCATTCTCGTAGGTAAACTATTCTTATTTGATTTCTTTTAGAGTTAATAAATTGTTGTATTTTAAGGATCAACAATTTGAAATTGCTTTAAGACATGTGGGTTCTCAGTCGTACAAGAAATGAAGCATTTATTAGCATACGCGAGGTTCCAAGTTCCGTAAGGTTCAAAACTCACGTTCGAGATCATCAATATAGCGGGAAAGTAATGTTTCATTTTTGTGTCTTTTGCTCATTGTTCGCTCTTCCAACTAGACACATTTAATAGCCACAGCTTAGTTTCTTTTAGATATGATTTCATGTATAACCAAATTTATATATAAAGAAAAACAATTGTGGATTCTTATTATGTAGGTGCAATTTCTTTTTTAAAAAAGGACCTACATTGAAATAGAAATAAAGTGAAATCTTTAACTTTTACGTCCCACGAATATGCCGGCTAGGTTAAAGAAGACGATGATGATGAACAATGAATGAAATGGTGGAATGAAGAAAGTGGGTGGAAACGGGAGAAAATCCACGCACACGGTGTCTGTCCACTACAAAGCTCACTTGGCGCGAGCTAGGATCGAACCAACAACCCTATGCACCAGAGATGAACGCTCTACCATTGAGCCACTGCAGCCGCCATACATTGAAATAGAAAGGAAATAAAGTACGATAGACTTATTTTCTGTGAAATCTAGTTATTAACATAATTATTGAATTGAAAATATAATTTGTCCTCGAAAGAAATAAATGGAAAGTGTAATTTAAATCCCACGCTCTGCCTTTTAGGCTACAGAGAGATAGTTACTTAAAGTGAATGATTATGAGAGTTGGTGGAATGATAATGTTGGAGGAGACAGAAGAATCCCGAAAAAACCCACAGATATGTTTCTTTTAATTTAACGTTTCATGACTATGATCTGAGTCGGAGGGAGACGGTGATGATGAGAAATGAATGAAATGGTAGAATGAAGAAAGTAGGAGGAAACGGGAGAACCCCAAGAAAACCAATGCATACTGTGTTTCTTTACCACCTTGCCCACCTGGCAGGAGCTGGGATCGAACCAGAGATCCACCACACATTAAAAGTGAGTGCTATACCATTGAATCACTCCTAATTAGTGCCATAATTTCTTTCTAAACTTAACGCAAAATTTCAAGTATCATCAAAAGAAAGCTACACAGTCAAGGAGAGCCAAAGAAATACAAATAGAAATTCATACCCTACAAACAAACAATTTTTACAACTTCTATTTCTTGCTTAAAGATAATTCAAGAATAAACGAGGTGTGTTCAAAAAGTATCGAACCTTATTTTTTTCCTAATGAAGTGCGACAGATTTTCATGAGTGTAAATGGAGAGGGGACACTCATGCGTAGTCGTGAATCCCCCCTTCAGTCGGCCAACGAGTGAGGACATGTAGTGAACGGTCGTCAGATTTCAGTTTTTTGTAAAATGACAGAAAAACTTGAGCAGCGATATTGCATCAAATTTTGCCAAAAGTTTGGCAATACCGAAGCGGAAACCATTCAATCAGATTGGTATATTCAATTTTGAATGAGAATTTGGGCATGATGAGAGTGTCCGCTAAATTTGATTCAGGCTTTTATCGCTAAACACAATATTTCTGTGTGTGTGGTCAGGCTCCCTACTCACGTGACATGGCTCTGTGTGACTTTTGGTTATTTCCCAACCTGAAAATGACACTAAAAGGGACCCAATTTGAGTCAAGAGAAAACATCATGTGGAATGCGAAGACACGGTTGCTAACCAGTCCCAAAACTGCGTTCCAGAAGTGTTTCCAGCGATGGCGGAAGCGCTGGGAGAAGTGTGTGCATTACGGAGGAGACTACTTTGATGCGAACTAGTGTTATGGATTTCCAAATCAATAAATGTATTTTTGCTAACCAAACATTTGACACTTTTTGAAGACACCTCGTATATAAATTATGATCGTTTGTTAGGAAGACGAACCTAGTCGCTCCCATAATAATGGATTGTAAATAACTAGGGTCTTCCTCTGTTTTTAATAAAATTCTCAAAATCGTGTAGCTTTTAGAATTAACTTACAAATTACACCAAAAAAAAAAAACTTTTTTTGAAAACAGTAGCTGTTTTAGATTATATAAGTATACAGAGCATTTTCAACATAGCGTCAACATCGTCTCATCACTTATTTTCTAATACATCAAATTAAAGTTTAATGACCTGTTTGGGTCATGTACTTTGTTTTGAATAGGAATTAGAGATTTCTCATTGGCTAAAATTTGATTAAGTCCAAATTCCAACTTTGATAGCTCATAACTTAAGAACAAATGACGTATAAACAATAATACATCATATGAGTACTAGGGGGCGCGGTGGCTCAGTGGTAGAGCGTTCACCTCTGGTGCTTGGGGTTCCGGGTTCGATCCCAGCCCCCGCCAAGTGAACTTTGTGGTGGACAAACACCGTACTCGTGGGTTTTCTCGGGGTTCTCCCGTTTCCTTCCACTTTCTTCATTCCACCATTTCACTCATCTCTCATCATCACCGTCTCCTTTAGCCTAACCGGCATAACCGTGGGACGTAAAATTCAAAGATTTCATTTTTTCATATGAGTACTAACCTTGTCTAGGTATACTTCGTCCCAAGCTTGGATGAATTTCATCGATCGTGAACAATGTATATTATCCTTGTGATTTATTTATTTAGAAATATAAAATGAAGGGCAAATTGGATGAATTCCATCGATCGTGTACAATATATATTATCCTTGTGATTTACTTTTTAGAAATATAAAATGAAGGGCGAATTGGATGAATTCCATCCATCGTGTACAATATATTATCCTTGTGATTTATTTTTTTAGAAATATAAAATGAAGGACGAATTGGATGAATTCCATCGATCGTATACAATATATATTATCCTTGTGATTTACTTTTTAGAAATATAAAATGAAGGGCGAATTGGATGAATTCCATCCATCGTGTACAATATATTATCCTTGTGATTTATTTCTTTTAGAAATATAAAATGAAGGACGAATTGGATGAATTCCATCGATCGTATACAATATATATTATCCTTGTGATTTACTTTTTAGAAATATAAAATGAAGGGCAAATTGGATGAATTCCATCCATCGTGTACAATATATATTATCCTCGTGATTTACTTTTTAGAAATATAAAATGAAGGGCAAATTGGATGAATTCCATCGATCGTGTACAATATATTATCCTTGTGATTTTTTTTTTAGAAATATAAAATGAAGGACGAATTGGATGAATTTCATCGATCGCGTACGATGTGTATTATCCATGCGATTCATTTTTAGAAATATAAAATAAAGAAAGATTTCCATCCATCGCGTATGATATATACAAGGGAGGATTAGAAACTAAAGTTACAAGGCCGATAATTCTGGAGTTTCGTCTGTTATAGAGGAATGAGGAGTGGGCGGTAATTTTAATACATGGAGTTAGCAACTGTGCAGAGTTTCAACCATCCACTACTTACGGCGCTAGTTGTAGGTAAACACAAATGGCGACTCGTTTGGAAAACTGGTCTTACAAAGAAATCCGCTCAGTTATTCGATTTCCGTGTGCGAAACATGTAGCCATGGCTGAAATTCATTGGTAGAGGTTTACAGAGAGACAGTAATGTCTCATTAGTACGTCGCAGAATAGTGTCGAAAGTTCGTGCGCGCGTCCGCATACAGCCCGGAAGATCATCACGCTATTGAAGCAATTTTGCTGGGACATCATCGACCATCGTTCCTGCAGCCCGGACCTCGCTCCAAGCGACTTTCACCTGTTCCCGTACTTGAAGAGCATTTAGGAGGTCGTCGCTTCGCTTTAGACGAGAAGGTGAAACACTTTGTGATAACATTCGTGTTCGTGACGCTCAACACGCAATGACAGGATTTTTACCAGGAAGGAATCTTCAAACTCGTCCCACAATGCAATAAGTGCCTCAACCAATATGAAGACTATGTCGGAAAATAACCTAATATATGTACTATCTGTTGTTATACTGGTTGTATGAAATAATATATATACATATACAGCCTTAGTAACCATATTTTCTGATCACTCCTCATATTATCCTTGTGATTCGTTTTTTTTTTTTTTTTATTTAACAAATATAGATGGAAGGACGAAAAACTAGTACTGTCACCAGTGTCGTATCTTGTGGGGGAGCAAGTGACAACTGCCTTCCTATTTAAGATTCTACAATTCGTGGGGGTCCACTTCAAGATAAAAGTTTCTTTTTCCATATGATACGGTAGGTAGGTTCACCACATCAAAAAGAAAAAGAAAAAAGAAAATGTTGTCTATGCCATTTTTTTTTAGTAAAATGTCTATTATTTGGGCCACCAGAAATAATATATATTTCTTAAACCTTTAAGTCGTGTAAAATATTATCTCCTCAGAGAAGGAGATAATATTTTAACTAGAGAAGAAAGGAATGGATCCACTACACTATATTCAAAAGAACTGATTTAAAGTGATGCTGTTTCCCAATCATCTGAACAAAACATATTTCCCTCAGATGCAACATAAATTTAATATGGGCCCTACTTTAGTAAAACACCAACTGGGCCCCCATAGAAATAATTAAAAAATATGTATCAAGGTTTCAAATTTTAGGGTTCCCAAATTCTATATTTTATATTTTTGTATGGCACCTAACTTCGTAGTTTTTTAGGAATCCCAAATATTAATGTTTGTCCCGCAGGAAAAGTTGCAAATTACGGTACCGACCGCCACGGTATTCACAGAGAAAAAAACGTAACATCTAAGCGAGAAAAGGCAGTACTATATAGCATATTTGTAACGTATGTTCCGTACATATGTCCGTAGAAAACATATGTATTCCGTATATTTGTACAATATGCCGCTGTTCGGACAACGGATTTTTCTGAGTGTACACCATGCGAACGCGTTTGGTTTGTCATAGTGTGTGTATATATATATCATGAAATTGAATTTCGAATTCTTTCTAACTTTAAACCAGAAATGGCTAGTTTATACCACTTCCGGTGGAGAGATCCCCTACATGAACAAACTCAATTCCTAACTTCCCGTTGTGTACATTAGGGTCAAAATAGATGGTGAACTGTACAGTAGTTGTTGAGACTTCGTGTCTCCCGGATGGACACACGGACAGACAGAATAAATATACAAAGGAGTCTGCACTAAGATAGTGAACAGTTATAAATTTATAAACATACTCTGCCCTAAAAAAAATCCCATCATATTCCGTTCAAACAACAAGATCCTATGAACAATCATAGCCTGTAGCTGTCACCAGTGATCAAGGAATTCACTTTGTACGTGTACGCACATGAAAAGGAAGACCACCTCGAAATAGACAGAACAATAGATTAGACCAAATGACAGTAGCTTATTCATGTGTGTGTGAATAAGTTGGTAAATGTGTGTGTGATCACGAAAGCTATAAAATCAATACACAAATTTGAATTATTACTGAAGATGTTGTTGTGAAGAGGCTAATAATAGGGTAAATGAAGGATAAACAAGCATCACCCGAATCGATTAGAATCGTTTCCTTCCCTTTCTCTTGTTATGCCTTTCTTTTTTTCCCTCTCTCTCTCTCTCATCTCAAGCTATTTCTGATGGCAACAAACAACATTATCATATTTGTTTGTTGCTTCTTTCACTTAATATCCTGTTGCAGGAAATGAAATATTGCGAGCGAACAATTTCGCAAAGGAAGTTGTTCATTCCGCGTTTCTGTTTAGTGGTCCATCATCTTAAGAATCATATTTTAGCTTCATCAGATGAACACAACGATGGTATAGCTAATAGATATATCCTCTTTTTTAAAGAAAAAATAAATTTATTCTACAATTTTATTAATAATTCTAAGAAGTATAACTCTGAATACTCCACAGGCACGTGCCTGTGTCTTATGATTGAAAATACATCAAATTATTTTCTAATACTGGAAAATAATGAATAGCACACACACACACACATATATATATATGCCTTATTTCGGATAATTTCGTGTTCCGATACGCAAACAGCTAAATGTATTCTATGTGACCGTAAACACGCATTAGTGAAATAGCAGCTCCCTACGAGAACATGCCGACTTGACGACAAAGTCATAAAATGACGTTTCCACATTATACCTGGTAATATAATTTAGAATGTCCAACCATGATGACGGAGAAACTAAAACAGACAGAGAAACGAAACATCGCACGAAGCAAGTAGAGAAAGGACGACAATCTGCCCATGTATTGATGAACATCACCAGATGGACAGTGTTGCCAATCCAAGATGAAGTTGTGTTTCTGTAAATCGAATGACCTAAACTGGATATCATCATTGGACCCAATAATGAAAATAAAGGCAACAGAGATGGTAAACGCAGATCAGTAATGCAAACTTTTCGAGAAATAACGTTTGTGGTCCTCGGTTGGGCCCCTGGACCCAACGGGCACAAACCTTCCGATAACCTAAGCTGTGAATCATTTCTTGGACCGCACTATGTCCAACACCAAGTTTTGCAGCGATTTCATTCACAGTGATATGACTAGCTCCCCTAATCAGCTCATCAACCTTTACCTTGTTGCGTTCCGTGGAGGCAGTTCGAAGGCGCCCACTGCGAGACTCATCTTCAATATTCGTGTTTCCATTCTTAAAATGTTTCGCCCACCTAACACTACTGGCACCCATGCACACATCTCCATATTCACGCTACAGTCTGCAGGGAACTTCAGAAGCAGATTGGTCCTTTTTAACAAGGAATTCAATCTCAGCACGCTGTCGAAACAAAACATCGTTGCCCGCCATATTGGGAATCCTGCCCGTGGTCATGTGCTAGCAACAAACAGTGTCAATCTCTGGAAATAAAAAAAACAAAGGTATGTAGATAGAGATGATATACTTGGTTTCACTTACAACTAAAGATTACGGTTGTGAAAACATGTTGCTCACGACTTTCAGTATGCTCCTCGTATACATTGTCAGCAAGATGGCGGCACTGGTAGGTAAAAGTTTTGAGGCTTCCCGTGTAGAGAATAAAATTAAGTGTGATATTTGTGACAAAACCGAAACAAATAGTGCTCGAAAGGTATGTAAACCATGTGAAATTAAAATTAGAAACAAAAATACAATTATCACAAGAGCAACGTCAAGAAAAATGCTAAATTCCAGTTCAACAGTGACAAGTGACAATCAATGTGTATTGGAAAGTGTTGAATGCAAATGTAACACACCTGAAATACTAAGTGTATTATATGAAGAACTATGTGCTTTAAAGTGTGATGTGCAATCTCTGAAAGTTGAAAACACGGAGTTAAAAAAGAAACTTAACGAAGTAAGTATACAAATTGACTCTGTAGTACAGGATACTGCTGGACACGATAAGACACAGGTACGACATAACAAAAGGGGAGCAGAAAACATAGTATTTGAAAAAGGTAATATGCTGAATGAAGGAGATCTATCTACAACGTTATATTCTGTACCAGTGAACAATAAGTTTGATGTTCTATACAGTGAAGTAGTAGAAAATTCAAGTGCAAGGAAGAACTGTACCCTAGCACACTCAAGAAAAACAACGGTCAATGTGCAAGGGAAATTTTCATCTCAAAAGCATAATCGTTTACACATAGGGAAGAAAAGTGAAAAGAAACGAAAGAACGTCGCCCAAGAAGTGAAACAAAACTCCGAGGTAAAAAAAGAAGTAACTCCGAGTAAATTGCAATTAAGTGACAAACGACGCGTTTTGATTCTTGGAGATAGTCATGCTAGAAATATAGCTAACCTACTACAAGAAAAACTACAGTCAAGTTATGATGTGAGCTGCATTACGAAGCCTGGGGCCGGAACCAGCGAAGTGTTGAAAGATTGTGTATTGCTTTCCAAAAACATGACCATGAAAGATACATTAATTGTGATTGCGGGAGGAAATGATGTGGCAAGGAATGAGGGTCAGGGGGCAGTGCGAAACTTGTACGAGGTGCTGTGTACGTTAACAAAGACTAATGTGTTTGTAGTGGGAATTCCATACAGACATGATCTGGTAGAGAGTTCATGTGTAAATATACTACTGAATTGTACCAATCGTAAAATAGCAAAGGTATGTAAGTTTTTCCCAAATGTAAAGTACGTTGATTTGCAGTCGCTAGATAGGTCACATTTCACAAGACATGGGCTACATTTAAACAGCAATGGGAAGCACCTTATGTGTAATAAATTTGTCCAGCTCATAATCTCACAGTCTACTACCTCAGGTAATGCAATACCTCTAGCTCATGCTAATTTTTAGATCAAAAGAGTTTAATGATGCAAACTTAGCCAAAAATGTGCAAGCGGTTATAGCACAACAGGATAATGTAAAACAAAGTCACGCTATTGATTTTAAAGTGGGATATTTAAATGTTCAAGGGATCAATAATAAACATGTAGTTTTAAATGACTTTGGGAATGAGAATAATTTAGATGTCTTAGGTTTAAGTGAACATTGCTGCAAAGAGGATGAAATTGTGTTTAATAAATTAGATGACTATGTACTTGTTAATAGTTTCTGTAGGAATCACCGTGGTCACGGTGGGGTAGCTATTTTTGTAAGAGACAAGCTATCACTTAAGTGTAAGAAATTAGACCTTGACTTTCTATGTACTGAAATCGATTTCGAAGCCACAGGTATCATTATTAATTGTCTTAAGTTGGTTTTCGTATCACTATACAGATCCCCAAACGGTAATTCAATAGTCTTTCTAGATAAGCTCGAGGAACTGCTAAACTTATTGAGTAGGCCTAGTTTTAGAAATTTTAAGATAGTCATAGGTGGTGATCTAAACTCTGATTTTGACGTAACAACAACAAAGAACAGTGTAGCTGAATTAAAAAATTTGTTAAGGCAATTTAATTATGGTATTACAAATATGAAGCCAACAAGAGGTCTAGCTTGTCTTGATAACATATTTATAAATTTCAATTTATGTCAAATTCATTGTGATGTATCAATATTTCCTTTTTCTGATCTTGATTGTGTATGGGTAAAATTGGATAACGCACTATTACGTAAGGAGGTTGATATCTTGTCCACAGAATGTAAAATAGTTGTCTCTAGGCCAATCACTGAGGGTAAAATATCTGAGCTTAAGAGTTCACTCTGCAACATGAATTGGTTTCAATTGCTGTCGAATTACAATGACTCTAATGCACTGTTTGAACGCTTCTTGAATTTGTTTCTCTATAACTTTGACATCTTCATCCCACAAAGAATTTGTAAAGTTAATCGGAGCCTACTTAAAAAGTCACATAAAGAAAATAATTCCACGTGGTATACCCCTCAACCTTACTCAATGAAGTGTGAGGTGATGTTACATTTAAACAAATATAGGAGAGAGAAAAATGATGTAACTAGGTCAGTCTATCTGAAAGCTAGGAATACATATAAGCAAGCTGTTAATGAAGCGAGAAAGCAGTACACTTCGGCAAAAATCGAATCGTCTGTTAATAAGTGTAAACAAGCTTGGAATGTAATTAATTCTATAGTTAAGAGTAATCAGGACTGTCTTTACCCCAATCCAGAAGATTTTAGTAATTATTTCGTAAATTCTGTAGATGAAGTACACAATAATATTGACAAACCTGATGTAACAGCAGTCAATCTAATGGAACAATCTGTAAATCCTATACACGATAGTTTTGTATTCAGAAATATATCTCCCCAAGTAGTTCTCAACATTGTAAATAACTTTAAGTGTTCAAACAGTGTTGATGTTTATGGATTGTCGAGTAATCTAATTAAAAAAGTTATTGATTGTATTGTTCTGCCGCTTACACATTGCATTAACCAATGTCTAACACAGGGAATCTTCCCCGAAGTTTTAAAATTATCACGAGTTGTGCCTGTATATAAAAAGGGACCCGAGAATTGTCCATCTAGTTATCGACCAATTTCTCTGGTACCAGTCTTCTCAAAAATTCTCGAAACTGTGATACATATGCAGTTATGTGATTATCTGAATAAGTATAACCTAATTAGTGATTCACAATTTGGTTTTGTAAAGGGTAGATCTACTGTTGGAGCGATTGATTCGTTGGTAAAGAGGGTTATTAGAGGGTTTGAAAACAAGGATTTTGTTCAGGCAACATTTTGTGATTTAAGCAAAGCCTTTGATTGTGTTGAACACACAATTCTCCTTAAAAAATTAGAGTACTACGGTATCAAGGGTTTAAGTTTTAGATTATTCAAGTCTTACTTAGAAAACCGTAAACAAATTGTTTTTGTAAATAACAATAAATCTGGTATTGCATCAGTTAAATACGGAGTACCCCAAGGTTCAGTACTTGGGCCACTTCTATTTTTACTAATGATAAATGATCTACCTTACTTTTTATCTGCTTACTCTATACTATATGCTGACGATACGACCTTCCTAAATACTAGTCCTGATCTTAGTAGACTTAATTCTATAACTGAAAATACTTGGGATCAGGTTGTGATTTGGTTTAAGGCTAATGGTTTTTTACTTAACGAGAATAAAACTCAACATATGACTTTTAGTCTAAAAGAAGTGCCTGCTGAGAATAACTCAACATGTGTGAAGTTCCTAGGTATATATATTGACAACAAGTTATCGTGGGAACAGCATATTAATTATATTTCTGGAAGACTCTCAAGAGTAATATATCTGCTAAAACAACTAAAAAATCATGTTCCTGATAACTATGTCAGATCGGCTTACTTTGCTTTTTTTCAAAGTATAATTTTGTATGGTATATTATTTTGGGGTAACAATTATCATGTAAATAGCATTCTTTTAATACAGAAAAAGGCCATTAGAATTATTTCAAACGTAGACAAATTAGCTCATTGCAGACCTTTGTTTATCAATCTTAAAATTATGACAATAATCAATCTATACATTTACACAGTACTCCTCTATATAAAAAGTAATCACCAAAATTTACAACTCAGGCAAGACATCCACTCGTATAATACTAGAAGCAGTAAATTCATAAATGTCCCATATCAACGATTGTCCAAATCATTGAACAGTTATGAGACAGTTGGAATAAAACTGTATAACAAGTTGCCTGCATCACTAAAAGATGAACATATAGATAGATTTAAAAGTAAGTTATACAATTGGTTAGTTGCAACGCCCTTTTATTCATTACAGGAGTATTTTAATTGTTCAATAGAAGTGTAACGTATTTTGTAATCTCGTGTTGAGCTTGTATTTAAAATGTATATTGTTATTGTAATTTATTTTGTAATGTCATTTCATCATTAATTTAGTTATATATCATTATTTATTTATACTTACGTATCAATATTGTATCGCATTTTGACGTTGTCTATTGCTATGTATAGCTTAACGACAATAAAATTCTTTATTATTATTATTATTATACATACATACGTGTATATATAGGTTAGTACAAATGTAAACGTTACACGTACGGAGCTGGATGAACATATATACATATCCCCATCAGGATAAAACGAGGTAAATGAGTATACAACGAATTCTTCGTTTCATACATGTTTTACCTCGAATTACAATATTGCAAACCATTGCAACTACAATTATGCGTAAAGCCCAGAAACACATAAGTCTACCACTGGCACCTAGAGTCTTTTGAAGTAGTTCCTCAAAGAATCCACCACACACTCTCAACGATGTGGAAGGCACCGAATGCCTGTCACCGCACTATAAGCAAATCTTCTGATTTCATGGCTCACTGCATTGGTAATTGTAACTAATCACATTATTTGTATCGGTGGCGTTAGGTTAGAGTTTACCGGGGAAAAAAGTCCCTTTATCACAGTACGGATTACTGAAATTGTACATGGGCAAATCTTAAATATCAAATTCTTTCAGGAACAATACTTTATTTTTTGCTACTCTAAGAATGTGACATTAGATTGATGGTGACTGTTCTTTATTGCCTGCTTACTACAGGATAAACAAAAACAACTCAGTAATTGCATCCAAACATTCCTCTTAATACTTAAGCGCAATGTTGAAGACTTTTGTACAAGGGGGGGGGATAAAAATTTAAGGAGCGCCCTGTTCCAGATTGCAATAGAGCAGCAGAAATCTGTTGCAAAAAAACTCGCGAATTATTTTTGTCTGGTCAGTTGCAATAACCAATATTGCCATTTTTCCATAACTAACGTTGTAAAGCGTTTGTATGCGTCTGTACCTAATTTCCAAGTTTTTGTTTAACTTTATACGAGAATGCGGTTTGTTAATTAGAACAATTAGGTTGGACAAAAGAAAAAAAAAATTAAAAATTTTGCTTTTAAGACACTTTTATTTCCAGAAAAAGCTAATCAGAAAAAAGCAAATATTTCAATGTATGTGTGTAAAGATATTTTAGAGGGGCGCATATATATTCTAGGGGGCTCAGCGTCCCTTGAACATACCTGAATTCGACACTGCGTAAGCAGTGATGTACCCAATTAATGCCCCTCCAATACTCCAACACTTCTGTAACTAAACAGTTCCTTAACCTCTCAGTTACATGAGCCATCTTTTTCTCTCAGTTCTAGAAACATTTCCTGCTAACATTTTTTTTTAAAATCTGAACAGCAACGTCTAATAGCTCCTTCAGATTTGGTATGAACTAAAAATCGCAAAGTGATAAGTCTGGCGAATATGTTGCATATTTGAGTACTTCCTATCTCCATTGCGGGAGAAGATTCTGTACTTATAGGTTGTCGCGTTATCATAAAGGATGAATGCATTTTGTAGACGTTCAGCGCGTTGATCAGGAATAACCACCGGTATGCGTTTCTGGACTTCACGCGTAATTGTACTTGTCGTTGTAATGGTTTGTAATGGCGTAATTCCAGGTAAAACAAGCATCAAACAAAGATTTCATTGTACTCACTTCTCTCGTACTAGATACTAATAAGAATATACTGTTCATCCAACTTTCTACATGTAACGTTTACATATATACTAAACTTCCATTTGCATATTTCAGAATTTCTGGCTTCGTTCCTATTTTATATATATATGACGCTTTCCTATGGCGTTTGTTGCGAAATCTAAAGAGAAAATCAATAAGATGTTAGAAAACTTAAGTATAGGGATGAAAATAAATGTGAGAAAGACAAAAGCCATGGTGGTTGAAACGAAGCGGTCGTTGTGAAATATAGAAGTTGAAGGAAGAAAATAAAACAAATATCTAGTTTTCAATACCTGGATAGTATTATTAGTGATGATATAAAGTGTAAAGGTGAAATAGAAACAAGGATAGGAATGGCGAAAGAAGCCTTTAGGACGAAGAAAATACTCTTTGATGGACCTTGAATAAAGAGTTGAGAAAGGGACTCATAAAATGCTTCGTGTGGAGTATTGTACCGTATGGGTCAGAAACATGGACATTACGCAAAAATGATGAAAAATGGCTGGAAATTTTCGAAATGTGAGTGCGGAGAAGAATTGAGAGAATTAGCTGGTTCGAGTGGAAAACGAGTGGAACAACGTGTGACTCATTAGCTTTTTACTCCAAAACTAACGTACACTGAACAGTTTAGATGATAGTTCTCCACAGAACATTTATACTTAAGTAATTCAGACTATACATTTTGTATTATGGTAAAACGATATACAGTATATATATATAAAAACTTTTTTTCAAATTTGCTATTCTAAAACTCCTTATAAAGGTATATTTTACGTTCTTTTTACAGAAAAAGTACATCCAACTCAGGTAGATTCACAATAAATCGCAAGGAATCGAATTGAACCTAACAGATTCATATGGCCACGAATGATGCTAAACTTCCCGAACGTATTTTTTACCCTCCATGTATAGAAAATGTCGCTCTCCCTGGGGGAAATCTTCAAAAATAACTACTGATGCTAAACATGATTAATTTTTGATTATTACACCTAATTCTCGTAGTATTAAAAGTTATCTTAATGATATTAATAAAATTAAGAACATGGTGATCTTAAAACCTTTTTTCCTCTTCTCTTTTCTTAACGATTCACACAAAAATTTTTGAATTAAGAACTATTTCTCTAATACTGCTATTTAATTTTCTTGCTTTTCATGTTACTTCTACATCATAATGCTTCTACACACGTTACATATAATGAGTTATATTATATCTATAATCTGGTAGTAACATTCCTCAGACTCAAATATAGAATTTTCTTTTGACAGAATTAATATTGAATCATACAGAGATTGATCAAAGATGCGTATTTGATTTTATAATTAACTTCCTGTATTCTTATCTTATATAGGGATGCTCCAAGGTCGTCTTTTACTAGTACCAGTATAAGGAATAAGCGCCAAAAAAAATTAATTATAGATTTAACATGTAACATTGAATGTTGGAGTTATTTAAAAAAACGGAAGCCATACAGTTACTCGATTTCTGGCTTCTTTCTTCATAAATAGGTGATAAGAAGAAGGAAATTTAATCAGTCGAAGTTAAAATAGTAATTGTATATATATATATATATATATATATATATATATATATATATATATATATATATATATATATATATGTGTGTGTGTGTGTGTGTGTGTGTGTGTGTGTGTAGGTGTGTGTGTGTGTGTGTATGTACGTATGAATGTACGCACATAGTACATTGGTAAAAGAATTTACTTCTTGTGATGCTTACAAAGTTTTATTTTTTACGCCAACAACGGTTTAGATTTCCAAACGATGTTATGTATAAGTATAAGAAGTCTTCCATCTGGCTTGGGGACACAGTAGCTTTGGCAGAGCACTATCTCTGGTTCTGGAGTCCGTGGTTCGAGCCTCGGCCAAGTAGGGGTTTTCTCGGAGTAATTACTCTCATTTCCTTCCACTCTCATTTCTTTTCGTTTGGTCGTCCTCTGCCAACAGATATATATATATGACCAAACGCGATAAGAGACAACTTTCTCTTGTTATCGATTTAGTATCCGATCTTGACCGTTAATCCTCTATTCATAATGGAAATGGTAGAAACTTACCACTGATCGCCATATACATGAATAACGCTAATAAGAGAGCGAGAAGTGGTGTTTTAGTATGGATTCCGTGTCATAAGAGAAGTATATCACTGTTCTTATCTACCTACTAAAATGTAAAGTAGTAGTACAAATTTACTTCCATTCCGGTTCCAATATTTATTTCGACAAAGCGAAAACGATAATAGAAGACGATAAACGATTTTGTGGTTCGAATTCAGGATTCCAAGAATATATTACACTTATTCTTCTATTGAAACCGGAAATAGTAAAAAAAATTAGTAAACTTCCGGTGTCATTATTGATCCTCTAAGGCAAAAGCTATTAAATAATAGTAAGAAACTATCTTTGATATGAATTCAGTGTCTCTAGAGCAGGTTTTTATCTCTGACCATACCCTCATTTATTTATATTTACTTACCTTCAAAAGGTTGTTACTTGCACTTTCATTTCAATATAGAAAACAATACAAACAATACGAGTAACACTGGAAGAGAGCGATTTTTTTTTTATTTGCCATACATTGTGTACATCCATTACTGCTCACTAATTGCGGTCCTAGCCAACAACAGTAGTTCTTTAACTTCCAAGAAAACATATGATTTGCTTCAAACAAATCGGAATTATTATTTTGGCAATTATCCTCAAACATCAACTTAATGTTGAGGTGAATTAACCCCCTTGATGTTAACCATAAGCAATACATCTCATTAGGAAACTGAAAGAAAGGATTCCTATCTCTAATGAATATCGTTTTTCTTTTCTTTTCTTTTTTTAATGAATTATTTTAAAAGTGATTTCATAAGATGGGATGAATTCATCCTCCTTCTTGTGAGTAATTTCAAACCCAAAAGATTACATACAGTAAAGTCTATAATTCTGAACTAAACTGATTATTGTCCATAAAATTCATTATTATTATTATTATTATTATTATTATTATTATTATTATTATTATTATTATTATTATTATTATTATTATTATTATTATTATTATTACCGTGAAACATATTTTATATCGCAAAACTTAATTAACCTTGATTGAAGTAAGTTCTTTCATTTTCTCTACCGAGTTTAGTCCCAAGCAAGAATACCTTAGAAGAATATATACACTATATTTGATAAAAATCAAATAATTTTCACAAAAGTTTTCACGTAAGTTAATTTTAAAATCTGAGGGAAAGTGATAAATTCAAACCATTGCTCTTGATTGATTTTAATTTCATGCAATGTGAAGCCTTAAAAGAGTATACTGTGTTGAAGTAAAATTAATAATTATGTACTTTATTGAATAATTCTGGAGAACATTAGAGAAGAATTTTTTCTTTTCATATTATTTTTACTTGAAATTTCACGATTTTTGGAAACTTATCCCGTTTAAGCAGTTAATCCTTAACCCCTTCAGTGCGTAATTTTCATATGCGAACCGCTGTGAAAAGTATAGCTTTTATTAGAACTTTGGAATTTGTTATCTTCTAATAACTTTTGAACCTCTCAAGCAAACACAATGAAATTTTCGGCACTATGATCTTTGTTGCTTCTAATTAGCTACTATAACTTGTCATTGTCGTATTTATGGTTATCATCATCATCATCATCATCATATGGTTAGGTTACACAAAATTTGGGAATGCCTCAACAGATCAAGCCCAATTTTTCTGTATGGTCTCTTGGGGTTTCTAGGTGAGCGCAAACTGGCTAAATATTGTCGGGAATAACAGTACTCATACTATGGGCAGGTATATTCGCCATACGCAATACAAAATAGCCAAAGCAAAATGAAAGCGTATATATACACCATCCCCACAGCAGGTGCGTTTTGAAGACACGAGTTAACCCACACTGAAGGGGTTAACGAGTTGCAACTGCAACAAATGTGATAGGCATGGCATAGAGAGAATATACACTTTGATTAATTAAAATCAAATAAATTTTACGTACATTATACTGAAAAATTACTTTGTATACAATGCATATGTGGAAATTTACAAAATGTGGTAGATTTTACTTCCGTTAACTCTCTATTCTTTATGAATTATAATCCCAAACAACTGAATTATTTCTACATATTGAAGGAAGGCACATATTCATTAAAATGGGAATGAGGTTTGCTGAAATTATTGTGAAATAGATGGGCGACGGACAAATGGAAAGACACAAAAGTACCGATCGAGTCGAATGGTAGAAGCTTCGCTACGTTCGCTTCAATTAATACCAAAACGATACTTTTAACCCAGTTGCACATTTGAAGAGGAAGGCTATTGGAGATAAGAGACATTTTTGAAAGAATTTAAACGTAGATACAGCTTTTGAGAGGACAAATATCAGGAGCGTTTGGATTGTGTGTTATGAATCTTGTGGGGAATATTCGCTACGCATTCCATTTTGTTTGAAGTTAATAATAATAATAATAATAATAATAAAGCTTCCATTGTGTTACACGAAAAAATTGATTTTCCTTTCATCTCATTAATTTCTTGAACATGTCCCATAAATTGAATAAATGTTAATAATATACAAGTGGAAAGGTTTTTGGGTCTGTTCAAGTAATTCTTACTTTGACACGTGATCAACCAACATCTGGTTTAAATACAAATAAAATGATGGAAGGTTATGAAGCGCATCTACTAGCAGCATCAAGAGCATTAACATATTTTCTGGCCACTGATACTTACTTGCTCTTGTCTACATATATCTATATATATAAAAGAGAACGTACAAATCCTTTGTCCGCTCATCACGCTAATACGGCTGAACCAATTTCTTTTATTTTTGGGGGGTTATTAGGATTTGGACCCTAGATGGTTTTTATCATATCACTTTAATTTTCAATTACCAGTGTCTTGAGATAATTGACCATTCAGGTGTCCATTACGTACAAATCCTTTGTTAGTTCATCATAGGTATAAAAATAAACGTATTTATATGCAACCCGCATGACCGTGTCACTCGGCGGGTTAACATAAATGACAGGCGTTATAATGGTTTTTATCATATCACTTGAAAGCGAAAAAGTAAAAATTATCTAAGTAACAAAGTTTATTGCGTTCGGGGGTGACCGCAGCGAAGCGGGGCGGGTTAACATAAATGACAGGCGATATAATGTTAACATTTACTGCAATCTTCTATGGTTTTTATCATATCACTTGAAAGCGAAAAAGTAAAAATTATCTAAGTAACAAAGTTTATTGCGTTCCGGGGTGACCGCTGCTATCTATATATATAAAAGAGAACGTACAAATCCTTTGTCCGCTCATCACGCTAATACGGCTGAACCAATTTCTTTTATTTTTGGGGGGTTATTAGGATTTGGACCCTAGATGGTTTTTATCATATCACTTTAATTTTCAATTACCAGTGTCTTGAGATAATTGACCATTCAGGTGTCCATTACGTACAAATCCTTTGTTAGTTCATCATAGGTATAAAAATAAAGTATTTATATGCAACCCGCATGACCGTGTCACTCGGCGGGTTAACATAAATGACAGGCGTTATAATGGTTTTTATCATATCACTTGAAAGCGAAAAAGTAAAAATTATCTAAGTAACAAAGTTTATTGCGTTCGGGGGTGACCGCAGCGAAGCGGGGCGGGTTAACATAAATGACAGGCGATATAATGTTAACATTTACTGCAATCTTCTATGGTTTTTATCATATCACTTGAAAGCGAAAAAGTAAAAATTATCTAAGTAACAAAGTTTATTGCGTTCCGGGGTGACCGCAGCGAAGCGGGGTGAACGCTGCTAGTTTCTCCTAAATTAATAAGAGAAGAATAAATATAAGAAACTTTGCTGCATACTGTATTGCTGTTAATTGTCTGAACAAATACAGCTGCTTTACGCAGTCGAACGGTTTGAGGTGATACCTATTCTGGGTTTAAGTTCCACCGAAAATCACAGGAAATTTTGAAATAATAATAATAGTAATAATTATATATATATTGATTAATTGATTGATTGATTGATGAAAGTGACACCACAGCCAAAGCCTCGAATTAGTCACATAAAAGAAAAATACTAGAGATGGCTAATTCCTGAATTTTTACTTTCCGGAGTCCGCAAATTAAAAACGGAAAGAATCCGGAATTTAGAAAAATTCCGGATTTTTTTCGAATTTTTCCGAAATCCGGGAAGTGAAATTTCCAATTCCGAAAAATAAATTTTCCGGAATCCGAATTTCGGAAAATTTTGTCCATCCCTAAAAAATACATGAATAAACAAATCATGGAAAGTATATTACACAAAATTTTAAAACATACAAGAAACAAGAAAAAGTAATAATTTATAAAACAAAATTTATGTACATTTTAACACTATAATATACTGTACTTCCAGAGAATTTTCAAAGAAGAAAGATCTGTACAGATCTAAATTACAAACATATATATATATATATATAATGTTTTATTCTTTACCCATTTATTGAGGAAACTAACTAACGTACAACTAAAACTTTCAGTTGCTCACTTCAAAATAAGAAAAAAAGATATACGAATAAAGAAGCGATGGAAAATATATATCACAAAAGCTAAAAGCATGAGAAATATAAAACATGATATAAATAATAATTAGTAAAACACAAGGCTTACCATAGACATTCACAACAATATACAAGGTACTATGAATATATACAATTGCCCTTGGAAAAAAGGATAATTTATTCATTAGCAATACTGCTGGGTGAGATATTGATATTGTTTTAATTTGAGAAAATTGTTTATTAAAACTATCAAGTACTGGAAGTTTCTTATCGTTTGTTAGAATCCTTTTATATATTGGAGTACCAACCAAATTATAGTGACAAGAAAAGATAAAACATTTCTAGAGTTATAAGATGGAGTTCTGATGTACAACAAACCGAAAAGAACAATCTTACCATGAATTATATTTAGGAAAATTAAAATGAGTTTCAAAAGATCAGCATTATTGGTTATGGTATTAAATTTAAATTTAAACCAAAGCCAAGCCAAAAAAAAAAAAAAAAAACGAAATTTGAATGGAAGATCAAGATCAAATTCCTATTCCGTATCAAAGCAAGTGCTTTGTGGTCGAAACATGACTTGTTCCTTTCTATTTCCGTGTACTTCAATTTTTCTTTTGCTGAAATTTTAATGCTATTCACAATTTAACCCAAGTGTCATCAACACTAGTGAATTTTGAATCTTCTAAAACCGAGAGAATCTGCTCGACACTTCAGTCTGGTATTCATTCCCTTCTTGTCTGACCCTCCTCTAACTTCTTTAAATTAAATCTCTCCGTTTTCAGATGTTGAATATTTCCTTTGTCGCTGCTAGTGATCCGTGTCACGGTCAGCTCCTCTGAACGACCGTACATCAATTATGCTAGACTGTCTTCTTCTATCTACTAAAACGTGGTCAATTTGATTATGTATGTGTCTACCTAGTGAAGTCCAAGTACATTTATGAATGTCACGATGTGGGAATTTTGTATCCTTCACGATAAGATTTCTAAACGTTGCCAAGTTCACGAGTCTAACGCCGTTGTTATTACTTTCCTTACAAAGACTTTCGTCCCCTAAGCAGTTTGAAAATGTCCTCTCGCCGTACCTTCGAATCGAAATTCCCTAATAGAATTGTCATATGATATTGTATCACGGAAGTTGGAAATATAAATCTTAAAATTACTCAATGATTCAGACCATGGGCATTCTTTTGTTCTTTTGAAAATATATTTTCTTATATAAACTACACTTTTTATACATTATTTAAAGTTGCAACCTGGTTTGAATGTTTCAATAATTTTTATCAACCCCCTAGAATTTTAATGACACCCTTTGTGCCCCTGAATAGTAAAATAAGCGAAACTGTATGAAAACCCCAATCTTTTTGAGATAGGGGTTTTATTGTTTTCATATAAGACCGTACACATGATTTATTGTCTTTAACAATCCAACAGTACATCAACGTGCTGCTTTGTTCCTATAAGTAAGCGTTGAAACTCAAGAGTTTCTGTACGGAGTATTTTCCAAGCGCACGATTATTCAAATACGACTATTCAAAAATATTGTTATTAATTCCCAATTAGATTACTGTATCTACACGAAGGATCCAAAGCTCTTTGCACAGGGTGACAAGAGCAAGATTTCAGATTTGTATTATTATAGTCAGTCCCGCACGCATATGGTAAATGTTTATTTTTTGCATCATCTTCTTCAGACGGGCCGAAACTCCCCCGACTGTAATAACAGCATAGTAAGGAAGCATAGCGAAGCAAAACCAGAGAATGTAGACATGACGTCGTGGGTAAAAGATTCTCTAATGTTTACACTTGAAAAAAAAAGTAAAAAGAAAAATCTGTAGAACACAACTTTAAGTAGATACAATGCATTATTTTGTTTTCTTGAAGTGGCTTACCCAGGACCAAAGCTAAAAGATGGCCAGAGATGGCTCAGCGAGTGATAATTTCAAATTTGTCTCTTACCCCTTCTCCTCTAGAAAAGTTCTACTTTCATCTAAAATGTAAAACACTGAAAAATGAAATCTTTAAATTTTACGTCTCACGATTATGCCGGTTAGGCTAAAGGAGACGGTAATGATGAAAAATGAATCAAATGCTGTAATGAAGAAAGTGGGAGGAAACGGGAGAGTCCTGAGAACCCTCCGCACACGGTGTTTGTCAACCACAAAGCTTACTTGGCGTGAGCTGGGATCGAACCAAGAACCCCAGGTACCAGAGGTTAACACTGTTCCACTGAGCCACCGCGAACTGTAAAACATTGAATTATTACTTCACGCGCTGAAACGAATTGATCATAAAGGTAAATTCTAGATCACCCAAATTCTAGAAAATTATTAGCACACACACAAAAAAAAAAAAAAATGCTAAGGTGAAGCGTTTACCAATCGATATATATCTCATTGAGGTGAATATGGTTGTGTAAGACGAAACGAAACAGAATTTTAGAGACGAGATTTCAAGACGAGACACACTTCTTCCAATAAAAGCATATATATTTCGAGATGAGACATTAGTTTTACTACAGATTTCCGAGGAAAAAAACTGTCTGAACTCTTGTCTCTTGCGCATCTCTAAACTGAACAAAATTATATGAATGAAAATAAATCTTCTTGCATAGTTTTATTGAAAATAGAGAAAAAAAATATATAAGGAAAAGTCAGGACAGATTGCGCGGTAGGTTAGTTCGCGCAGCAGCCAGATGAAGGAAGAGAAGGGAGTGGAGAGTTGTAACGAACGGAGAATTGGCAACTTTTTCAAATGAAATCGTCAGTTAAATTCATGTCTGAAAAGAAGCTGTTCGCTGAGAAATATGTTCCACATTTTGTGTAAATGATGCACCCGAATATTCGGTATCAATTCATAGGGAAGGGTATGATTTCAAATAACCAAGAAATTATGAGTATTTGATTTAGTTCATTGTTGAAACTAGCATTGTACGTAGTTTGCCGTTAGTCTGGAAAATTCCACCCAAGCTATACGAGTTCCTTATGCTCTACGCAAATAGGACAGTTCGCGTAATCATGAAGTAGAAGAGACAACACAGATATTTATTGAATGCAATAATAGGAGAGAACGCGTATAACTATAGAAGTAACAAGTTCGTCAAAGTCATACTACAGACAATAATGGAAAACTATGCAGTAACAACAATTGTTTTCTGTAGGTACATCAGGCCAGTGGGTAGGAGGTGTCCGAGGGGTCTGACGCGCCCTGCAACTGCATTCAACCCGTCTGAAATTCCAAATTGTTTCTTGGAATGTAGCCTCTATGCATGAGGAGTAAACTCAAATCAACTCTCCTCCAAAATGATCTCGATGCCCTCTGTTTTAGTGCTTTGGCTATGGGCCTGAAGTAAATGTTTCTTTTTCATGTAGTTTTATCACTTCAATAACTGTAACTATTCTATCAGGCCTTGTTTCCATTTTGTACACGATAACACACTGAGCAAGGCTGTGATGATATGTATTAAAAAAAACGTGATAGTTTTTTTTTTTTTTTTGCATATCATCACATAGCCTTGCTCAGTGTGTTATCGTGTATTAGTAGTAAATAATTGTCTATTTCTTCAAAGTTTTCATATTATTTTGGTAGCACTCTTTATACTTATGTTTTCATAACAGTGTTATTAAATAATGTATTGTAAAGTAACACACAAATGTTCACTGTCAGTTGTGTCATATTTCTCAGAAAAACATATTGTTTATTTTTGTTCATCATAACACGTTGTTTCTATAGTATCACCGTAGTGTGCGATCTCACTTACCCATATGCGTAATCTTCTCTGTCCCTATAGAAAAGATTGCAAAAAAAGAAAAAGAGAAAAAAAAAAGAAAAAAGAAAAGAAAAGAAAAATGGCTGCCACTAGAGCAAATCGCTTTAAAAAAATAAATCAAGGTCTGGTATTTCGCACGCATATTTTCGAAATACACTCAGCCCTAGCCAGAAGGCATTAGGTTTGGCAACATCGCACGGAAACAAATGAATGCTGAATTGCAATCTAACCCGTTCCTACTACTATTACTATTATTATTATTATTATTATTATTATTATTATTATTATTATTATTATTATTATTATTATTATTATTATTATTATTATTATATTACTTTTGCAATGGATCTGTATAAGTACAAGGGCAACCTTATTTTAATGAAAGAAGTTTAATGAAAATTTTAAATAATAATAATAATAATAATAATAATAATAATAATAATAATAATAATAATAATAATAATAATAATAATAATAATAATAATAATAGAGCAGCTATATTGCATCAAATTTTGCTAAAACCTTGGCAATATCCAAGCGGAAACCATTCGCAAGATTTAATGGGCTTTCGGGAGCGATGCCATGAGCACCTCACACACTTAAAAGAGTGGTAAAACTGCTTTAAAGATTGCCGCACCTCAGTGGACAGTGAACCATGTTCAGGTAGGCCCTCAACAAGCTGGAATGATAATATCATTGAGCAAGTGCAAACTGTGGTCTTACAGAACCGTGAGAAATTGCTAACAATATAGGAGTAAGTATTGCATAGGTACATTCAATTATGAACGAAAATTTGTGCATGAGGAGAGTGTCCGCGAAATTTGTATCGAAGCTGCTAACAGTGGAGTCCATTCTGCGCATTTCATTCAGGCTTTCATCGCCAAACACAGTATCCATGTGTGTCGTCTAGCTCCCTACTCACCCGGCATGGCCCTGTGTGACTTTTGGTTATTTCCCAAGCTGAAAATGTCACTAAAAGGGAGCCTTTTTGAGTCAAGAGAAGAAATCATGCGGAATGCGACGGCACGGTTGTTCACAATTCCAAAAACTGCGTTGCAAAAGTATTACCAACAATGGAGAGATCACTGGAAAAAGTGTGTGCATTACCAAGGAGACTACTTTGAAGGGGATTAGTGTTTCGGATTTCCAAATCAATAAATGTACTTTCGACAATCAAAGGCTCGATACTTTTTGAACGCACCTCGTAGGTCTAAATGTAAATACTAATAATAATAATAATAATAATAATAATAATAATAATAATAATAATAATAATAATAAAAAAGAGAAAGAGAAAGGAAAAAAATAAAAGTAAAAGATTGTTAAATAGAAGATTGCACCTGTTATTGTTTGATTTCTCCTGACGGTGACACACAAACTTCAAACAATGAAACAGATACTTATAACAGTGACGTTTTGTAACAACTTGTTTGTTTTGAACATCATTTTGTTCTATTTCTACAGTAATCGAAGTTAATTTACGTTCAACCAAACGTAAGGAAGCAATAGTTTCTAGGGACAAACGTTCTCTTCCAGACTACAGTATATAAGACATCAAATTTGCAGATCCCCTGATGGCTTCCTTACGATAGTAGTAGATCTCGAACATTTTTTTTTTTATTTCATAACTTCTCTGGATAACTTGTGGCAACTTTCTCATGTCTATACAGAAGAAATATATAAACAAACCAGCCCATTTTTCCATTCTTCGTAAGCTCCTAGCAGTATAAATTGCCTTGTTAGAACCCATTATTTATTATACGACGATTTGTGCTGTGCAAATAAAGAGACCAGAAACGCGGCGCTATCTTCAGTCCCACCAGAGAAATTATCCTTGTATGCAGAGACAATCTTAATAAGTTTACTCTGCTTTCTCAGTTAAAACAAGCAAAGATTTAATTAAAGGATTTTTGCTTGCACAGAACATGGAGGTGAAAATGTCTCTATGTATGCATGTTGAGGTAGGGAAAGCTCTGTTTCAGGTTTGTTAGGTGGTGCTGTTGAGATTTCACAGGTCACAGTCAAGATGAATTGCTACAAAAGTCTGTTTACAAGAGGTAATCTGCTTTATATAAATTGTGAATTAAGTTTGGTAAAAACTTAAGTTTTCAATGAATATTATTTGCGAAAAGCTAGTATTATATCATAGGTCATGTCATTGGGCAAATGTACAGACAACCTAATCTGACTCTCAATGGATTAATAAAGAGAGTATTAAGTTGTGTGGATAATATGTATACCAAATTATAGGTCACTTGGGTGTAGGTCATGTTCTTTGTCGTTAAAAAAAAAAAAAAAACCTACACTGCATACTAGGAAATTTTAACTGACAAATTATGGCTATTAGTTTTAGTGTGTGCCAGTGACGGCTCTTGAGTTCTCACATTGGTAAATAATTAAACATTTATCTTTTCAAACTAAGGAAAGAAACTTTCCTAATGTTATAATTCCTGCATACAAATAATGGTGAATTGAGGAAGTGTTCTCTAAATTTAAAGCGATAGAGGTTTAATTTTTACTGATGTGTTTTCCCTCGAAGAATTGCCACTGGTGTGTGGTCGTAACATTTTTTTTCTTTTACTTCATGGAGAAGTGTGATCGTTCAATTTTGTTCGGTATTTGAGGTTCCCTTTTTCAGCCGCAGGTTTTTAGTAAGATATAGACATACAATTTTGGAAAGAAATCTACACAAGCAGCACAGATTTCTTTATAAATTTGGAAGCCTGTTTAGGTATATGTGTCTTGTTGTCATATATCGAAGCAAAGAGATTCTGGAGCCCCAAGCAACTGTGGGGGATGGCCATTCCGTCCTAATGATCAGCGCAAGCAATCTACATCAATGGAAATTGAACCCAGGTCTCCCAGATCAAAGACAAAAACGTTTATTATTTAATAACGAGAGAACTCTATAATTATTAAATCTGAATATAAGATATCATCAGCGATCCACAAACGAGAGTGAGAGATGCAAGTTTAGTATTTCTAGACTAAGAAATAAAAATACTGTTTGAGAATTCAAGAAAATGTCTTTTTCTTTTAAGTTGTCCGCATTGTTGGTTTTGGAAAATTTACTACTGATAGAATCGTATCTTTCTTCTCTGCTATTCATCGGTCAATACAGTACTTTTATTGTCATTTGAATAAGAATTCTTCATTTCACTACATATTCTTGAGCTTGCTCCTTTGTATCGCAGTTTCTCGCTATCCAGCCTTAGTTTTTATTTGTTGTAGTAGTTTCCCCTTGCTATCTTCTATTTCCACTGAATTTCCTTCATATACATTATTCAAATTTTCCCTTATCACTTTTACGTCTATTCTCTGTCTTTGTGGATTTCCTTCTTTATTCACAATTCAATTTGCTATACATGTTTTACATTCTTCAGTCCTACTTTGTTTCCATACTTTTCTTTCCCTGGTTTTCCAAACTTTCTTCTGTAATCCATGCTTCTTAGCTGTGCTACAAGTTAACGTTAATGATATCGTACCTTTACTCACGGAGTGCAAAATGTTATTTAGTTATTGTACACTACTCAACTATTTAGTTATTGTACACACTTTCTCTCAACTCATACAATTTTCTTTGAATTTTCAACAGATCTGTCTTCACCTCCCTTTACGAACCTTTAAATTTTTGAGTATCTAACTTCTTGCCTCCTATTTTTCTTCTTAGAAATATTTTTTATTGAGATTTTACCTCAGTCAACACAAGATTATAAAATCATTTTAGGATTTTTTTCTTACCATTGGCGTTCAACATCTTTGTTCTGACATAACAATTATATGCTTTAATACTATTCATTAATCGCAGTTTTCTCTACTTCCCTTATTTTACTTCTATTGTACCATGGCGCAAATAAAACAATTCCTTCCCAGATGACAAGTTTCATATAGTATGTATACAATATAACACTACTACTTAACAACAATGTAACATTCATGCGTTCCCCCTATGTCTTTATTTCATGCATATAAACACTTTCAGCACCTTTAATCCATTTCTTCATCTACACAAAATTTGGAAGGTGAGACGCCCGTAGTTAAGTCTCACATAACCTCGGTGCTGAAAGGGACCCTAAACGTTCAATCAACCAAAAGTAAAGAATGCTTAGGTTCTATATAAACGTCTACAATTTTGTGCTCACGTTTCTATTCGTTAAAACAATCCTCTCTCATCATTTCACTTCTAATCCTCAAGCATGTTAAAGCAATAACTGACGCAGGGCTACAAACATATGCTGTAAATAGCGTTACTCTAAAATATAAAAAAATATTATATACTCGAGTTTGGCTTTATTTATTTATATCAATAAATTGGTCTAATTTCATTGATGCTAGAGAACAGGATTCTACTTTATGGAGAACATTTTTAGTTACTTTTGGCTACTGAAATACTTAAAGCAAAACTTGTAAAGTCATCTTTGTAGGCTCATTTGAAGGTGAAATGACCAATTGTTAGTTCATGTTTGTACTGATTCATAAACTGTTATAAACTGGTGTATCTTCACTCAGATCAGATTTTAATTATTTATGAAAATTTCTTGTTTCAAGTTGATAAATGAACACTATATCCTTAGATGACTACATTAGACGGAAAATAATAAATGTACAGTATAAGCTAAATTCCAGAAATAAAGAATCAGGAAGCAGTTGAAATTCATATGTCCATAAGGAAATTAAATATGACAACAAGAAAAAGATTTTGTCTGAAACATTAACTCTTTTTAAAAGTAAAGCAAGTTGTGGAAGACAAACAGACGAATTAGTTGTGTAGACTGCTGTTGGTTTAAAGACTCACAATCTTGTCAAGATTACTGTCGTCTGTGAGAACCTCTTTTTAATAATGGAAAAGAGTGGTGCAAGATTATATACACCCTATAGCCTTGCGCCGGAGAAAACAAGTAATAATTTCTAGCAAACTTCTTTATATTTCACGGAACACACTCTTTAATATTCCTTTAAGAACTTGTTGCATACATTTTACCAACAGTAATTTGGTAATGATGAAGTCAGAGCTTGTGGAAGGGACTCAAACAAACCCCGTGGTATTGTTTCAATTTCAAAGAACTTGCTATTTGTAAGAAAAAAAAAGAGTGAAAATTAATAATTGAAACAGATGAAAAGAATGCAAAAAATGTATGTACAGAAGTGCTGTTGAAGAAACGGGGTTTAAGATTTTTATTTACAAAAAAAGTTTTTGTGTATTATGAGTTACTGAAGAAAATGATAATATATAAAAAGATATTAGGCCACACTTTACAATAATTATTTTTTTTTATAAATAATACTCGTATATGCTTTGTTGTTCTTTGCAGCTATTTAATTATTTATTTACTGAAACAAGGATACAATAGGTGTTACACACAATTACAGTACTCATCTTTCACGATATAACATACTCGCTACTTATATGGTAAAATTTTTAGCGTCAGTGTAGATGTAATGCTACTAACAATTTAAAAGAAACTGCATGTTGAATTCACTATTTTTAAGGAGAAGGAAACCATCAGAAAATTTAATTGGAAAATTGAAAAATAAAACTTCTAATTTAATGTCCCATGGTTGTGCCCTTTAGGCTAAAGGAGACGGAAGTTTAATGAAAGTGAATGATAATGAAAGAAGTAGTAGAATGGGTATGGGGGAGAAAAAAGTAGAACCGGAGAAAACTCATAAACACGATGTTGTTTACCGCAAACTCACTTGGTCATGGATTGTAACAGGGGCCCGTAGCCCTGGAGATGAGTACTATATCACTGAGCCACTACGCCCATAAAAGTAATTGTGATTTTACGTAGCGGCTGTGTGAACTATAATGGGAATATTCATGATTTTTAAAAAAGGAGACCGTGAAATTTTTCAAAAGATTATCCTAGAAAAGAGTTTGCCTTCAACCCTAGGTAGCGGGTAGTATTTCTATCTTTCGTAAGGAGACTTGAATTCATCATCAATATCTGTAGAAACTCATGTTTTTCGGATCCCATCTCTCAAGACCCAGATCTATACTTCGAATAGACTCATTGCTTAAAGACGTTAAAATGCCTACCAATAATTCAAAAAGATCATGTTCGGTGCTTGTATGACTGTTCTCACGTTCATCTTTGTTTACTTACATCAATGTATATGCCTTGAAAGTTTATGACGAACTGTAATAATAAAAATAAATAAATAAATAAAATAAAATAAAATAAAAAATAAACGTAAGTTTGACGATGTTGAAAAATGGAATAACGCATATATTAATAACCTCTTTCTTGTTTTAAAAACAAGAATAGTATGTAGACGACAATGTTTATATGTGGATGAAGTCATTAGCCTAGTTGGATTCGTCTGCAACGAGTAATAGGAAGAAAATGTACACAAAGACATAATTAAATACAAACATTTTGCAACGTTATCCTTTCAATGTTACCAGTTCATTTGAGGATTTCGCTTTCCTTGTTTGTTTGCAGATATACTCTAGACAAGTTCTTTTAGTCTATTAAGCCAATGCCAACTCATTATAATTGATCTAATCATTTGCTTCGTTACTTCGCCTCAGCAAAATTAGTGGCAGGTGAATTACGCAAGGAAACAATTACAAGGGCTCTAATTTGATGCCTTACTTACCGTATAACGTAGCATCAGAACCTCAGACTGTGTGTCATTTATTTGAAGGAAGTACAATGACTTAAAGATAGAAGAGTTTCTAGTTCGATTTCAGGTATGTTTCAGAGTGCATAATGTGTCCTGGATTCACTCGCATTAATAATCCATTTCCTTTATACTACAGATCAGAAGCATGGGACATTAATTAAAGATTTCAATTTATATCATCTCTTATTCGAAGCATGTAATCTGTGTCTTATAGGATTGCAATTTTAAATCTGTTACGACTCAGTGTTATTATTTGAACATTTTTGCCCAACCATGTCTATAGTGAAGTTACGCTCCTGCCAAATGAACTTTGTGGTGGACAAATACTGTGTGCGTGGATTTCCTCGGGCTTCCCCTGTTTCCTTCCACTTTCTTCATTCCACATTTCATTCATTTCTCATCTTCACCGTCTCTTTTAGCCTAGCCGGCATAACCGTGAGACGTAAAACTTAAACATTTTATTTCATGCTTTTAAACCAACTTCTCTTATCAGTAGTAAAAGTGTTAAAAGGGCATTATCATCCAAGAGTGGACTGTCAATCAGTCAAATGCCGCCACCGTTACACCGTCACAATGAGGCACAAAGAGGACTTGTAAGCTCTTCATTAGAATAATGTCACGTTTGTAATTTGCCTTCGATAAAAAAAATAAAAAATAAAAATAAAAATAAAAATAAAAATAAAAATAAAAAATAAAAATAAAAATAAAAATAAAAATAAAAATAAAAATAAAAATAAAAATAAAAATAAAAATAAAAATAAAAGCTGGTTTTGTTTGTGTGGAAACTATGGAATACATTTTTTGCAGGTAAAATGTATCTAATAGATTATATAGACGTAAAAATTACTTTTACTGTTTTCTGTATTCTAAGAAAGAAAACTAAATCATACTTGATTAGCTGTTAAAGTGGTGTACAGTAATTTACAAATATTATCCACTTTCCCTCTACTAATAATATATTACATACTAGCAGCGTTCACCCCGCTTCGCTGCGGTCACCCCGGAACGCAATAAACTTTGTTACTTAGATAATTTTTACTTTTTCGCTTTCAAGTGATATGATAAAAACCATAGTAGATTGCAGTAAATGTTAACATTATATCGCCTGTCATTTATGTTAACCCGCCGAGTGACACGGTCATGCGGGTTGCATATAAATACGTTTATTTTTACCTATGATGAACTAACAAAGGATTTGTACGTTATGGACACTTGAATGGTCAATTATCTCAAGACACTGGTAATTGAAAATTAAAGTGATATGATAAAAACCATCTAGGGTCCAAATCCTAATAACCCCCCAAAAATGAAAGAAATTGGTTCAGCCGTATTAGCGTGATGAGGGAACAAAGGATTTGTGCGTTCTCTTTTATATATAAGATAGTAAAACGTACAAAATACATGTGTGCTCCTTGTTGAGAATGAACAGTATATGCTCGAACGTGAAGTATCCACAGCATTGTACCTCAGCAGATAAAAGTTATGAATAAGGATTTTAACAAGAAATCAGAGGGAGGTTAATTAACGATTCTTCCATTACAGCCTTTGATCTTTAATTTGATTGATTGGAGTTCAAATGAGACAGTTCTGAGGTTAAATGAGACAGTGTCTATTATTTAATGTGGAATCTGGCCATTAATGCGATTTATAACCGATGCAAACACTTCTACCGCGAATAGAACTCAGGGAAACGCACACAGATAGTACTCGTGTTCGTCACTCGGATTCTCACCCTGACAAACTTATTGCCCTTTATTTAAAGTATGTTGTTACGGCATCAAGTGTAAGCAACATTAGCACTTTTTTGGTAAGTTTTATTTTATAAGTTTAATTTACAATAAGTTACTTTATAACTTATTTTATAAGTTACAATAAGTTTAATTTTAGTTTCTGAGGTTAATGGCTTTGGTAGATATCTATACTCAGAGAAGTTGTAATTCATGTTAGATATCTATACATTTGGTCCTATTTGCGTGCTATACTCTAAGTATGGAGAAGTAATATTCTGAAAGCATCTAATTTCATTTATTAAACTAATATTTATATTTCATAAAGGTGAAAAAATATCTTTATTTTGATGTATAAAACTTGTATATTGAAGTAAAAATAATGTAACATTTTGATTTTCTTAAAGAAAAGCACTTTTGAGTTACTATGTATTTAAATACTAAATGTGTTAAAATAATATAACAGAGAAGACAGACTGTTGTATTGAGATTACATATAAGAAATCATAAGAATTATAAAGGAGCATTTCATAATTCTATAAATATCGATCAATAGAAGTTTCATAATTTCGTACTCTCGAAACCATCAAGGTAACAGACATACTGTGCAATTCCTGTCCTTATTATACTGTGCAATAACATCGTTGCAATGTTATTGTACAGTAGGATGAGGATAATCTCTTTCTATTTAGATTCATATAGTGAGATCGTTTTGAGTGTAAACATGTAGTTTTGATCCCAAACTAAGTTATATGTTCATAGCTCAAGTTAGAAAACATTTTGAAAAGAAACGTTAAAATACTAATAACTTCAATAAACAACATTTAGATATATTAGTTCGAAAATTCTAAAATTATTATTAGTAGTAGTATTAGTAGAAGGAGGAGGAGGTAATATTGGGTATCATAAATGGATTATTTTGTAATAAACATTTTAATGTGAAGCTCATTATGTTTTATACTATGTATTAATTTTAATGAGAATATAGCTGAGATAGGGACATGCTCAAAAATGTGATAAAAAAAACCGACGAAAAGGTATACAATGCATATAGAAACAACAGATGCCAGCATTTCTACTCATATGATCACAAAAATATTACGTGAAAGATTCAAGAATGTTATAATATAAAGAATGTATTTATAGCTATCTTTGTCCCCGTTACTTGGTGAAGCCAAAAATGAATAGAGTATTGCTAAACCTGGTTGGCTTCTCTCGTTTCCGCCATTAATAAATGTTCAAAACATTAGACTCTTCGTATGTGAACATGTAGTGTTTATTGCGTTTATTTGTATTTAAATTTTTTCTTTAACTTTCAAAAAGGTTACATGTGCACATTACGGGCTCGTGTCCATTACCTTCATTGGGGCTCGCGTTCTTGTTCATGTTAAGACTTACGCTTACTTGGGCTCAGGGTTAGATCCTCCGACAAGATAGCACTCATTAGCCTCCTTGTAGCTCGGGTTCACTAATTTTGTTGGGGCATTGGTGTACTTGGATTTTGGACTCACTACACTCAGTTTGATTTGCTCTGACTTGGTCTCGCGCGTAATAATTTCGTTCGGGCTTGGAATCATTACCCTTAATAGGGCTTGGAGCTCTGTGAGACTCACGCTCACTCGTGTTCGGGCTCACTAACCTCGATTGGTTTCGCACAGGCTCACTTCCAATTGTGTGCTTAATTTTCAAGAAATAGCACATAAGATATTGTAGTTTCTAGCTTTAACTTATGGGACATTGATTATAAGTTGAGCCAACAAAGATAAGTAAAAAAGCCAGAGTAAACCCACATTTACGGTGTCTACCACAAAAGTTCATTTGGCGCGTGCTGGGATCGAACCGTGGATCCCATGAACCTGAGATAAGCACTTTACCATTGAGCCAGTGCAACCCCATATAGGTCCCTTAGTGTTTAAATAAAGGTCTAAAGTAGTAGTCATGCTGGAACCACTGGCCTGTGTTAAAATTGAGCTGTTTTAACACCATCATTTTTGCTGTTTAAACTTCTAAAGTGAGAAGGGACAGAAACATCGCTACGAAGTTAGGTTTCAATTGGCAATTATAAACTACTGGGTAAGTTAACAGTTTCTTTTGAGACGACGACTATTATCTTGAATGTATAGTCTTGTTTTATATATATATATATATATATATATATATATATATATATATATATATATATATATATATATATATATATATTACAACGAGATACTTTGTATCGTTTAATAATTACCTGTACCTTGGGCAGAAAGTGCTCATACACAAGCACTATACCTGATATAGTGTTAATTTAAAAATAACAAAAGAAGAATGTTTTTAATATATGTAAGAAATATACATTATTGTATAATTCGTTGCTAGGTAGTTGTTTATAGTTACCTAAAAAAACATGTACGATTGGAAAGCAGTCTATGTGCATATTCGTTCATAGAGAATCAACGAATAAAACTGTTTAATAAGTATCACCGTTTTGTAATTTCAGTATAAAAGGTGAGAATAAAAGTAAATGTACTCACAGAAGATATTTTGAGGTGTGAATAATTACTACCACAAAAACTTGACTTAAATTATTAGCCGAACCAGGTTAACGATTACCTTGAGTGAATCGTTCGTTAAAAATTTTGGTTTACCTCACCCGGGAACTTGTAAATTCAATTCCCGAAGTTAAGTAAGGGTGAATTTACTTCTGCAAAAAAGTTAATGACTACGAACTTGACAAGACTGAGAAGTGGTAGAATAATCTCAAGAAATATGAACGGGGAAACAATGGAAAAAGAAATCAGTGATAGTGATAATGGTGAACAAAGTGCAGCACCAGGAATGACACTAGAAGACCGAATATTACTACTCTTACAACGGCAAGAACAAAGCCGAAAAGAAGATATGGAACGGCAAGAACAAAGCCGAAAAGAAGATATGGAAGCCATAAAGCAGACGATGGAGCAGAAGTCAGATGAGACGAAACAATTTATTCTTCAGGCGATGAATGACATCACCTCGCAGTTTGACGAAAAGTTAAAAAGAATATCTGAGGATTGTCAAGATAGTCACAGCCATCTAATCCAAGAAGTCAGTGGTGTAAAAAGGGATTTAGAAGCAATAGAATCTTCTGTACGTCAACAAAAAATCCAGGTCACGGATAACTCAAATCAGATACGTGCGAACACGCAGTTGATAGCTATCTTACAAGAGGAAATTAGGACACTACAGATCAAGGACAACACGTACCCCAACAACACGATTAATGATCGTGTGGAATTCCCTTGTTCGCCAGAGATGACCTCGCCTTCACCCGTATCTGATGAGGACATTATTTTGGAAGAAAATCATCCGAGGAGTTCAGATGGGCGGAAAAGAGACGGTGTAACTACACATCACGCCATAGGTAGGAATTGTCACTCAAGAAGAACACGGAATGATAAAAGGAAGGTAAAGTTAAGCGTAAAGATGGATGAAATACGTGCCATGAGTAAGTTCAGTGGTAAGTGTAATGAGAATGCTACTTCTTTCCTAGAAAAATTTCAGGACGAGTGCAATATAATGTGTATAGATAGATCACAATATATGAAATTAATCCCTCATTTTTTACTCTCACCATGTTCTTTATGGTTTAAAGCAGTACGAGATCACGTTAGTACGTATGAGGAGTTTAAAGCAGCGCTAATCGCAAATTATGAAAATGACTTTTTGCTTGCAAATAGAGATGCCACGATTAGAAACCAACATTTCAATCCTCGTTTGCACAAATCCGTTGTCGAGTTTGTTGTAAATACATACAATGAATTAAAAGTCGTAAATCCATTGCAATCAGAATCTAGAATCATAGCATCAATTCGAAATTTGTTACCGTTCAAGTTACAACAGATCCTGTTTTCTACACAGTGTATGAGTTTCAACCACTTATTAATGCTTGTTCAATGTTATGAAACTCAATACCAGGCTCTGAATCAACAAGCAGGAGTAGGTAAAATTAAAAATAATTCAGATCATTTTGTACCTGTTCGGAATCTAAATATCCGTAGTGTGAACGATACGGAGCGCAACATAAACCGAGTAAATTCAAGCAACCAGAACGAGGAAAATAGGCAAAGCTATGTAGGGAATCCGCCTAACCTAATTAGTCGTGGCAATCCTTATGTAAGACCATATACTCAAAATAGGTTTAAAAATAGACGAAATACATGGCGAAATTCCAGGAATACAGCAAACTACGTGGATAGACGTAATTGGAGGTCAAGACATGGCGCTTCGCATCAAAATCCAGATATTGATGCAACTCCTGTACAGAACAGTAATACGGGGCATAATCATGATTGTGCCGTACAATGTACTTTATTAGAATCATATGCAAATACGAATTTAAGCTGAATACAGTTGATGAAGTAAGGGTTAATCCCATATTAGCTATAGATTTTCATGAACATTTATTTTATTTTTATTCAATTTAATTTTCTTTAATTCTCATTAACCAATGATAATTTTCAAATGATTTTAATTCTCTCTTGTTAATGTGAAGTTTATAATTCGATTTGTGATTGATTAAAAGCAAAGGTTATTTATATTATATGGATCTGTGTTGAGAATTTGTTGTCAAAGATTATGTTAAGAATAAGGTTCATTCTATTAAGCTATTTATCCGACGACTGTCTTTATGCGCCACCTTACATATTACTCGAATAAGATTCTTCTATATTCTGACGCTTTATCGATACAATGTATATTTTAAAACATCATCTAATGTAGTTATTATATAATGCGCCCTGGAAAGATCAAACATTTTTTCCTTAACATCACCGTTTGTAATAATGATTGAAACTGTTAATCATTGAGATTTATGTTTTAAAAAGTAATTTGCCTTTTACCGATTTTGACTTCGCACCCTTCATTGATTAGATTATTAAGCGACGACGTTTTTATAATAAAATATAAATGATAATGGAAGGAAAGATTTATTATAAATGTATCTATATATATGAATGAAAATAAATAATGTTATATATATGCGAGGGTCGATCAAAATGTAAAGGACGTAATTATGGAATATTGTTATTATAAACGGACCAGTGGTTCTTAAATATAAAAGCCAAGCTTCCTTGTAACTTTTATATTCAGTCCCATCGTCGGGCGACATTTTTATACAACGAGATACTTTGTATCGTTTAATAATTACCTGTACCTTGGGCAGAAAGTGCTCATACACAAGCACTATACCTGATATAGTGTTAATTTAAAAATAACAAAAGAAGAATGTTTTTAATATATGTAAGAAATATACATTATTGTATAATTCGTTGCTAGGTAGTTGTTGATAGTTACCTAATCAACATGTATGTTTGCAAGACAGTTTGAGTGAAAATACGTTAAAAGAGTATCAACTAATAAACCATTTAATACCGATCATCGACTTGTAATTTCGATAGAAAAGGTGAGAATAATAGTGTATATAATTATTGAAGATATTTTTATGTGTAAACAATTACTACCACTCAAGATTTACTTATATCATTAGCCGAACCAGGTTGACGATTACCTTTGGTAAGAACGTTATAATATATATATATATATATATATATATATATATATATATATATATATATATGGTCCTACCTCTCTTTGAAAAGTCTTTCTCACGGTTGAAATTAAAACAGAGAAATATAGATTTCCTTTGGCCATTTGAGACATTTATTTAGAGCCAGATTAGGGTATTAGATTTTCCTATGTACAATTACCAGAATATGGCATTCTGAAGCAAGGTGGGTAGCCAAAATATTTTAAAACCAGATTGTTCTTTTGAACATGTCTGAACTCGAGTATACTTTTGAACGTACTCGAGCGGAATATACTGATGGATTTAATCGCTATCTCCCAAAAGAAATCGTAGTAGATGATAGTTGAACCATCAAGATTTTCGTTATATATCTTCTACAAATAAATAAATATTTGAACAAAATGCTAAAGGCAACAAAGTCAGAAGCTAACTATGTGTGAGTAAATTATGCCAGATTTAGTTCCACAATGCTAGATATGGTTTTACTAATACGAAGTTTAAGATCAACTTTTTGGTGGTCTTAGTGCGTTGTGCGCTTCTGTGGTGAGATGATATGATAGGCTTATTGCGTTTCCAATCATAAAGAGAATTGGTAGTTTTAGAAACGTTGCTTGAAACGGACAAATTTTAAATCCTAATTCTAAATCTGAGTATATGTCTTAACTCCAATTTTCTATGTACACACTTTAGAACCAAGGGAAAGAAAAGATAAAGATCTGGCCACATTACAACCGCCTTAGCAGCACATGAAAGCGCAACACTTGCGGTATTGGCATTTGCGGTACTGCGACATTTGCGGTACTTCCAGTATCGACATTTGTGGTACTGAGACATTTGCGGCACTATTCGAAATAACTTATTATTCTCCAAGTTAAGAGAAGATATTTTCGTGTGTTGAGTTAGAGGATAAGCATACAGTATCAACTGCTATACAAGGACCAAATTCTATAATATTTGTGTAGCCAGCAAGTTGTTCTAAGAGAGAATAACATGAACTTTTCAGGGTAGTTGGGGCTCTTTTACTTACTAGAAGCAAACTAAAAATCTTCTTTCAGAACATAAAACTATTATTAATTCACCATACATACATACGCACATACAAACCTTTCTCAGAACACTAAGAACATGTAAACCCCCCCCCCAAAAAAAAACATTTACTAGAATCTAGAATACATGGTAGACATGTCCGCAAGATGTAAACAAGTACTTGTTTGTGATTGGCCCAAACTATATATATATATATATATATATATATATATATATATATATATATATATATATATATATATATATATATAAACAAATCCTTATCTGTGATTGGTCAAACGCTTGTCCATGATATTTAAAGGGAACTTCTAGAGCTATTTATATTTTTTTGTTTCCTTTTATAGGTTTCATTAACACTTTTCCAATAACTATTTTCCAGTGTTTATTCAAAGTTCAAATTTAATATTCTTCTTTCTTCGTTTTCAACATATTGAGATATTTCTAATTACGAGAAAGTATTACGGAATTATCCAAAGAGCAACTTGCCTGCGGAGTGATTTATCATAAGTCACTCATTTGCACACAGTTGTTCATTGTTATGAGAATATTTAGGGATTTTTGGCCAGAACTAGGTCGGTATAAGAGACAAAGTCAAAATTAAGGTTCAATGAATTAGTAATTTATTTTCATGATTTATAATAGAGTTCAATTAATACATTAGAGATAAGCACATAACAGTAACACATAATAAGAGGACAGAACACATCCTGAGGTGGAGCCTTACTTCTGGAACTGAAGTAAGGCTATTCATAACGTTCAAATAGTTTGTGTCTAAAACGATAGATGGCGCCACTGTCACCAATGTTAACATATACAACCAATAAAATTAAAACAATCAAAAATAAAATAAACAATTCAAAAATTAAGCAAAAGCGGATATAATCTGGTTAATGGTCGTTACAAAATCTAGGGAATGGTACGTGTCGATTTCACATATTGTTATTAGTTTCATTGTTAGAGGCCACCATTGTTAAATGAACAATCAATTTTATCTGCCATACTTTCTACCAGAAAGTGAAGAAACTTTGCACACTCATTTAAGATTGAAATATCTAGGGAATGGTACGTGTGGATTCCACATATTGTTGTTAGTTTCATTGTTGAAGGCCGCCATTGTTAAATAAACAATCAACTTTATCTGCCACACTTTCTACCACAAACTGACCAAACTTGGCACACCCATCGGATTAGCACAGAGATATCTACTGAATAGTACCAGTCGATTTCACATATTGTTGTTAGTTTCATTGTTCGAGGCCACCATTGTTAAATAAACAATCGTTGGATTTCTGTATTGTTAAATAAACAATCAACTTTATCTGCCATACTTTCTATCACAAACTAACCAAGCTTGGCACACTCATTTACGATTGAGATATCTATGGAACGGTACGTGTCGATTTCATCTATTGTTGTTACTTTCATTGTTAGAGGCCGCCATTTTTAAATGAACAATCAACTTTATCTGCCATACTTCCTATCAGAAACTGGCCAAACCTTGCACACACATTTAAGATTGAAATATCTAGGGAAAGATGTGTGTCGTTTTCTCATATTGTTGTTAGTTTCATTGTTGAAGATCACCATTGTTAAATAAACATTCGTTGGATTTCTCCATTGTTAAATAAACGATCAACTTTATCTGCCATACTTTCTACCACAAACTAAGCAAACTTTGCACACTCATGAACGATTGAGATATCTATGGAATGGTATGTGACGATTTCACATTTTGTTGTTCTTTCATTGTTGAAGGCCACCATTGTTAAATAAACAATCGTTGGATTTCTAAATTGTTACATAAAGAGTCAGCTTTATCTTACACTCCTTCTACCACAAACTAATCAAATTTGGCGCACTCATTTACGATTGAGATATCTATGGAACGGTAAGTGTCTATTTCACTTATTGTTGATATTTCACTGGATTCTTATACATAAAAGATAGAAATCTTTCTTTTAGCGTAATAATGAGATGCTTTAGGAAATTAGGTTAAGATAATTAAAATTATACTGTCCTTTACAAAATTTAAGGGGAATACCATGATCGAAAAAGCATGAGTCAAACTATAAAGGCCAGTGGTAGCTTTTGTCATTTCTTACGATCACTACACGCACCTTATTGCGAAAAATTTATTCGTATAATAAAACCGATACCATTCAATAAATGTCAAATTTAACAGATCTTGAGAGATGAAATGACAAAAATTGTCATTACCTCTGTCGCATAATATATTCTAGCTTTGGGACCCATGTCATTATATGACTTTCACGATAAGTGACAAGTAGAATATAAATCCCAAGTTCAAAACGTAAGGAAAGAAACCGGCTGTTCCCGCTTCAAATTATGAAAAATGTACCAAAATGGTTGAAATTATGATTTTGTATTTCTTTACGAGAAAGAAGAATAAAAATAAAAATTGGAGCAATTCTAATCATGTATGCATAAGTCCACTATCTTCTTCAAGTTACTAAACTAACTCCAAGTGTTTCAACCATTTTTGACACATATCTCGAAAACTTTTAGAGATATTAGAGGCAAGAATACGTGGTTGATAATGAGCTTTTTAATTATGTCACAATACTTTTGAACTTTACCTTATGAGAAATAGCATATTCCAAAAATAATTCAGTAACACCCTAACCTGAATTTTACCAAATGATTAGCGAAAGTGATACGGTGTGCATCGTCCAGGGTTTAATTCCCGGTGTGGCACTCAAACATTGCTGTGTTGACCAAATATCGAGAGAAAAGTTGGGAAACTAAAAGAAAGCGGACTTCAATCTAGACAGCAGGCGACGTTGGGTGTAGTTGTGCTTACCACTAACATAAGCCCGCTGCAGACTCAAATCACAACGGACTGTTGCGCCAGGAGTTTTATATATATATATATTGGTGTTATTATTTTGCCTTACATTCTCTCAGTAGCGTAAGTAAGGACGAATGGGCCTCCCCGCAAAAATGTTAAACGGACCCCCTCTTTCCACATTCATGAGTCACGAAAAATTTACAGAGAACAGTTTTGACTTTCTATGTTCTATCTAGTGAGTCATAACTTACTCATATGCACAAAAATGCACATTATTATTATTATTATTATTATTATTATTATTATTATTATTATTATTATTATTATTATTATTATTATTATTATTATTATTATTATATTGTGCTATAGTTTTCGTCTATTCTGCTGTGGCAACTTCGAGAGCCTACGACATTCGACATTTTTAAAGAGGTGTGGTCGTCCCACTTTTTGTTGTTTGGTTCGATGCTGGTTTCACTGTCCTTTTCCCATCTTTGAAATACATAAGCACGGCAGATCGCGAAAACTCGACAAGTCGCGCTGTTTCCTAAATGAAGCTCCCAGCCATTTAGTCACCCTGATATATCGTCGTCCTTCCCCATTCAAGGCACAAGCACCACACTGATTAATCGAGTGAGATTCTTGTCGTGTTTGGCGCGCGGTTGTGTTATACCTTGTAGCTCTTATCTCAGCCCGATGATTTCGTTCAAAAAGTAGCGAGTGGTCATAATGTTTTCGCTGGTCAGTAAAAGTTTTGTTGGCATTTAATTTACTAAATAATCGCTCACGTGTTACCGTCTTCATAGGTAAAAATGAGATACAGTTGGAACATCACATAATTTTTAACATCTTAACATTATAAAGTTTAACTTTGAAACTGAAATGAGCCTCTTTCTGTTCTGGGCCTCTCAATGCTGCGGGCCCTGCAGGCCCTTTAGTTCCGCCACAGCATTCTCTCTACTCAGAAGGATAGGGACAAATAGAAAAGTCAAAATTCATTCTGTCCATTTTTCATGCATCATACACTTCAGAAAAAATCATATAATACTTATATGTAAGAAAATATTAGTATTGTTTGTTTGTTTTCTTTATACAAAGAACCATTAGGTTTTTTAATCTCATATTCTGATAATAATCGAAAAAAAAAGAAAAGAGTTTCATGTGATAAAAGGACGAAAGAAAATTTGTCAACGCGATGCGAATGACGTTCTCTGCAACCTAATTCCCGTTTTTCGTACAAAAACTCTATTCCTACCTGCAAAAAGAAAGGATTTATGTTACCCATCAATGGTTGAGGTTTTGCCCTGCGGCTGAACAACACGGCTTGTAAAAATAGACTCTGACTGACTGCAGGTGCACGAAAAAAAAAAACTGTTGGATTCCTCTCCCCGCCCACTTCAAGTGTGGATATCCTGGACATATTCAAACTGAGCGGTACGATCTTTCAGTTCTTCCCAGTAGAGGTGCCAGCAGTGATTGCTAAATGAAAAAGTGAGCATCTGGTGGCGAAAAGGAGAAGTGCTCAGACAAGGGGGAGGACACAGGAACCTTAACTAGGGCTGTTCCGATAATCGAGTAATCGATAACAATTCGATAAAATTTCAAAACCGTTTCATCGATAAAGAATTTTAATTTTATCGAATTATCGAACTTTCGAGACTCCCGAAATGTTCGAGACTCTCGAAATGATCGAGACTCTCGAAATGTTCGAGACTCCCGAAATGATCGAGACTCCCGAAATGTTCGAGACTCTCGAAATGTTCGAGACTCCTGAAATGTTCGGGACTCCCAAAATGTTCGAGACTCTCGAAGTGTTCGAGGCACTCGAAATGTAAGAAACATTAGACAACTTCGAGACACTCGAATTCTTCGAGAGTCTCGAATTGTTCGAAAGCAGCGAATACAGAAATATATCAATATGATCGCATTTGTCGAGTCGCTTGAATATTTTGAAAAGTTCGGGATTATCGGAGTGTTCGGAAGAAACAATGAATTCGAGGCTATCATAGTTGTATATAATATGTATTACATATATGCAGAGTGTTTATTTTAAAACTTCTCTCCTTAGCAATGAAGTGAAGGAAAAGTTTTTTCCTCACAGATCTGTATAAGGTTTAAGCAGTCTGTCAGAAGAGAGAAAGAGAAAGAGAAAACATGCATCACCTGAATGGAATTGGAATCCAAGACACCATTTAGTCTACTAATAGTCACTTTGCCGATTGCGCCAATAACGGGGCAGGCAGAAAAATAATTTTAATATGATTTCGAGGGTTTAATTTAAAGTTCTGTATAGAGATAGGTACTGATATAGGTAGAGGTAAGGAAAGTCGATAAGGCTGAAGACTTATCAAACTTCCGTTTCGGAAATTTACTCTCCGGCGCTCGAATGCCTTCGAGTATTTGAGATTGTCGTGAAACAAACCTTGAGAATTTTGGGTGTGAAGCTCCCTATTACAGGCCGTTCTGTCTGTCTGTTTGCATGTGGCATCCGACGATAACTTTCGAACGGATTGTCCGATTTTGATGGAACTCATTTTAAAATGCTCTCTTTTGCTTTCACCAGACACCTATTGTTTTGGTTGCCATACCACAAGGGGATTTTTCCCGAATGAAGTATTTGTTCTTACTTTGGGCGTAGGCGTGTGAAAGCTACGATAACTTTCGAATGAATTATCCGATTTTAAAGAGGATTGGTCTAAATACATGTCAGGTATCTGTTGCTCTTGGTTACTTTACGATATTTGATTTTGTGCATAAGATGCCGTGCGGCTCTGGGTATTACCAACCTCAGATTCAATGCGTACCTGGGAGGGGGGGATGCGGCCGAAGCGTGGTGCCGACAACACCACATTCATCTACGACTGAGGGCACACTCCCTACATGCCCTCATAGCATGATGCTATGCACAAGGGAGAACTTTACATATGACAGAACGAAGACTAAAGGAAAATGAAATGAAGTGAAATCTTTCAGTTTAATGACCTACTATTATGTCTGTTAGGCTAAGGGAGAAGTATGATTAAGGCAAGTGAATGATGATGGAATAATTGGTGGAATGGGAATGTGGAAGGAAACGGGAGTACGTCGAGAAAACCCACGGACACGATGTTGTCCACCACAAACTTACTTGGTCGGGGATCGAACCAGGGAGGAACAAAAGGGATGAAGGGGAAAGGGGAGAAAACATACATCCTCTGACTTACATTTCAATGGCTCTGATTCAATTTCCATATCAAATTAAAATAACTTCCGATCACTTCTTAAGGAAAAATAGAAAACATTATTTCCTCAAGAGTTCTTTTAGCTGCTTCGTATATTGTTGCAAACAGCCTTTCAAAGAAAGATGGTTGTGCAGTTACTTGCTTTGCAGTTGTTGAAAGAAATATTAGACCCTATCTCTCCTGTTGTGTCCTGCATACAATAGACTACTTATCATTGTTTCTTTCTTTTAAGAAACAAGAAGCCAATGTCTTTAAAACCGATTACGATTACATTGCACTTCGGTTGTAATCAGATTTTTCTATGGGAAACAAGGTTATACTGCTAATTCAAGCTGAAACAGTACTGGAAAGTGTGTTCAAGTTACTGAAGTGAAAATGTCAGCGAAAAGATCATATGGGATATTTGGATCATTCTGAAACTTGGATATTTGGATAGGGAACATACTAGTTCCTAAATAAAATCTTGACCGGACTACGGTAGATCCTATAGTATTGGAGCTATGGACCTATAAAGTTCATTTATTCATGTTTTCGGCATCCCATAACTCCAAAAGGAAGCATTTGTGCACCCAGGTTGGTCTATACTTTTTGTTTTATCTTGGTCTCAGGATAGGGTTGCCATATTTTGAAATTAGAAAAGCGGGGGATTCTAAACCGTAAGTACTGATGTGAATTTGTGTATTAGAAATACTGACGATCCTTCTGACTATTTTTTTTTTTTTTTTTTTTTTTAGTGATTTCTTTGTTAAGTGACACTTCCAATGCACTTTTCTAACAAAACTAAAGTAAAGAAAATTTAGTTTTTGCCTTTAATGTAAGTTCAACAAATGTGAGTCTCGAATTGTAAAGTAAGTATTAAATAAGTATTACAGTAAAATATCTCTAATAAGAATTTCTCTAAGACAAGTTTTCAAAAAAAAAAAAAAAAAAAATGCAAACGATATATGGCAGATGTTGTTCATACGGTTTTCCCTCTAAGGAATACAAAATAATTTCTAAACTTTTATCGTAAGAAAGCTAAAACATATTTAGGAGTCTTGGTCCATCTCTTATAAAATTTCTGATCATTTTCAAAGATTTCTACTTGAAATCATACTAACATACGAAAATACCACAGTTTCACAATATATTAAATACAGTATAAACATTTTAAAAGAAAAAATACTAATAATGAATCTAATCTAAACAATATGCTAAGGATCCGTAGGTTTAATTTGCAATCATTTCTGAATATATAAAGACTAGTTGAACATATAGATTACGTGAAGTGAAGTGATTTTAGTTTAGCGTCCCGTTCAGCAGCGAGGCTATATGAGACGTGGACCTACTGATTAACGTGGAATCCGAACCACATGAGCTCCCGCCAGGAATCGAACCCGGGTCTCCCACGCCACATATAGATTACGTAACAACATAGACGTGTTCAGTTGAACTGGACAGAATGTTATCAAAGAAATACGCACCAATGAGATCATACATTAGTATTCATGAGTTGAACTAAAATGTGTATGATTATGACAAATTTTTTACATTTTTCATTCCCTTTAACTTTCTTTAAAAAAGCTCGATGGCATAAAATCTTATCATAAAATTCTACGCATGATACGTCTTTTATATTGTACAAAACCAGTAGTAATAATTTGACACTTCTTGCGTTCATCTTGTTTCTGTCATCTGTCCATTCGCGATTGAGATTGACACAGAAATGTAGCGGTTTACGTTGAATATAACAACACTTTATCAACAAAGTCGTCTTAGATTTTTCTCCAATCCGAAAAAGCGGGTGGTTTTTCATGATTAAGAGATGATTAAGCGGGGGATAAATATAAGACCTGAAAATCTGGTGGTATCCGCTAAAATTAGGTAATGTGGCAACTCAAACGTTGGCGGTGTTGTTTTGAAACACTCTATATAAAATAATGCACCACGTTATTCTAAATTGATGCAAAACTCTTACGTTTTTAAAACCTACATTATTCGTCCAGGAAGCAATCTAACGACGCCAAACGACGCTTCTGGATCCGCTAGTGTGTGGATTCATCATAATGTACAAACCAACTGTATAGAACATATGGTACACTGTATATTCACTGTCGAAGAAATAGATTTATTTCCGTTTTTCACCTTCATTAAACTTAGTGATGATTTCAAGGTTTCCCCCGCGTAGTCTTATCATACGTCCTAGATTCAAGCCCGATCCGGAAAATTGTCTGGGATTAACTAATGCCCGAAATTTTAGGGAAAATGGAAGACTGGGAAATTTCGCTGTGTTTGGTCAAGTGCTTGGCTTGCAATTCTGTCTTGTGCTGATATTTATGAAAAAATCAATAACGATAAGGTGTTCTTCGCAAGAATACTTTACTCAGGAAAATAATTAAGACAATAATATAAAAAATATATTTAAAGTATAGAAAATGAGCATAAGCATTTTAGGAAGTTAAGATTAGACTTTTCTTAACTTCTCAATAAACAGACACACCGTTCTTAAAAATATCCAGAAATTATGGTAATCCTACCCCGGAAGATTTTGAATACACGGAGGGTGAAAGTAGCAAAAATACTGGTAAACCACGGTGAACATGATCAGAGATATGTTTGTGGGGAAATATTCCTCCTAAACAACCCCTGAAATGACTACTGATTTGACTAACATTTATTTTACTGAAAGGCTAAAGGTGGAGTTTGCGCCCAAAGCATCATCATATCTGATTGCGGCAATGTTTGAACTAGTGGCCATCAAGAGAAAGCAAACACGACAGAAGATAATACATTTGGCTTAAAAATAAAATTTTGCTGTAACATTTTAGCAACACCGTGCGTAATTAATATGGTTGAGGTGTTGGACGTATACTATATCGTATGAAGAGCAAATTATCATATTTGTACGTTTAAGACCGTATCTCTGGCAACACTAATACACTAGCTGTTAGCAAATAACAAACAAGAGATAAAATTCAGGGAAAAATGAACGCTTTCTGTGTGTGTGTGGGGGGGGGGGGGCAAAAAGCAATCCCTTTGTGCACGCTTTCCTTTCTACTCGCTTTCCTTTGCAATAACTTATCAGATAAAAAAAAGTTGCTTGACTAGTTTGGCTGCAAGAAGGAATCATTGGAGAGATGAAGGAACCGAACTGTCCATCACTACTTTTGATAATACCCGAAACTTCGATAATACTCGAAATTTCGATAATACCCGAAACTTCGATAATACTCGAAATGTCGATAATACCCGAAACTTCGATAATACTCGAAATTCCGATAATACCCGAAACTTCGATAATACTCGAAATTTCGATAATTTCCGAAACTTCGATAATACTCGAAATTTCGATAATACCCGAAACTTCGATAATACTCGAAATTTCGATAATACCCGAAACTTCGATAATACTCGAAATTTCGATAATACCCGAAACTTCGATAATTTCAAATACTCGAAAGGTTTCGAGTAACCGATGACAACTCGATAAATTTTCAGTCCCGAAGTTCGATAGGTCCTCAGCCTTATCGAACACCCCTAATCTTAACCTTCTTCCACAAACACTGACTAAAATGGAAATTACACCCATTAATGTGCGTTTCCTGCTGGAACAATGTTCTTCGAGATGTTATTGCTGCTTGCTCGAAATCCAATTTGATTAATATAGAATTCCAATCATTAATATTAGCCTTCACCAATCTGAAAAATCCCTAATACGTCTTACTGACTCTTGTTGGTAAGAGGCCGAAGATAAAGGGACAATATTTGTTTACTCTAAGTTATGTTCTCTTTCTTGAAATTTCGATACTGTCTGCACTGAAAACTCTGATGAAAAGTACATGGTTTCTTCTTAGAGGTTTCGATTCCTGTGATAGTTTTCATTAGGTGGTCTGCGTGATTTCCTCTTATATATATCCATAACCTACCAAAATCAACCAATCAGAATGAATCACTTAATATTAGGCAGTTCCATCTCGATATCCACCTCCTTTATTATTATATTCGTTCTAATTTACACTAACGTGGGGTGAAATGGATTCTTTTGGTGCACGTTCCACGGTGTATACCGCAAATGTGTCACTGTCTAAGGGAAAGTTTTGAGCAGTACCACAAATGTCTCAGAAAACTAGTTTTCTGATTGTACCGCAAATGTCCTGATACCGCAACACATTCGGTATACCCTTCGGAGGCTAATGATTGGCATGGTTGGAAATAGGTAAAAATAAAGTTGAGAAACACATTGGCTCAAAATAGTTTGAAGTGTATGCTGGCAACTAACGATTGACCGTTGTTTATCCAACCGTTTAGACCTCATAGTCCCAATTGCAATCTTACTCCTATGGTAAGGATTTACATTGGCAATTGATTTGGTTGGCAAATGAACGGCAAACAGGATATCTAGATCGTAGGGCCAACGTTGGCGGTTGGCTAGCCTATTCTTTCTCACTATTGGGCTTATTATCTGTTCTGTTAGGGGCTATACTTGTTCTAGTTAACATACTTAGACGCGTGTAGTATTTATACTCAATACCAGGAGTGGCCAACGGGTCGATCGCGTTCTACTAATCGATTGGCGAATCGTGAGGGGTAGCCCACGATGGTTTGTATTATACTGTCTGTATCGATCATTATTATTGTTTTATGATCCCCCTCCCAGTGCTGCCAGGGATTTCTAAAATGAAAAGTAGCCCTCAAGTCTGAAAAGGTTATCTACTACTGCTATATACTGTAATTTACTGTACAGTATTTAAAGGACATCACATATTTTATTGCGACCAAATGAAGTAGGCGGGGAAATTATAAGGCAGCAAAGTAATCAGTTTTGCTGTAATATATCGAGACTTTACAAATAAAAAGTATGTGTGTGAGAAAGCACAGGCGAAATCCGGGGGAAGAGGGGGGACATATCCCCTCCAATCTTGGAACTAGGGGACTGTCCCTTCAATAATCCGATTTGAAATGAGTTTTCTGTGAAAAAATGTGACGATTTGTATCCGATTGCCACCAAGGAAAGTGAGATGAAATTGATGTCACCCCAGAATAAGCCTCAAATGTGCCCAATGTTGAACACAACTCTGCTCCCTGATCCTCCATAGGATTGTTTTTAGGGATGCGCACGAGTCGAGACAAGTCTCGAATCTCGACTCGACTCGACTCGAATTCGAGTCGAGATTCGAGTCGAGACACACTCTGTAAAATTCGAGACGAGTCGAGACAGACGTATTTCTCGACTCGAATTTTCGAGTCGAGACACGAGTCAAGTCGAGACTGCTCGTAAAAATCTCGACTCGACTCGAATGTCTCGAAAATCTTTCTATAATTTTTAATATTATTTTGAAAAAACTACTTACTCAGAAACAGTCTTGAAACTAATTCAAGTGAGCAGCTATGTATAGACGTAACTTAGAGGGGGCAAGGAAGGCAACTGCCCCCACATTTCTGAAGTTTATTAGGACAGTCATCCAGTGTTATCTATGAACTGAGCTGAAGCGACAATTTTGCTTAATTTTATGTTTTTATTTCACAGTATTAAGGTCTTTAGGCGACTAACGAGGCCAAGAGAAAGGAGGGGCAAGGAAGTGAAAAAACAACGACCCTGCCCTGACAAAAGATACCAGGTTAAACCTTAGTCACTCAGTCAGGATGGGCGATCGGAACAGAGTTCGTGGCCATGCTCCACCTTTAAAATGCTGCTTGTTAGGCATACACACTGCCCAGGGCTTAAAGTGGCTTCAGTGAAAAGCCACCTCACCAGAATACTTATCCACAGTGATGTGCGAGAATGCAGTCAACAATGGAAGTAAATAATCCCTGATTCATGTTCCAGATCTGGTTTGATAGATCATATTAATAGTCGTTTCATAGACGGAACCAAAATATTAATTAAAAATTAATGCACAATGTTTGTAAAGTGACAATTGTTGTACACGAACTAAATTCTGACAACAGGCTGATTTAGCAGAACTTTGTGCCGAGCGTTCCGGCTCACTTTAAGCCTTGACACTGCCTCTCTACTAATAGCTTGGTAATTGTCACTCACTTTCGATGCATGTGTTCTGAATTGATTCACACCTCACTTTATTGCTTTTTTCGTTTTTAGACATTACATGTTCCTTTACGACGGTAATAATAATTTATAAACTGTATTGTCATGATTTCTTTATTTTTCTGTTATATCATAAATGCTTGTAATTTGAATAAATATAGGATTTATTCAGAACATTTTGGGTGGTGGTGGTGGAGGATCACAGAGGCAGTGTAAAATTCTGATTGAATATATCTTTTTTTTAAAAAATGCTCATATTCAGAGATGTTCATATACCTTCTCCCTTACTGATTCTGGCTGTTTCTTAGGCAATGGACAGTTATTAAAAATGTTGTCTTACGGTATCTAGGCTGATATTATTATAAAATGTTCGACTGTAAACTGTCTTTAAGTCTGAAAAAAGTTCTAAAATAACAACGGGAATGGAACTCTGATTTTAACCATATGGTTAAAATGGTATGGTTGGTAATGGCTTGCAATAAATGTTTTGCCACATTCATCTTAATAAAGGTCAGTGAACTTTGAGCGTGCTGGAGAAAGGGGATGTGGTGTTCATTGATGGTCAAAGGAAGAACAGGTCGGTCTGTTGTCTGGGATACAGGAAGTGTTTTATAAGGATAAGCAGAGACATTCAGAACTCGGCTCTTTGTCGGAAATCTTGTCCTAAATACAAAAGATATTTTATTGCTTTGCCTGTAAGTCACAAAAATAGCAACATCTGGTATTGTTGTAAAGTGGAATGGGAGCATTGTAAGGTTAAAACAACGATTTTTTTTACTAATAGCCACCCTGGCACCAAATCAAAAATAATACACTTGATTTATTCTGAAGTTTGCAGTGAGCAAGGGCGCAGATTCTGGGGGGCCAGGGGACCGGGCCCCCAAAGCTCATATGGGCCCCATGTATTTTTCTGAATATGTATTTTGTATTGTTATATGTATTTTTTATGAATATACAAACCCACATCTGAATGCCCCCCCCCCAAAGTTACAAAGAAATCGGCGCCCTTGGCAGTGAGCAGTTCTTTTGAAGGTTTTTTTTTTTCGTATATATAGCCTTCACGTGTATCGGTGTATAGTGGTTTCAGTTTTTATATTTTATCTGGAGTATTTGAACATTTCTCAAGTTTCACAGGAAGTTGTTGTGACTAATATGCAGTGCTCCAAAAAAAAAAAAAAAAAAAAAAGGACCTTTGTTGGAATATTTTAGTAAGAAGCCGAAACTTTGCAATATTGACAGTGCCAGAGGAGATAATGAAATAGTGACTACACAATATACTTCTTGCGTTTCAGAAGATAAGAATTCAAATGCTAGTGTGAAAACAGTGTCAGAAGATGAAGTCTCAGAAGATAAGAATTCAAATGACGGTATTACTTTGGAAACAGTGTCACAAGATGAAGTTTCAGAAGATCGTGATCCAGTCAAAGGTTGTGAAAAGGCAAAGACATTTCTGGCAGTAGGTCTAGGTCCCTTCCAACCGCAATTGGAAACGTACCCCAATAAAAATGGCCTCCAGTTCCGATCTGAGTGGTATAGGCCAGTGTTCGAAGTGGAAAAAAAGTAAAGGCGGTATGTTTTATTATGATTTTGTCTCAACATACCGGCTATTTAAATATTGTCTTCATCACTGAAAAAACAGAGACGGTATGTCCTCATTACTGAAAAACCAGAGGCAATATGGCATACCACCGCATACCGTCTCACTTCGACCACTGGTATAGGCAATTTAGTTGGTTAGAACATAACATTTCTCAAGATAGTGCTTTTTGCTTTTATTGTCGCGCATTCTCCGAAAATATTCCGAAATCTTAAGACACTTTTACTAAGGAGGGTTTCCGTAACAGGAAGAAGGTCGTAGATAAATTCGGTACTCACGAGGCAAGTAACGCTTATAAGACTTGTATTTCTAAGGCTGCGGAATTCCGAAACGCACACTATTGCACGGATCAGTTGCGCGTAAATTAGATTTGCAGACGAACCAAATAGTTAACGGCAATAGAATATATTTGGAAGCACTTCTAAATAGTATTTTGTATTGTGCTAACCAATGTGTTCCTCTTAGAGACCCTAAGGAAAATAACGAAAGTGAAACTAAGGGAATTTACTAGAACTCTTATCGCTAAGATCCAAAGACAATGACGTGATTTTTCGGTATTATGTTAACAAAAAGAAAACATTTAGATACGTTAGTCCCGAATACCAAAATCAATTTCTAGATTTAATATGCGAGTATGTGCTGAGAAAAATAATCGATCGTGTGAAGACTGCAGGTATATATGGTGTCATCATGGATGAAATTCAAAGTTTGAAGCGACTGTTTTGCGATACTGTGATGAAACATTAAACGTTCACGAAAGTTTTATCGGGTTTTACAATACAGATAGGGATGCATTCGAGTCGAGTCGAGACAGAATTTTCCTGACAAAATTCGAGTCGAGACACAGCTCTTCCAATAGAAAAATATATATTTTTCGAGTCGAGACATCACTTTTACAGCACATTTTCGAGTCGAGACAGACTCAAATCTTGTCTCGTGCGCATCCCTAAATACAGAAAAATCACGGCGAAACAATTTGGACAAACTGTTAACAAATGTGTTAATATCACTGGGTCTGAGCGTAGATAACATCCGAGGACAATGTTACGATGGTGCAGCCGCTATGCGTGGTCAGTACTCTGGCGTTGCAAAGAGGATCAGGGGTGTGCGGAAAACTGTCTACGATTCGAAACATGTTTGGTGTTCTGAGCAGTTGCATTCCTTCATAGAAGCGCCGTCAAAAAAGCACGTTATTTTTGAAAATGTTCAACGTCAAGGAGAAAACTTAAAGCATTCGATAGCATTAAAATCTTTGAGCTACACTAGATAGAACTAAATCGGAAGCTATTTTGTTTCGTCTTAAACTGATGAGACGTGTTCTTGAATACACGAATCAACTGTCCATGCACTTACAGAATACACGTACCAATTTTTCTACTGTGAAAAATTTGTCGCAAGCAAATATCTGCAGCCTTCAGTCCTTACAGAGTGAGAAAAATTTCAAAACGCTGTGGACAGAAACAGAAGAAATTACAGAAACCATGGGATTCAGTGCACCGAACGTTCCGCGAAGACGAATCCCACGAGCATTGGATGGTGGTGATACTTCTTCGAGTGTGAGACAGCAGTGAGTGTGAGTGAGTGTGAGCTGAATATTACAGACGCGAAGTGTATTATTCCGTTATTGACAATCTTGCGGGAGCAGATATTAGCAATAAAAGTTCGAAGAAAATGATATGCAGGTTCTTCATTCCCTGCACGACGTGTTGAATCAACACAAGCCATCAGCAGAAAGTATCACAATTGTCAGCAACACCTACAAAATCCCTAAAGTTGAGCTGACATCAGAGTTAACAGCTTTCTCCAATTTGTGTGCAGAGAGACAGACTGAAAATGATTTTTCAGCGCTTCTAAATTTGTTTTAAAAATTGAACCTTTACGCATGCTTCCCAAACTTGAACCAAGTTTATAAGACTTTTCTAACCGTGCCTGTCAGTTCCGCAACCAATGAATGTTCCTTTTCGTGCCTGAGATGGCTAGAAACATACGTTCGTAGCACTATGGGTCAAGAAAAATTTCGTAGTTTAGCTGTGTTGTGTATAGAAAGGTCTTACGACATGAACGTTTCTCAGATTATCGACAAATTTGATTCAGAAGCAACACTTCGAGGAAGGCGGCTGCGCCTCCATTAACAGTTCAAGTCCAGTTTCCATATCATTACATTTAGTGGCAAGTGAAATATTAACTTATTAAATCAAAATTATAAATGTGATATTTACTGGCTAATATTTGGATTTCCTAATATTGTGATTTCCTTGTATTGTTGATCAGCAGTATTTCTTTCAGAGGGTGAGCCGGAGCTTTCCTCTTTATACACACACAGTCAAGTGCAAAATACGCTTCAGGCAAATTTTCAGGGAAAATCAGGATATCAAGAAACATTTGTTTAACTATAATTCCCCTCTTTACTTTTAAAATACTCTCTTTGGAGATTTTTTCTGAAAGAAACACTATTAATGAGCTGGGGTAAATAAATGTGTGGATGTTGTGCTGATAGGTTGTTCCAGGTAATTCCTTAACATTTAAGGCTCAGGTCAATATGAGGGATTGGGCAAAGATCAGGGAAAGATTGGCTAAGCGGGGCTTAAAATGGGCCGGAACGCACCAGTTCTGCGTTTCAGTAAGTCAGTGTGTAGTCCGAATTCAGTTCCTGTATTGTACTTGTCTCGCTCCAAATTTGTATATTTTAAGTTTATTATTGTCATATTTTTAAGCAGATTAATACCCTATTAAAGCACGATAAAGAAATAATCTAGAACTTTTCTATCTGCGTCATTGTGTTCCACGAAATTATTCTAGGAAAAGGCGTTCCGGCTATTGACTAAAACAATTTTTAGCATAGAGGCAAAGGCTTAATTTTAGGTCTCATCCTCAAAACTGACGTAAAGTTAGGCTGGATGTCTGCCTGAGTAGTATTTATATCATTCACACACTCCAACTACACAATGGTGATCCAAAATCAGAGAGGGTTTCTCGAAACTACGGTACTAAATATTTGGTTAAAACATTAGAAGCAATTGTATGGTTGGTTTCAAAAAGTGACAAAGGTCGAAGACTACCTGCCCAAGTGGAAATTTGTGAATATATTTTTGTCGAAACAAAGGAAAGTTTAACGTGCACAAGTGAGTAATGTATATTATATACTTCTAATTACAGCTTGTGAATCTTAAAGTCAATAAATAAAACTTGTTGTTTCTTAATAATGAAAGAAAAGAAGAATCGCAGTTCACACTCATGCCATGTAGCTGCCACCGCAAATTCAAACTTTATAATCGATTTTTATACCAAAAGCAATAATGTGAAATATGTTGCTGCTTCCAATCAAAAAGTAGGAATTAAAATCTACGCTTGGTTGAATCCACAACTTTCTGTGATCAGTTGTTAATGTATAATGCTATTTCTTCCAAAGGGAGAGAGCATATACAACTCAAAGAAGCATAGAGAGATGTATGCTTGGAATAACCCGGAGAGATAGAAAAAGAAATACATGGGTAAGGAAGATGAGGAGTGACCGATATCATCGCGAAACTAAAAGGACTCAAGTGTCAGTGAGCTGGTCATATTGCAAGAAGAACTGACGATAGGTGGACAAAAGCAATCCTTGACTGCATCCTAAGGGAACGAAAACGATCCAGAAAACGTTGTAATACAATGTGGTGTGACGAAATTAGGAAGCACTGTGGAGTAATGTGGAAACGAACTGCCAAAAATAGATACGTGTGAAATAGAATTGGAGAAACCTTCATCCAGAAGTGGGTCGGCAAAGGTTGAGAATTATGTATATGTCTGCGAGCTCGAGTAAAGCATCATGACGGCTGAGGCCTATCGCACATTGCTTGCAGACTACGTACACGCCTTCATGACGACCATGTTTCCCAACGGTAGTTGCATTTTTCGACAAGATAATGCACCATGTCACAAGGCTAGGAGTGTGATAGAGTGGTTTAAGGAACACAGGGAAACGTTCCAAGTGATGTGTTGGCCCCCAACTCGCCGGATCTGAACCCAATCGAACACATCTGGGATGTGAATGAACGTGACGTCAGAACACATCGCCCCCCTCCCCGGAATTTACGGGAATTAGGTGACCTGTGTGTGCACGTGTGGTGGCAACTCTCTCCAGCGACCTACAAAGGATCATTACGTCCATGCCAAGAGCATTGGCCGTTGTTATCCGTGCCAAAGGTAGACATACTGACAATTAGGTAGGTAATCATAATGTTCTGGCTGATGTGTGCGTATATTTTAACTCGTATATTTTGTCTCGACTCGAATTGCGAGACGTCTCGACTCGAATTCGAGTCGAGTCGAGACAGATACTGTCGAGTCGAGACACGAGTCGAGACAGAGACATATTTTCGAGTCGAGACAACTTTTTCTCGAGTCGAGTCGAGACAGGCTTAAATCTCGACTCGACTCGACTCATGCGCATCCCTAATTGTTTTTCAACTTCACAGATATTTTGAGCATCGCTTAAAAAAAGAAAGAAAGAAAGAAAAAAGGAAATGGTCTTATTTCTCTCCCCCAATGTTGAAGACAGATTTGCGCCACTGTTTGTGTCTGTATGTGTGTGTGGGAGAGAGAGAGAGAGAGAGAGAAAGTGAAACAGTATTTTTAAGTAGAAACAAAATATGTTGTCGGAAATGCGATGTACACATGTATTTCTTGTAGTCTCTGGAGCGTGGGTACGGAACATATCATGCACATTTCCATCACGTAAAGTTAGATTACAAAATCCCCAAGAGTTTTGAAAAAAAGCAAATTCCTAGTGACGGATGCCACAATTACTTATTTCACAACGAATTAAATTTATTTGGCTGTAAAGTAGAAGTGCTTTTCAACTTCGGTCTCGATTGTCAACTATTCGCCTAGGTTCCTTTACATGTATCTTGAGAATAGGGAACGCTCAAATACTTTTGTATTTTTGAAGACGATATTGCGTCATCTTGCAAGACAATTACTGTGCCATTCTTTCTGTAGTCATTTCATTTTGTAGATAATGCAGTCATTTGATGAAGGCGATATATCATATGGAGAAAAAAAAATCATTGGCTTACACTGCTATATTGATCTAGCAGAAAGCAATTTTAACTTTGTAGATCAATGTAACACCTCATCAGATGCGAATGATCTCTGTGTACACCTCTGATTCGATGCCCAGGCAAGTAAGTTTGTGGTGGACAACATCGTGTCCCTGGGTTTCCTCAGGGTACTCTAATTTCCTCCCACTTTTTCATTCCACCAATTCTTCCATCATCATTCATTTGTTTTAATCATCGTCTCCCTTAATCTATTGGACATAAATGGGGACGTTAAATTGAAAGATTTTCTTTGTACACGCACTATGAATAGATATAAGATAGGAGTTAAGGATTTTAGCGGAGAAAAGAATTGTGTGTCTGTTCTTCGTTTTTCGTCAGCATCTGACGTTTACAACTCTATCTAACTGTTTCAATTTTATAGTTGATATGAAACTGTGGTGAGAAACGAAGTGTTAAAAACAACAACTTGTGGTGTTCTCAAAACGAAGTTGAGAAAGAATTGACTGACGGAATGCTCCTGGGGCTCGTGAGTAGTTATGGTGTTGGGGAATTCCACTGAGGAGGCAATCTGATATTACCTAGGTAGTTATAAGTAGGGCTCGGAAGTTGAAGACCTAAAACTTGCCCAAAAACTAAAAATATCTTTAAAAAAGGACCAAAAAAACTGGAAAAAAGGACATAAAAATAAGACCCAATGTAATTAGAATTACATATTTAATGAATATAATGCTCAAGAAATACAATCTTCTGATAGTATACAATATACAGTTGAAAGAAACGATGCAGCGGTGCACATACTCCTTTCGGAGGGTCGACTCGTCAAGAATCTTCTGATTTGTATACTGCTCCAAAAACATTTTGAAATTGATTGTTTATCTTTGCCAACGGCATATTTGCTCCTACTAAGGCACTGCAAAGATCTTTGTAAAACGAAGACGTCTTAGTTTGTCCACTAGTACGTTGTCCTAACAGAAGCTGTTTTTCCTTTTGCTCCGCGGCCCGGGAAGCTGCTTTCACTTCCAACATGCTATTGGACATGGAATCGTTTTTTCTGCACCCACTTTCATTACGCAATATTTGCAGAAAAAAATATTTCCATAAGCAGAAAAAATTCTGCTCCAAATTTAGACACAAACTGACCCAACAAGGAAGTTTCCTTAAGTTTAATTTTAGCCATGTTAACGGTCTGTCCTTCTTCCACAAACTGAAGTCCAAACTAAAATACGAAAACTTCCCCACCTCTTGCTGGAGGACATTGTTACGCCTCCTTCTCTTACTTGTGATCGTTGCAGATCTGGTCTTATCAGTCCAGTCGTTGAAGAATGTCTTATCTTTTGAATTTTTTTTACTAAAGAAAAGATGTTTAAGAGGTGGCGGTGATTCGAGTTAATGACCAGTAAATTTATAGTCGAAAGATGAAATAAGGCCTACAAAAAAGACGCTAAGACCCATAAAAAGCTTTAAAAAACCAATAAACAAAAAACGCCGAAAAAGGCAAAAAATGACAAGTAAAATCCACCATTTTCTGGCCTACAATGACCCAAAATGAACATATGTTAAGCCTCGTCTTCGACCATTCGTAAAAAAGAGGATTTTTTCCTAAATTTCCGGGCCCTAGTTATGAGCAGTGTACCCATATTAACAAGTAATATATTATTGCAAGTAACACTTCTTAATAAGCCCAGACTATCTCTCTAGTACAAATTCCTAATAACAAAACGCACACGACCCACTCAGTATGCTGTGAGGCAATTGTTTGTTTTGTTTTCACGTCTAACCAAAGTTTCATGTAATATTTTTGAAATGAGGTAAGGAAAACTAAACGAATCTGTATTAACCAACTTCAACAAGCGCATTTATTATTCAATTTTTCAGCGCTTTTGTTGAAGTATGTTAATATTGCTTTGTTTTGTTTTCTTTAAGCATTTAGTCCTGGTTATTTATCTTTTCAGTTTGTTTATTTTTGTTCACTTTTTCGCTACCCCAATAGTTTATATACTGTAGATACTCAAACTAAAGGTATGGCGCTAACTTCCTACAAAATAAATCAGTCTACAAAACTTGCGTGAACAAATATATATTTTTAAATCGGCCTACACGTTATGGAATTATACATCAACATACAGGATGGGCCTTAGATAATTTTCCGCCTCCTTCCCAACCCTAAAAAGAGTACATCTTACAAGTCACGATTTTAAGTAAGTTACTTCATCATAATTATAGTAATATCAACGAAAACACAATATTCACTGAATAATAATAATAATAATAATAATAATAATAATAATAATAATAATAATAATAAATTATCAATAATGTTAACATTAATAAGAAAAGTTGTAGGTCGGCGAGGATGCACAAAGTTACAGTATGTTCGTCAGGAATTAACTTTGTACTATAAATATGCATTTTAATTAATATACTTTTAATATATTTCAGTTTTGTATAATTTAAGCTAGTTTTTTGCCGCTCCCTGCAAATACACCTGTTGCGCATAGGATACAGCCGGCCCTGTCAACAAACTCACAGCATTAAGCCTCAGCTGTTGATGAGTTTTATAATCTAACTCCGAAGACTGTCATCAAATCCTGATGAATTTTATATGAAACCTGTTCTTTGAAACTAAAAAAGAACAACATCGGTAATACTTTTTATATACAATAATAATAACAATAACGGTTTTGCTGTATTTACCTAGGTATTTCTTCTAAACAGTAAAGTTGTCTAATAATTATAACCTTAACAAACATGAAAAAAAAAAGCAAACTTTCTTTTCTGAAAATAAACACCTGTCTAGTTACTATGGCAATGGTTGTTTACTTGACCTTTATAAGGAAAGTAATATTGTTTAAGGTTACAGAGAAGCGTTAAACAATGACTTGTATATTTGTTGTTTTTAAGAAAAACTGAATACCAGGATAATTTGCAGTTTCAAGATGATCACTTTATGGTTAGTACTGTCGTTCAACAGTATTTCGTCAAGCGATTGGGTGAAAAAGAGGCAGAGAGACGATAGAAACATCAATATCCAGGGATTAGGAAGATTCGAACTCTCCGCTAGTCTACAAAAGAAGAAACCGAACATTACAATGATTTAATTTGTATAAGAAAACTTGAGTGATTAATTAAATAATGAATTCTGTGACTTGAGAAACACGAATATTCATCACAGCAGAAACCATTGTAGTCTATTCTGTACAAAACCAATCTATACAGAATTGTTGTTGTCATCTACCCTAACATTCTGCTTAATATTATCCGTTTAGTGTTTACCCAGAGGTGTCATTTCTCTCCAAAACACTTCCCAACACTAAAACGTTATGCATTCTGTGTATATTTCCCATCTGAGCACGTTCAGCCGAAACGTTGCGATTGTAGCGATTTGATAATATTCTGTGACATGAACGAGTTGCGATTGAGGAAGTCCGCATTACGTAACTTTCTCCATTGTCTTGTGTCAGTCCTGCTGTGCAAGTTAACGAATAACTTTCCATTCAAATAATATAACTTTCCATTCAAATAATTATACCTTTGTATACTCACAAATACAATGTATCTATAACGAGTGCCGGTATAATGAACTGTACAGAATTTTCCAATTTCATGCCTATTAATACATGTCATTTTCACCAGTTTTGAACTTTTAGTATAACGAATGAAACATTCATCTTTTTACCTATATATAATTTTATTATATTCAAAATATAACAGAATTTAATATTATTCAGATAATGTGGTACTCATTTTTCATATATATCCAATCGTTCGAACAGGATAGGGGTTTGGAATAAAGCAATGAGTGTTAGTGGGAAGAGTCTGTGTTAAATTTATATGCGTGGTTGATGACTATCTTGAACAGTCCTTTCTGCCTGGAAATGTTCACAATAAATTTACAGGCTTTTTGTTTTCAAAAAATAAAACACCAGAACATTGTGCACAATGTAAAATTTTTTGTATGATAAAAAAAAAACTATAGAAATATCCCTTGCAAATTATAGTACATCATATTGCATTATATAAGGTGATCCTAAAGTAGGAATACACCCATACATTGACCAAGTATAACATTCTAGTTCATGGGTTTATTTGCTTCGGCTCTTCCGAGCTTAAAATGTAAGTAAAACACATTAAGAAGAAATAATAAAGAAAATAAGTCTACCTAATGAATAACAATAAGAAATGATATAAAATGCAATGAGATGATCAGTACGGTACTGTATATCTGCTTTTGCGCCAGTCCGTATATATGCACTAATTTTCCTCTCATTTAAAAATATTAAGCATTTTTTGCAGTAAATCCATACTGCAGTAATGTAAATCATGCATTGGGTATAGTCATGGGCGGCGATTAGGGGGGACAAAGGGGGCAGTTGCCCCTATACTTTTTTTGAAGTAACCCATAATGTATATAGTTTCATTTGGAAATGTAAAGTTTTTGTATGTATTACTGGTTCATAGAAAAGAATTGTGCCATATGATATTTGCCGTTGCGTGAGTACGTATTGGTTGTCTTCGCATGGAGTAAAGAAAGCTACAGGAATTGCGTTTTAATTGCCACGGAAAATAACCCAAAAATTAACCTATTGGAGGGCAACAATTTCAGCGTACTTTCATTTCTTCTTGCAAGGACTCCATATGTTAATCAGCCGCTTTGAAAGTAATTGAGAGAACATTTCGCAAAACAAGAAAAGTTTTTGACAAGTTCTTCTTTAATTGCACAAAAATTGACAGTGCCTAAAATGTCTTTTCTTCTAAAGTAAGGAGTATTGATTTAAAAAAGAGTAATAAGAAACAACTTCTACCTTTTCCGTTGTTTTGCAGTGGTGCTTTTGAGAGTGTATTAGTGTATATACAGCAAAATTTAGTGAATTCAACATAATTTTAGCTTTAGAATTATTTTGTATAACTGGAGTGTGGAATATTTCTAAGTGTTGTGTTTTGATGTGTTCCAAGAAAGTGAAAACTGAACCTAATGGCAAAGAACGTATTTCGGGAAGCTGCACAAGAAAATATTTCTTTAAGTGTCGTAGCATATGCTTGTAGTATTTACTGTCTTTCATTTTCTAAGGGTAATAACATACATTTAATAGCATGTGTGAAATTAAAAATATAAATTTCCATTAATCCCTAGTTTCAATATAACTTCTACAAAACAAGCCTCATTATTCATTACTATGATTAATATTATTCTTTCTATTTATTTGTTTTGCAAATTTGTTATTAAATAATCTGATCACACAATTTTCCAGATAGAATTTTAACATGTCCATGAGTAAGGGATCAAATTTTTTCCCACATTTTCTTTGTTTAAGAGTACAAAGGGCTAGTACCTACTTCTGTTGCTTTTGTCAATACACTTAATAAAATATGAAATACGATATACAGTATTTTAACCGAAAACGATAGTGCCCTATTAGTTATACAACCTTTCCTCAAACAAAGTGTTAGAAACAACCAGGGAAACTAAGATTGATATATATAAATATTCAGATCATATCTTGTCTCCCTACTTTTAACGTCCAATCGCCGCCACTGGGTATAGTACAATATAATAAGTGAATTCTTGAGAACTGATTTATTTCAGAATAAAATTTCACTCTAACACTAATTTCGGTGCTCTTCAACATTTTGTTGCACTGGCATTTTATTATAATAAAAGTAGAAAAAAAAAAGTTTTACAAACATCGCTTTTATAAAGAACACTAAAATGGAGTTTTCTGTGGGATAAAAGAAAGAAATGGCACTAAGACTAAAATCATTGTGCATTGTTTATAAAACTGAAACCGTTTTTTAAATAAATATTAGGAACAATGCTTAAATACTAAATCGTGTTCAATGCTTTTAGTCTTAGTGCCACTTCTTCATTTTAATCTACAGAAAATCTGTATTTTAGTGTACTGTATTTTATAAAATCATTGTTCTCAAAAGTTTGTATCTTTCTTTTTTAAAAAGACTTAGTCTTTATTCAATAGCCTGCAATCAATTCTTCACTCATAACTTCCTTAACTTGAAAATATTATATGGTCTCAATGTCTGAGAATAACTTAGAACAAATACGAGTTGTTTCCGTTATAGGGGTTGCATAAAGTTCACGAACTAGCACTGAACCATTCTGCCATGAATTTGAAGCATTGCATAATTAATTGAAGTTGTTCACGCATATATGAAATATATTTGTTATAAGCTTAACTAATTGTGCAGGAAAACAATAAACTAGAGCGAAAATTATTTGAAAAAGTATGTATTGCCATCGGCTTTTCGTGCTGATCTGTACAAAATTTCAGTTCTCGTTAGTATGGAGATGTATGACATTTAAATTACAAGATTATACTCTAACAAATCTGTACAAAAATTAAAGCTCTTGTTAGTATGGAAGTGTATGACATTTAAATTATAAGATTAGACTCTAAGAAATCTATACAGAATTTCAAAGCTCTCGTTAGTATGGGGTGTATGACATTTAAATTACAATATTAGACTCATTTGTACAAATTTCAAAGCCCTCGTTAGTATGGAAGTGAATGATATTTAAATTACAAGATTAGACTCTAAAAAATCTGTACAAATTTCAAAGCCCTTGTTAGCATGAAAGTGGATGATATTTAAATTATAAGATTAAACTCTTAAGAAATCTGTACAAATTTCAAAGCCCTCGTTAGTATGGAGGTGTATGGCATTTAATTTACAAGATTAGACTCTAAAAAAATTGTACAAAATTTCAAAGCTCTCGTCAGTATGGAAGTGTTTGATATTTAAGTTACAAGATTAGGCCCTTACAAACTTATCAACATTGGTTTATAATAACGTGAAGTGGAAGTTTGAATGGAATTGTAGTTCGAAAGTAAAATCAAATTTAAAAATAAACAAATTTTGTTGTTTTTTATGTGTTTTGTTATTAAATGTTCATTAGGCCGGGTCTTACATGCATCACCTATCTGCCTCTATTGAAAAATTATGCAAAAGTCTTAATTACATCTCATTGCGGAACTTTAACATTTGCCTATATATTCGTCCTGCCCACCTAAGCCTCCTAGACTTGATGAGCCTAACAATGTTGGGTAAACCATATAAATTATGTAGTTCCTCGTTATGAAGTTTCCGCCATTCCCCATTCCCGTTCCTCTTTGGTCCGAATATTCATCTCAGAATCTTGTTCTCAAAATAAAATATAAGTATAGAGTAAAAAAATTGTTTTATTTATTTATTTTTTTTTACTTATATTTAGTTTTGAATAATTTTCAGCATCCAAAAAAAAATAGCTAGGAAAGGGAAAAACAGCTTGCCTTTGCCCTTAATCCATAATAATTATAATAATAATAATAAAAATAATAAATAAAGAAGCCACATACGCAATTTTAGAAAGTACGATTTTTTGTGTGTGTATATTTCTGTGCGTTTGTGTGAGTCTGTCTGTGGCATCAAAAGCAAAGCCTGCAGGTGTCAAATTAACAAGCGTTCGTCTCCCCCAGCTCACTTTCTGTAAAGAGCTACAAGGGTTTGAGCAGCTAATGAACGCGTTTTATCCAGCTTAACAACCCAACACAATTATCTTTTCCAGTACGCGGTCCCACACTTTACCAACTAACGGAAGTTTGAATCTGGAATAATAATAATTCTATCATGTTCACAGTGAGAACTGAAGCAAAGGAGGATGAGGAAATGCTACTAGATGAGAAACTAAAGAACATCGATATTGATATGTACATAGCTATATTGTTTTTCTAGATGTATTGAAATTGAATAATTAAAAAGATTCCAATTCCTTTATTTTTATTACATGATTTGATCTATTTGGGCCAAATTTTACAATTAATTTTTCACTTAGATCTTCAGGCTCAAAAAAGAAAAAAAATGCAAATATGCTTATCTATGGTACATAACAATACAATATTTAATCCGCCAAAGCTCTGTGCGTTATTACATCAAAATTACAGTTTTCGTTATTTTATTCTGTTTTACTTTTTAGGATTGAATACAATCTAAATTTGAATAGAATTGCATGTTCTCACGTTTGCCATATATAGGTGCTATACAAAAGCGAGCACATGAAATCCATATCGTCTACACCAATTTACATTTGCAACAAGTTACAAATTGTCTTTATGGAAAAGAACATGATTCACAAAATATAATACTCATTATTTATAACATATGTTTCTAACTTTTGCACATATTCTTAATTACTTTAACAATAAATCTTTAAAAAAACACAGTTACCTGACTGTAATTAAATAATACTAACAGGCAAACATTGTTAATTATTGTTTATAAAGTTTTGTGGTTTAATTAATGATCATATTTGCCTAAGTATTTTCGTATGTTATTAGTTAATTACTACCAGTAGCAGTTGATAAAACTAAATAACATTGTAATGTTAAAGGTTAAGTTTAAAACCCTTGATGTGCTTGTTAATGATTTTTCTTTTAATTGCCAATGTTACATTGATTTGTTTCAGAGTTAATTATATTGCAATTAATGTGTCCGTCACTGTTAGGAGAATACTAATATTAATATTATTAATACTACTACTTCTAATAATAATGTATTTTAGTGCCGCGAACAGCTTTTGGCAAGAATACAGTACGTGGTATCAGAGCGTTACATTGCGATGGAATAATAATAATAATAATAATAATAATAATAATAATAATAATAATAATAATAATAATAATAATAATAATAATAATAATAGTGACTGCAGAATAACTTGAGTTGATGTTCAAGTGCCTAATAACAGCAGATAAGAACCCGTCTAGTGATTTGGACTTCACTTGGAGCGACAGACTCCTTCTTATATAGTCACGGTGCTAAATATTAATGTTTAGCGTTAATTCATCAATACTAGTTTATCTTTGACCTGTTGAATGCAAAACGGACAACAAAGTTTCATGACACTTAGTACACATTAAGAGGCAATACTGTCCATACAATAAGGCCGTACTGTATTGAATTGAATGTTATAATACGAGAATGTTAAATGAAAATTTTACGCGTGAAGTTTGGTTTATCATTCATCGTATCTTCGTTTGACTCCCATGTTCACTACAGATAATTACGCTCACTATCTTGGAAGAATTGCAATATTATTACTACTACAAACAATTTAAGTTTCGAACTCACGAAAAGTTTAAGGAGAGAAATAGCTCTGGGCACTATATCAATTTAAACAAACTACGTTCTTAGTTCCGGAAGCAGAAAGTTTAAGCACAGCGTTAAATAGTATCGCTATTGAAAAGAAGAAAAAAATTAATTTTTAAATTTTATAATCATATTCTGAATATGAAACATTGTAAAGATACTTTAAAACTACACGACAAGTTTTAAACTGATGTTCTCATTCTAGAGAAAAGTAACGACTCCATACGATTTAAGAGTATGAGCTCGAAAGACAATAATTGATATTCTTTTAAATATTGATTATGGTTCTATAAGAAATAAAGTCAAAATTGCTTCTAACTGAAGCCTTATTATGGTTGAATTATAATTCTACAACACAGGCTTCTGTAAAAGTGATGTTTCGACTCGAAAAATGTATATTTTACTATTGGAAGAGCCGTGTCTCGACTCGAATTTTGTCAGAAAAATCCTGTCTCGACTCGTCTCGTGCGCATCCCTATTCGTGAACAAACCTTTTCAATCGTATTACTGAAAATATAACTGAGGATATGAGCTAATTCACGTCTCAGCCACATCGGTATTTTCCGATTTGTTCTAAAGAAAAACTCGCTGGATGAAAACTTGCCGTCTAGACTCGAAATATGAACTTCTTTGTGTCAAAGAACAATCGAGCTCTCTTGTGATCGACGTTTCAAATGCTGTTTTCTTAATTTCCGATACAATGATTTGGTTTTAGTTTAAATTTACCGATACACTACCGTGATCTTATACGAGTAAATACATTTACGCTAGTCTTGTTAGCAGCTGTCAGAACTGTAGTGTTGAGATTCTCCGTAGGAAAAAGTTAGAGCTCATGCGGGGCATGCACAAAAGCTGCTCAGATGAAAGTTTTCAAGTGGTAGGTATCCTTATCCCCGTTCACTTTGTCTTGTCTACTCACACGAGAAAACTTTTTCTTGAGTTATGCCCCGCAAATCATTCTATTTATTCTGAGATTAACAAATAAAACACAGTTCTGACCAGAGCAGAATGAAATATATTAAAAACTATACTTAGAATGTGTTCCAGTTTTAAGGACCTAACGTCCTCTTCATCAGACACAAACACTCTGATGAAGTTTGTGTTTGTGTCTGATGAGCGTTTGTGTCTGATGAAGAGGACGTTAGGTCCTTAAAACTAACACATTGTAAGTATAGTTTTTAACATATTTCATTCTGCTCTGGTCAGAACTGTGTTTTATTTGTTACTCTACTTATCCAGAGCCATGGAGTTTGTTCATTATTCTGAGATATGCTGTTAGTTTCATTTCCTTGGCTTACGGTCGTAAATTCACGTACAGTGTATGGGCCACATCACTGAGATAAACTAATGACGTGGGTTTAGACAAGTACGTTACGCAGAGGCGTCATTTAGAGGGGCAGGAAAGGGCAATTGCCCCCTCCCCCTGAGCTTGAGATTTACATAGATTTTATCAATAGAATAATAGTAAGTCAGTGAAAGCGCGAAATTTTACTTATATCAAGGGCTTTTGCTCCCTCCCCAAGCAAAATCATAAATGACGCTCCTGACGTTACGCGCCTAAAATCACGATCATGTATGACAATCTTAAGGTTACTTATTCTAAAATTTCTAAAGTAGCTGTAAGACATCTATTGCATTTGCCATTACAGATCTGTGCGAGATATTGTCTCATCTCGTACATACGAAATACAAATACAAGTACAGGTTTAACATAGAGTCAGATATTTGTCTGATACTGGCCAGTTTTAATCCAGACATGCGGAAGTTGATCCTTGAATAACAGTATCAGCTACCACGTTAGATGACTTGAATTCGCGTAACTAGTGTGCCTATCGTATTTTCCGAATATCTCTATCTACAATTAAATAGTATATTTAATTTGAATTTGGGGGCGCGGTGGCTCAGTGGTAGAGCGTTCACCTCCGGTGCATGGGGTCCCTGGTTCGATCCCAGTTCACGCCGTGTGAACTTTGTGGTGGACAAACATCGTGCTCGTGGGCTTTCTCGGGGTCCTCTCGTTTCCTCATTCCACCATTTCATTCATTTCTCATCATTACCGTCTCCTTCAGTTTAACCGGTATAACCGTGGGACGTAAAACAAAGATTTTATTTCATTTTTTTAAAATTTGAATTTATTACTTCATTTTTATAACATGGAAAATATACTTTAAACAATCAAATCTTGGGATCCACGGAAAATTAGAAGTCTCCATAGGAGAGAAGCGAGATCAGAAAGGTTAGGAAAATCTCTGCTCTAGGCAGTACCGCATTTAGGAGCTCGGCGCCCTAGGCACTTTTGCTGTCGGCGTCCCCAATTATTACGTGTTTCTTCACCCCTTCATCCCTAGCTTTAAAGAAAACTAAATTATGCTTAATTGGTGAATTAACAATTTATTAGAGTTAAAAGTACTTACTAGATGTTACAGCTACAACCACGTAACAAAAAATAACAAATGGAAAACATGTTCTGAATTATTTTTCGGTTCGTTACGCTATTGCGTATTTATTACTGCAGAGATTCGAAGTGTACGGCACTTCTATCAAATATAAAAATTTTCTATTTTCTCTTGATTTTTCTTTTACTTTTTACTTTTTCACATGAAAAAGTCTAGAAAATATTAGTTAATTCTTAAGTTGTGCGCTCTTCAAAAATTCTGCGCTCTAGGCACGGGTCTTGTCATCCTAATGGGAAATGCGGCACTAGCTATAAGTTTATGTCTCATATACCTCGGTGCTGAACGGTACGCTAAACTCCAAAATAACAAATCATTATTCCAGCGTACAGATTAAAAATATGAGACCGACTTATATAACTGAAATTCATTTTTCTTCGTGGAAACAGTATCTTCATGCCAGGTACCCTCTTCTGTTGGCGCATGCCTATACCTTATTTGGAAGATTGAAATTGAGGAGTGCCAGCAGAAATAATTCTTCAAAAAATTACAGCTTTGTCACTAAAGTCCTTATTTTTTGGTGCTTCCTTATTAACTGCGAGAGATTTATGTGTCGGAACCTATAAGCATTACATATGTTCCGAGTCAGGAGAAAGTAAAGATGAAATGCTTAGGCCATAGCACAATGATGCGTCAATAGGGCATATATCTATTACCGACGGCGCCGGCTGAAGCTGGGTCCGTGCGGGGATTTGCCCGTAGTGAACAAACGTATCTTTAACGGTGGCAATGTACACGAAAAAAAAAATAAGTGCGCGAAACATGAACAAACTTGTGCTAGGTGACGTTAAAAGCTATCATCGTATTATAAGTGCAAAGTAATGAACCACAATTTTTAACGTTGAATCTATGTTCTCAGTTGATACATGTTCTTCACCTACGTTAATAACTTCTTTAAGTATTACTCTTCTTTTGTGTATTAATATATTTTACCTACGCTATATTTCGGTTCTGAAGATGCTAAGTCTGAACCTGCAGTACAAGAGTGCGTCTGTAGAGAGTAGGCGAGCAGGCATGTTAACAAATGCATGTAAATGATTTCTTTAGGTGAATGTTCCTGCGATGAACACACATCATGCCAACATTTCGAGGGATATGGGGGTAAGTTAAGCTGAGAGAACACTGAATATGTTAATTATTAAACGTTAAAAATGTCAGTGGAAATCCATAGAATGGTTTCTCTTTTACATGAAGGTAGCTGTGACAACTAATTTTATCCTACTCTTCACAAGATAAATTTCGGACTACGATGCTATCATCGGTAGAGTTAAACCATGGAGAAACGATATTTCTTATGTGAAGCTCTGCATCACTCACAGTTTGTACGTTTATAGAAAACGCTAAGTAAGTATAATTTTATTTCGGGGTATGTTTAGTACAAGGGGTCCAAGAGCACGTAAAAAACACAAAATTTACAGGAGAAATGAGTGATGCAAGTACTTAGACGTAACATAACATAACCAATCTAACCTAACCTAACATAAACTAACGTAAGCTAACCTTAACTAACCTAAACTAACGTAATATTAGTAGAAATAAGCGAAATTCTATCATTTTTTGGAAAATTATGCGGGACTCCTACACTAATATAACGTAAACTAAACTAACCTAACGTAACCTAAACTAACCAACTCTACCCTAAACTAACCGAATGTGAACAGAAATTACCAAAATAGTAACATTTTTTAGAGAAAAGAGCTGGACCCCTTCTGCTAAACATAGGCCTTTATTTCACCTACTAGACCAGGAAACCATAAATATCAAGAAAGTTGACACAATATGATCAATTTCAATTTGTGTTCTTGGGAATATACAATCAGCTGTCAGACCGGCAATAACCCTTGTATTTTGTGAACGTATATCGATCGACACCTGTCACAATAACTTGAAATTAATAAAATATTCAATCCACTGTGTACTGGTATGTTATTTGAAAACTGCAAATTATTTAAAGGTTCAAACACACTTGTTTGTTTCTGTAGGAAACTATTGCTCGGCTTTTCTTAATGACACCAAAACTATTGTTTCCTGAAATTTGTATGGCAGGATTGCAGCGCTTCTATTACTCGCTGTGAATGAATAACATCTAGACAGGGTACATGTTTCAAATCTTTGATATCACTGTCCAATATTGCATACAAAATTCACAGCTATTATAAACTACCCAAGATCAACGAAGTTAAACCTCGAAAACCGGTCCTTCAAGGTTACACCTAGTTCATCCACTACTTGATCGATACTTGACATTGAACGTTGTTCGTGCAAAAACATTTTTCACTAAACTTCGTTATGAACCTCGCTCAACAGTTAAACTTCGTTGATGCACATGACCGTAATATCATTTAAAATAATAAATTAACTGTATGCATTGTAGAGCTTGTTTATTCAAAAGATTCCCATTAGGTTGATTAGAGTCTGTATATATCACATAATATACAGGATGAGCTAAAAGTTCAATTTTCACCTATGTATTTCGAATATGGATCTTGATGGATCTGAAATAAATAGAGTATAATAACAGAAGATACATACTATCTGAGGAGACTATAAATAACACTTCATTGCAGTGTGTGTGAGTGTACATTATCATTTCCATAACAGAATTAATTGTCTCCAGATACGGTGTGAAATTCTGTGCAGAATTACCGGAGTGATCACAGCAAATGCTTTTCAAAAGGACTCTTTAAATTCGTCTGTTGTAGAGTAAGGGGTAGTGAACTTGCAGTTAGATATATCACTACAATGCATTGTCGCACAACAACAAATTGGGATTTCTGTGAGGCCAGTCCAGAGGTGCTGGCAATCAGTGAAGCCATATCTAGCATCTTGGTGCTAGATCTAGCATAATCCACATGCATTTAGCATCTAGCATCTTGACTTTAGCATTCTGGCCAAATCTAGCATAATTTCATTTTACCCTCTGTTAAACAGAAAAAGAACGAAAATTTAGATGGTTCAAAGACCGTCGGGAATTATTCTTTTTAGTTGAAGCGATGGTTGGAGCAATGAAACCAGTCAGTATTTCTGCGGTTGTAAATTTTTGTTGGATTCAGAGCAAACGCAAATGTTCAAAAATAGCAAACGTGACTCTGCAAAATATATTTACTTGCCCATAATTTTATTACTGCCAACTGACACCTGAATGTGTGGTTATCTGGGATGTTTCTGTTCCTTTCAATTTACAACTTGAGATGGGAGGGATTTGAGCGTCAGGGGACAACTGGTGATTACACTAAAAGAAATGCTTCAGGGCTGTTTCGGAAGCAGCATGTTGTGTATATATTTCTTAAAATGTTATCCATTCATAAAATATAAATTCGACAATCCTCCCCTATAACGTACCATTTATCATCATTCCTGACAGCGTCATATTAGATTTGTACATGAATACAGTTAATACACTTCATTAAAATAATGAAGATAAGTAGGGGCGGGTCTTTAAAATTAGTTAGGAAAGAAAATCTGGCATAATTTACAAAGAGTCTCGAGTGTGGCAACCCTGCTGGCAATTGTAGAGAATCCCGGTCAATCCATTTGTTCGAAAACAAACAAGTGAATAATGTGCCAGGCATTCATATTGCTGAAACCATACCAGATCAGTGCAGGTCCTCGAAATTGCACTTCAGGGATAAATCAGTATGAGAACATGCTGAGGCATTTTACATGAATAACAGCACCGTCAAATAAATATGGACCGAACAGTTATGTTCCAGACATTCCTACTCGAATCATCAAATTGGGAGGGTTCCCTTCCAACTCTTCAAAGAAATGGGAATTTTCTTTCTCCCACAGGTAAGAGTGACCAGAACGCCATGAGCATATTCCTTTTCTGCCGAAGGGGGCAAAAACATTTCAACTTATTTTGTTTCCTGTCTAAAATTATTTTACAATTTTATCTGAAACTAAGAATAATGCATTGAAACTACCTCGTATGTTCTCTAATAGGTGTAATTATAACTATCCACTGGAGACAATGTTTGATTTGGGGAAGGGATAAGTTCATAACTTCAAACATTTTCTCTAATACTGATCAATTCCCAGAGTACCCACGATTGAACAATCGCTTACACGTGACATATTGTTTCAGCTTGTAATCATCACTTAACAAACTAAAATAATACACCAAATACAAACAATGCAACAGTGAAAAGTACTTGCAATCAACGGCGCCGACTTTCCAAAATTTATGGGCGTGCATATCAATGACAGGATGTGTTATATGTTTTCAGGGGAATCTCGATATTTTTTGATCGATTTTCTTTTAGTTAAAATATTTTATGAACACTATCATAAAGGATAGTGCTGTGATAAAGTAAAGCATACCATTACTATAAGGATAAGTTGGGCTGCCCAGGCACGTAGCCAGGGAGGTCCGGGGGTTCGGGGCCCCCCTTGAGACCAGAAATGAAAAAAATAGGGAAGGATGAAACAAAATGAAATGAGAAAAAGAAGGATAATCGTTAAAAATAAACTACAGAAAGTTTTTGGTTACTCTTTCTTATGAGGTAATTTGTATTACTTGAAATACATGGTTGCGAGGTGAGCGATATATCCTGGAAGAGTCAGGGAATTTGAAATTTCTAGAAAAGTTGCGGAATTCACAGAATTTCTGCTACTAGTCAGGGAGATTTCAAGCTTCCGAAAGCATAGTGCCGTTGTGTAACAGCGTGGACATTTTTTTATCATAATTTTTCGTCATCGCATCCTTGCAATATCAAACATGTTATTTCAAAAACAATTTTCTACTGCTCCTTTAACCTGTTATTTGAAACAGACAGTAGTTGACGGAATAATAAAAACAAAAATATATGTGGTAAGAAAGTTCTGTTAGCATTTGATTCAACAGAAAAAGGAACGCAGATATTGTAAAATATTTTACAAGACATTATTGAGTATGTACTTTCTATAATGTACTTTTTATAATAGTTGAGATCATAATGAAAGGAAAATTGTTATATTTGAATAAACAGAGGAAGGATGTAAATATTGTATACTCTTTTTCAATACGTTTTTTTCTTATAATTTTACTCGAGATTTCTTCATAGTTTATTAAAATATTTACCAACATATTCTCACAAACCAATATATGTTGATAGTAAAGCAGTTTAGATTGATCGAGCTCCTGGGCCTTAGAATTTCATGTCCCCCCCCCCTCCCGTTACGAAATCCTGGCTAAACGAACCAATATATGTTCCAGTAAAATTGTTTAGAATGATCGAGCCCCTGGTGTGATGACCACAGTATTTCATGTCACGGAGCCCCCCCCTCCCTCACGAAATCCTGACTACGTGCCTGGGCTGCCCTACCTCAGTTGGTAGTACGGCTGACTTAAACGCAAATAAATGGGTTCAGACCCGGGTCCAAGGTTAAGGATAAGTTACTGTAATGAATATTCTTAACGTATGTATCGTTACATTAAGTGTATACTTTAAACAGCTTACATGATGCACAATGATTGCAAGACTCAATGATATCAACACATTACTAAAAGAAATGTGACATTCATACAAATTAAAATTTAAAAAAATCATAAAAGCAAATAATTTTAATGGTATTGCAGAAAGAACTTGCAAGGATTTGTTGTGAACATAAACTATAAAGTGACTAACTTAAGTATGTTGCTTGATTGCCTTTGCACAAATACATTTGAGTCAAACAATTATGTTTTAGAGGTTACAAATTTTAACTTTCATCTCAATGTTTTAATTGCTGCTTATTTTTTGATAAAGGCAAGTGAGAAATATTTATTTTGTTTCTATCAAACTAAAAATCTTGCGGGTGCGTCGCACCCACAAGATATTTTGTTTGAGTGCTGGAGCCCCGAAGCACCCATCACGTAGTTGGCAGGCATGCTTGCAATGAAATACAGTGTGTTTGAAAAAGAACCCCCTAGTTTTAATGTGTCCTAGAATCTGTACAAAGTGACATACACTATTCTAGTTTGTGGTGCTTGATTCATCAACTCTCCAAGTTTGGCTCCCCTGCAGTTGGCAGGTCTGCTTGACCTTGACACGGCACCAGTGCTGTTCTTTTTAACTGTGTTTCCTCAGTTCAGTCCAGGCAGGCGTGCAGTGCAGAGCAACTCAGCAACAATGTGCAATCCGCAACAGAAAGCGCAGTGTGTTATTTAGCTTGTGAAAACTGAGTCAGTTGTAACAGTGCAACGTAAATTTAGACGTCAGTATAGTGGTGAACCATCTACAGCAAAAACTATCCGTCATTGGCTAGAGTCTTTCAAGAAAACTGGTAGTGTTTTAAAAGCTAAATCACCAGGTAGACCGAGAACTTTTGAAGATGTTGAACAGATCCGTGTTTCTTGTGTTGTGTTCGGAGCCCGAAGAAGTCATTGGCCAGACGTAATTATAGGAGTGCCTAAAGGTACTGTGTATGATGTGTGAAAAATACTTAAGTTGTGCGCCTACAAATTGCAACTGTTACATGAAATTAAACCTACTGATAAAATCGAAAGGTATGAGTTTGCTGCTGACTTTCTACACAGAATTGATGATGATGTCATTTAAAAAAAAAATATATATCTTTCCTGATGAGCCTACATTTCATGTCAGTAGAACAGTTAATCCTCATAACTACAGAATTTGGGGGGGCAGAGCATCCACATGAAGTTATTCAGCATTAATGTGACTCTCCCAAACTTAATGTCTGGTGCGGTTTGATGGAAGATCTTGTGATTAGTCCTTTCATTTTTGTAGAAAAAACAATAAACGGGGATGTTTACTATGACATGCTGATAGAATACGTCTTTTCCCAAATGGACGATATTGAGGCGGAAAAGGGGCTTGTGTTTTTTCAACAAGATGGCACCCTACCTCATTACAGTAACTATGTGCGTGTGGCTCTAGATACTCGCTTTCCAGGAAGGTGGATAGGCAGGACTGGCCCAATACCTTGGCCATCACGAAGCCCAGACTTAACCCCACTGGACTTTTTGTTTTGGGGCCACATAAAAAATGTTGTGTACAGTGAAAAGATCAGTTCATCAATCATTTACGGGAAAGAATCGTCGCGGTGGTTGGGACAGTTACACCTGAAATGTGAATATGTGGAGAGAAGTCCAATATCGTCTCGACGTGTGCAGGGCCACAAATGGATTCCACGTTGAAGTCTACCAACATTAAACAAAACTTGAAGGAATTCTCTTTCATGATATGTACTCATTGATGTAAGTTTTCATTCATTTCCCAATTAAATTTATACTTAAAATTAGGGAGTTCTTTTTCAAACACCTGTACAGTATATGATAGATATCACTATTTCCAATGAAACATACAGGAAGGCCATTGGTATTCACTTACGAGAGAGGATAATTCGTACATACTATTCGTATATACAGTCGATATTCACTTACGACTCGTACATTGGAGGATAATGAGAATTTCGGCTCATCCTGTATGTTCAATAAAAATATTTAATTTTATTATACTCTTATATCCTTGCTATTTTAATCATCCATGCTTCATAAAAGATGTTTTTTCTATGGTGTGTATGTCCTGAACCACATTTATTGAATGAAAGGTGGACATTGTGTTGAAACATTGTTGAAAAGGCACAGGAAAAGCAAATGATATTATGGCTAAGGAGCAAGACTTTTACTTCATCAAAGATATCTAAGCAATGATGGCCTAAAATGTCAAATTTTTACCCTTTCAGAAGATTCGAATCGATTGAGGCGAGTTTGTTTACTTTAAATTAGGGTAGAGTATGTTAGGTTGCTTAATATTGTAACTCCATAAAGTGTGTATATACTTCTATGTTTAAAAACACTCAATAACTTACACTAAGCTTATACGAAATTTATTCACACCAACATAATGGAAACCTGATACATTATTGTTTCTCTTGTATATTTCACTGCTTCCCCCCTTTTCTGAATCCTTTCTATGAAACTTACCCCAAGAGAAATAATAATCTAAATTTATCATTAAGTCTTAAATTTTAATTTTAAGTTTTGTATTTTTCAATTAACATTTTCAGAGTTGGACATATCTCTTGTAGTAAGTAAATAAAAGAAAGAAGATTAGAATGCGTCTCGAATCGGGTCCACACACATACGTATACTAAACTTTTAAATACAAAATTTTGGGATTAAAATTTTCTAACAGTTTACGGTTAATCATTTTGCTTATCGAAATACTGTTTCTATGATATACACCGTGTATTTACGTGTTACTTTCTGAAGGAAAAACACTTTTAAAGAGTATTTTTAAAAATTCCATACATCTTTCTAATGCATTGCAAGTAGTGCTCTCAACGGGTTGGGTCGGGTCGGGTTACCGTTCGGGGAAATGCCCGAATAAGCCGACCCGACAACCCGACCCGACGCGACAACACGACCCGAGCTGACCCGACTGACCCGACCCGCCCCTTTTGAGAGCACTATGGTCACGACACTGGGTGAACGCCAAAATGCACTCCTATTGAGAATTAAACCCGGACCACGTGTACCGAAGTCTTACACGTTAACCACTAGCTAGATCAAGCGGAGGATTTGTATATGCATCTTAATGAATATTTGGCACTTTTAAGGTTTGGTTATTTCTTTTTATAACATACCAATGCCCGACATGGGAGAAATTTATTTTTTTTCCTTGCTGTAGTTCCATGTGACGAAATTTTTCTTCAAGGTCAGTGTTCTCACCTGCTCGGACGGCAGGGGGTCTTCTCGGAAGGCAGTAGCAAGAGTCTCTTGGCGGAGACAAAAGGAAATCGTTTAACTACAATGATAAGGGTTGAGGAAACGGGAGAACACCTGTGATTTTTTCCAACCCTTCAACTTTCATTACAAAATAGGTTCCTATGATTCCGGGACCCGCGCTACTTTGATTTTTCTTTCTCGGTAATCAAAACGTATTTTACAGTATATATAGTTGCAAGTAAGAAGATACATAATATGAATTTTGTAATTTAAAATTTAAAAATACACTATGATAATTAATTATAAAGTACTAATTTTATTTCATCACTTTCAGCCCAACAAATGAAATTCAAACAATTCGCACCCTGGGTCTTGGTCATCAATACTGCGTCTTATTCTTTGTCTTGCACAGTCAAGTCTTGGTTCTGCATTTCGTAGTCTTGGTGGTCTTTCATGCTATACAAGAACCAAGAATGTTAGTCTCATCGGTACAAATGAAGACCAAGTGTGATTTTGATTATGGTCTTTCATACTATACAGAAAGCAAGAAAATATGCTAATCGCTACTTGGTGATCACCAAAACAAGACCAGGAGCAAGATTATTATGCACTTCGTCTTGCATATCTAATCTTTATCTTGTTCTTGTATCGATGTTCTTGGGCTTAGTGAAATAAAATGAAATATTCAGTTTAAGGTCCCTCGATTCTGCACCGAGGCTAAGGGATATGGTGACCATGAGAAATGAATGAAATGGTGGAATGAAGAAAGTGGGAGGAAACAGAACCCCTAGAAATCCCACTGCACGGCGTTTCTCCAACACAAAGCCCACTTAGCACAAGTTGGGATCGAACCATGGACACCATGCACCAGAGATGAATTCTCTACCACTGAGCCACCGCCGCCCTGCTTGGGCTTGGTCGCCCATATCCAATCTTTCTTTTGGCCTTGCTTAAACAACTTCTAGTTTTGTTCTAAATCCAGACTCCATATTGGCGTAGATATTAATATTACAGTCGATTGGTAAAATCAATCTTCCACATTTAAAAATTAAAGTACACACAAGTACAAAAATAAGCATTTAGCATAAAAACACTAGCTGCAAATGTTCAAAATAGATTTATGGTTTCTATAAAATCAATTGAAAATTGCTATTTTTAATTAGACAGTTAGTGAAAAACAGCAGCTTTCGACTCCAGCCGAGTTTAAGCTCAACCTAAACTCAGTCGACCAAAGTGAACTGATCAGACTGACCCGATCCGAGCTGACTTGACTGACCCGACCCGATAACCCGACCCGAGCTGACCCGATTGACCCGACCCGACAATCCGACCCGACCCGTTTGAGAGCACTAGTTGCAAGCCAAAGTAGAATTGGTTTCATTTACTTTAAGTCCTTCATTTAGTTTTTTTTTTTTTATTTAACAAATCAAGGACACTACTATATATCGTACGAGTGGGGCAGAAAAGAACAATTTTAGCTAATATTAAGAAGAGCAAGATAAATTGGTTGGGACATTGGCTAAGAAGGAAATATATCATGAAGGAGTGCTAAAGGGAATGATGACAGAAAAGAGAGGGAGAGGGCGAAAGAAACTACAATTAATGGACAATATCAAAACAGAATAACCTTACGAAGAGGTTAGCGGAAGACTGTGGAGTATGAAAGCCTCTCAGCTGCGGCAAGTGACCTGCCAATAATGGCAGAATACCTATGATGATAGTTTGTAAGTTATACACAATCCAATTTATAAGTCAATTTATTGAGCATAACGGAAACGTAATAAATACTACTTATATAGTAATTAATAGCCATTCCTGAACAGAGAAAAAAATAGAAGTCAAATGAAGGATGATTTTTTTTATGACTATGCGTATTTTATTTGTTACAAAATAAAAGAAATCTATTTCAAATGCCAGGTAATGTATTTATTATATAAAATAATACTGTAACGAGAGATGTGTAACTGTTAAGTAAAAAAAAAAAAAAAAAAAAAGTTAATCTTATTACGCTAAATGTATCGCTTTAAGCATGAAAAACATAAATGTGTATATTTAAAAAATTGAATAGAATTAAATCCAGCAACGAAGCTAATACTGCAGAGAGCGATGACTTGTCTTAACCTAAATTGACGTTGATGGACATAAACGAGTTAATAAAACAAGCTAGTGTATACATCCAGAAGGGATCAAAATATATAAGCTTCTACGTTTAACAAGATATTGCATTTTCATACAGTACAGTTTTCCTGAAGAAAACTTTTTCTGCAGATACGTTTACTAACAACAGCTGATATAATATAGTACATAAATATCTGATATTAATTTTTAGGGAAAACGTAATTAAGATTCTTCGTGTTCTTTGTTATTTTGAAACCACTTTTTTTTTTAAATCTTTGTTTACTTACACTACTTATTTCCTTCAAACCTTCAGTTCGCTCTGTATTGCAGGTTAAAATCGTTAAAAGCTCTAATTGTTTACAATTAAGATGATTTTTTGAAAAGTTTACCCACCAACCATCCCAAACCCCATACCAAGTTTGGAGCTTTCAGAGCACAATGGAATCAAGTCCAAGTACCAAAGTTCTGCGAAAAATATATATATATATATTTTTTTTACGGAACGTTTAAGTACTGTACATACAAAAGTCAACCCCGTTTTTTTTTTTTTTTTTAACATTTGAGAATTATTTACAATATCTGGACATAAATGGTTTAAGCTCTAAATGGAACTTCAGATTGAAATCTTAATGACGAAATATGTCCAAAATGACCCAAAGTGATCTTAACTCCCATGCATAAAACGCGCCCTTTATGAAATTATTCAAGAACGTGGTAACTAACTGATTCATACTGGCTTTGCTATTTTGAATAACTTAAACTAAAAAAAACTCAAATCACATAGCAAATCAACGTTTATTTATAAAATAATAAATGTGTGACAGTTTCGCCAACCAACTGAACAGACTTCAGTTTCGCTTCATCAGACACTCTGTCTCATGAGAATTGTTCAGTTAGTTGGCGAAACTGTCACACATTCATTATTTTATAAATAAACGTTGATTTGCTATGTGATTTGTGTTTTTAGTGTATGAACCTGGTTTTACACAACTTGTGTTGATTTAAATCATTCAGTAGCAAGCAATACCGCAGATAATGAATACATTAGCGTCAGTGGCGAATCTAGGCCAGGGCCGGGGGGCCTAGGCCCCCCCCAGTTTTTTTCCGTGACAAAGTAATTTAAGCTATTATTTATATTTTTGAAAGTTTATATATTACCTATCAAATTCTGGGTACTGGCTGCCCCCCCCCCCAGTTTTTACCTTCTAGATTCGCCACTGATTAGCGCAACTTGTTAATATTAGAAATTAGCGTGACGTACATACTGACAGACTGAAACGCTCGGTTTTCCAAAGCTGGCGATTCCTTAATCTGTATAAGACATACTAAAAGTACCAGATAAAACATTCCTGATGCAAGTAATGCGTGCTATTTGTTACCCTAATATTGTTATCCTGATGCATTTATCATTTGGATGCTCTACATTATCCGTCGTTTATCTGTACGCTATCACTTTATTATACTAGGGCCTATAAGGGTTATCTGTATACAATAAGTCCCGTTATCATTATTCGGGTAGTTGAGATAGTGTATACTACCCAATTTTCCCATAGGTGTGACACGCCCCTCTTTCGTCACACCTGCGATGTAGTCACATGTTCTTCTTTGGATGTTTCGGTTCCCGGCGGGAGCTCATGTGGTTCGGATTCCACGTTAATCAGTAGGTCCACGTCTCATATAGCCTCGCTGCTGAACGGGATGCTAAACTAAAATCAACTCAACTCAACTCTTCTTTGGATGCATCTTCTATTATCATTACAGAACGGTCTTCCTTCAAAGCAGCAGAAGACGAAGAGTAGGGTAAGTAGTCAAATCAACGCAACGGAAAAATTTAGAACACGTCACACTACGTGAACGCGGAAGCACTCATATATAGGCGACATGAACGGCCCGAGTCGCCAGCTTAGGATGACATCCCAAGCAAGAAAACATAAACAAACGCTTCCAGATGCGGATTGGGGAGAGTCTGTACCCAAGGAATATAACATAAAAAAGAAATTACCATTAGATATAACATGAAATCAAAATTATCGAAATGGTGATTAAATCTCCAAATACTATTCAACCTGTAATGAAATTAGTTAACACCATACATGCATATACAAAACATAAACATACATATACAAATATAGATATACATACATAGTAACACATTATCTGTACACATTGTTTCCCTATATTTTCTTCCTGGTTTTATCCGTTTTCTTCCATTCATCCAGTAATAAGTAAATAGCTATACGGCTTTCATTTTGTAATTACATAGGCCTCAAATTAATCTGTAAATAAAATATGTAAGTATATGCTAGCATTCGTTATTGTAATTGTTTTTAATGCAGTTCCTTATGCTTATTATGTAACAACTGGAAATAGAATTATTTAATTATGACAGCTGACAAATATGGCTTGAATATTATTGTTTAGGTATTATTAGCTTTCGTAGACACATTTCCGAATTATGCTTCATAGTTTCATTCTCATTAATCATACATATATATCTATGCAATAGACTCATTTAACTGTGCACTATAATCATTAATAATATGCATACAGTATATTTTATTTTGTTAATTCTCATCGAAGCTGCTTCTTTAATTTAATAAGATTAAATTTACAGTATCTTACGACCATTACCAAATAATTACCTATCAGCTGTACGAGCACAATCCTGTAATAAAAAACATCCAGTAATAAAACGATATTATAAGGAAATTCACAAATGTAGCATATACTAGAACTTCGGGAATCTTCATCCTAACCATTAACCTCATTAACATGGATACGCCTTATGTCTTAAGTGGGAAGTTATATGATTATAATATTTGAGTGACATTTGCTAACTTGTGATCAGATAACGGGTCATCATTCACTTGAAATTTTGACGAAGTTCAAATAGGATTCAATTCATATCGGAAAACATCGGATTTTGTCAATGAGAACCCGGAGTGGGTTCACGTATTAGTACTCCACAACTTCAGTTTCCATCTTGCTTGAATAATAATGTAAATAAACTTTAGATATAATTATAATTAGATGCAATTCTACGTTAAACTTTCAATCAAAATATATTTACATAAATCATCCAAACTTTTCCAATTCCACGATTTATTATTTAAAACAGCCAGTACTTCAAATTCACCTTTATAATAAAATCTCTTCTTTTTTTGGTTTGTTTATTTTTCATTTTTTATTTATTATTTTATTATATTTTTTTGTATGTTAGAATTTTATGGTGCAGAATTGTATATACAAAAGCAGAGGAGTGATTCTTGAGAGTAAAACAAACAAAAAAGTTCCAATAAACATAGGGCGAAAACCCCATCATTTACGTGTTATAGGCTGCCGAAAACATGGTAAAATGAAGGCCCAAAGCTCCAAAACTATGGGACCTACTGTAGTCGGGCCAAGACTTCACTTAGGAACTAGTATGTGCTCTATCCAAAAATACATGTTTTAAAATCCTAAGGTACGCACGCAACAGTTTTTATGGAGGTAGTTGGAGAGTACTTTATATCATATACTCGTAGTCAAACTTCCTCTATAAAATTGTTGTGGAAGCACCTCAGGATTCTGAAGCACACATTTTTGGATAGGGTACATACTAGTTCCTAAGTGAAGTCTTGACCCAAAGACGGTAGGTCCCATAGTTTTGGAGCTATGAATCTTTAAAATTCATTTTTTCATGTTTTCGGCAGCCTATAACACGTAAACGATGGGGTTTTCGCCCTATGTTTATTGGAACTTTTTTGTTTGTTTTATTCCCAGGAATCACTCCTCTGCTTTTGTACAACGAATTGAGCGCCATACTGTATTTATTAAAACGCCCTACCCTCATAGAATACGCTTTTAATCAAATTGATACTATTAAAAAACACAGCTTGAAGTGGGGACTATCTTTCAAAAGTCATTTCAAACAGGTCAGATGTTTTCATGACGCTGAAAACTATGAATTCGACACTAATGTCAGTCATGTTTGATATTTTACTTTAAACCTCCTCCACTCTACCCTCTGCAAATGAGGATGAACTTGAACATAAACCGCATTGGAAACGTTACTATTTCTATCAGTGATCCCGAAAACTATAAATTCGACACTAATATAGGTTATTTTCAATTATTTCTCCACGTCACAATTTCACTCCCCCAGGGTACTAATGGGGGCTGAACTTTAACTTAAATGACATCTGGAGTATTACTCTTTATCTATGTAAGCGATCTTAAAATCAATAGATTCGACACTAATATCAGTCGTTTTTGATCATTTTTATGTCTGCCTCTCCCATTCCCCCTAGGAGTGCTCAGAAAGTCTTCCCCCTACTAAGAGCTGTACTTGGACTTTAATCTGCCACCAATTAATTTAGCAACGCTGAAAACTAATGATTCGACATTAATTTCAGTCGTTTTCGACATTTTTAGCTCACCATTTCACTCCCTTCTTCTCAAGGAGCTAATGGGGACTTAAATCAAACTTCAACGGCATTGAGAGTGTCACGATTTATCTAAATAAATCGTGACACTAATATAATTTAATATGTCGTTTCTTATCGTTTTATATGTCTCCTTTTCACCTCCATTAGTCTTATCCCAACTGGAAGCTGACCTTGGACTTAAAGGGCACCAAAACTGTCACCAATCAACTTAGGGAATCCGAAAACTGGATTAAACATTAATATCGGTCATATTTAATTATTTTTTACATATTACCTCCTCCCACTAAGGAGTACCAATGAGGGCTAAATTTTGATTGAAACTTTATCGGAAGTGTCACTGTTCATCTTAGCGACTCTGAAAACTAAGATTCGACACTAATATCAATCATTTACATGTCTTCACCTCCCACTCCCCCCTAGCTGTACTAGAAGGTCTTGCCCTGACAGTACTCTTTTTCATGTGTACCAAATTTGGTTAAAATTGCGGCAGGGGTTCAAGAGTTCTACTGGAACACACACACACACACACACACAGAGAGAGAGAGAGAGAGAGAGAGAGAGAGAGAGAGACCTATATTAATTTTTATATACAATTAATAAAAAGGATTGAATTATATATTCCACAAATCTTCCCCTTAGGCAAAGAAAAATTATGACAAGTTAATGGCCTTAACTCTTGCCCTTACCCTCGCTAGCCGAATGCCATAGGCCACTGTTGGTAGAGTTTCTGAAATTCTTAGCTTAATGTCTTGCTCAGTCCACTGTTGCTAGAGTTTTTGCTATCCCTACCCTAATGCCTAAGAACACTATTGGTACGCCTCTTGCAATTGCTAGCGTAATGCCTTAGACCATTGTTACTAAAGGTCTTCTAATCGCTGGCCTAATGCATCAGACTACTGTTGCTAGAGCTCTTGAGATGATGAACATAATGCCTTGCCTAGATCACACTTTCTAGAGCTCTACAATCATTAACTTAATGAATTAGATAACCGTTGCTATAGAGCACTTGCGACGCTAGCCTAATGCCTTTGATCACTGCAGCTACGCCTCCTATCATCGTTAATCTAATACCTTAGATCACTGTTGCTAGAGCTCTGCAATCGCCAGTGTAGTGACATAGGCCACTCTTTCTAGAGCTCTGCAATCTCTATTGTAGTGACGTAGACCATTCTTTCTAGAGCTCTGCGATCGCTGGTATAATGATTTAGATAACTGTTGCTATAGTTTTTGTGATTGCCAGCCTAATACCTTAGACCATCGTTGCTACGCTTCTTGCGATCGCTATCGTAATGGCTTAGACCACTGTTGCTGTGCTTCCTACGATCGTTAATCTAATACCCTAGACCACTCTTTGTAGAGCTCTGAGATCGTTAGTCTAATGATTTAGATAACTGTTGCTAGAGCTTTTGCGGTCGCTAGCCTATTACCTTAGAACACAGTTGCTAGCAGTAACATATATTAGCTATAGGCTACCGGGTATCGGTGCCGGCGGGTAGCCATATAACATGACAAGAAAAAGTTAATAAAATATGTGTAAATTAATTTACATTAATAAGTTTATATGTATTTTCTTCTTTTAATAATTCCTCTAAATTTTTCGCAAACCTGAATACGTAATAAAATACAAACGTTATTAGCTTGGAATGCGATCCGTCTCGCTTTCTTACAAGATTCAACATTGCAACATGAGGTAGAAACCGATGGCTCATGTCAGGAGCAAGAGTCGTATCACTTGCATGTAGGTCTATTTACTTGCACCTTTCTTCCGTCGTAACAGTGTATTAAGAGTCTTCATCCCGGCGAAATTAAAATACCGCTAATTTTACAGTAAGTATGTGATATCTTCAAATAGATAAAAGATAATTGAAATATGGACCAAGAGCGCCCTAGACATTATTATTTTGCATGAGGTACCGTTATCACAAGTCACCTAGTGGCTTTCCGTTTTCAGCTGTTTAGAAACGCGAAAATAAATGCCGAATGGCTCGAAATCGAAAGTAAATAAGTGAGTCGTGATAACGGTATCTCATGTAAAATAATATTGTCTAGGGCGCTCTTGTTCCACATTTCGATTATCTTTTATCTATTTGAAGATATCACATAATTACTGTAAAATTAGCGGTACTTTAATTTTGCCGGGATGAAGACTCTTAACAAGCACACTGGCTACTGGCAGGTCTAGTTGCCTCTGAGCTCATCGGTCTTCATGGGTGTAGATTATGGTATTTTTCTTCCTTTCTCTTCGGAAGTGGATGTGAATGACATAGTGTGACCGACGTAGAATACCATATAGCGGGCACGTGGGGGAGGGGTAATACTACGAAGAGAAGTACTTTTTTTATTTTTATTTTTGCGAGTAGTTTTATTACAAAAAAAAAGTGATTATAGGTTTGCTTGTAAGGCTAAAAGACAGAACATTATTTTAGATGTAAGGGTAAGTAACAACGGATCTCATTCCGTCTCAACCATGACAAAACTTTCAGACCGCAACACAATGGAAACTGCTTTTAAAAGATTTGTTGACTGATTAGAGTTTAGCGACCCTTGAAGCAATGATGCTATATGAGATGTGGAGCTACAGTTTATCGTGGGATAAGCTCCTACTGAGAATCAAATCCAAGTTTCTTGCTCCAGAGACTCACACTTTAACTGTATAGCTACCAAGGGCGCCGATGATGGGGACTGGGGGGGTGGACCCCACCAATGCTTACGTGGGGCCCCATACTCTTCCCTAAGTTTAACTTTTAGTTACAGCAGAAAGTTTATTCTTACTAGAACATGTGGCAATATTCTTTAGTGAACTTTTTTTTAACGTTACACAAATACGCGTATAGTTAATTCTGCAATTACAGAACCTGCCTTCATAATGACTACATGTATACTGTTCTATGTATTTTTTATGAATGTACCATATTTGGCATAATTTTAAATCACTTTGTCTTAAAATTCTCCTTCATATATGCTTCCTTAAGCCCTTGTCTGCAACCAAACACACATCTGAATGCCCTCTTCCCCAAGTTACAGACAAATCGTCGCCTTTGATAGCTACGAGGGAGCTCCCTTTAAAAGAATCATGGTGCTAAGTTTTTGTGATAGAAGTTGAAGAGAATTGATGACTGAAAAACGTAAAATTTCCGATACTGACGTCATATCGCAAAATCAGTATGCAATATCGTTTACTGCAAGCTAGGGAGCAAATTTCGCGTTGCGTTGACGCTAGTCGCTACTGAATGAGGTCCGAAATCGGAGAAGGTACTTTTTGTTCAATGTTGCAAAGTATTTAATGAGAAACTACTAATTTGATCCAACACGAGGAAATCTTGTGTGATACGTCAACAAGAAAGGCGGCTGTAGAGGGAAGTCATGTTAAAATTAAAATATTGTTACAAGTCAGAACAAGCTAACTGCACATATATACAATGGCGCTTCAGTTAGGTAAGTAGCAACAATTATTAATGGTCTACGCAGGGCCGCGGAGGTTTAGTAGTGGAGCACTTCTGTATGTGACGTGGGGTCCCTAGTTCAATTCCTGCTTCCACCAAATGAACTTCATGGTGGACAAATACCGTGGGCCTGATCTTTCTCGGAATTCCCCGTTTGCTCTCAGTTTCGTCATTCCACCTTTATTACCCATTTCCTTATCACCATCTCGGTTAGTCTTAGTGCATAATCATGAATGTTAAATAATAATAATAATAATAATAATAATAATAATAATAATAATAATAATAATAATAATAATAATAATAATAATAATAATAATAATAATAATAATAATAATAATAATAAAATAATAATAATAATGGTCTGGAGACAAAAATACCAATCACTATTTCTTCATTGTTTATATTATTATTATTATTATTATTATTATTATTATTATTATTATTATTATTATAGCTTCCTCGTGGTTAAGCGATTAGCTTACGCACCTTTAGCGTGGGAGACCCGGGTTCGATTTCCGACCGGAGCTCCTGTCGTTCTGATCCCACGTTAAACTGTAGGTTCATCTCTCATATAACCTTGCTGCTGAAAGGAACACTTAACTCAATACAAATAAAAATAGACTTTTAATATTACTACTACTACTACTACTACTACTACTATTATTACTACTACTACTACTACTACTACTACTACTACTACTACTACTACTACTACTACTACTAATAATAATAATAATAATAATAATAATAATAATAATAATAATAATAATAATAATAATGTATTAACAAGGTCAGCAATAGCCCAAGCCGTCAAACCTCTATATGCCTCTGTTTTTTAGAGCTCTGCGATCGGTTGTCTAATAAGTACAAGTGTTGCTTGAGCTTTTGCGATAACTAGCCTAATGTTTTACACCATTGTTGCTACAAATTTTGCGATCATTAATCTACGTAAAATGCCTTAGATCACTACTGCTAGAACTCTGCGATAAGTAGTCTACTGATTTAGAAAACTGTTTCTTGAGCTTTTTGGATCACTAACTTAATGCGGTAACATTGAAGATTTTTTCGTTCCTTTTCGTAGAATAGTAAAATTTTTACTTGGTTAAGAGATAATTGTTTGAAAAAGGTTTTATGAATATCACATTATATTGCTGTTTTTCGTTTGACAATGTGCTCCGATCTTCAGCTTAAGAACCTGAAAAAGATAATACATCGTTGTCCAGGAAGTTGTTTATTAAGTCCAATTTATTAAAACTTTGTTCTTGATTTTTGTGTAATTAATTACTTCCCAATGACTGCCTATGCATGCTCTCTTGTATGGCTATTTCTCTTATAATTCTATCACAGAATTTTAATGAGTATATCCGAGGTATGTGTGTGTGTGTTTTATATGAGTGTCCGTGGATATCTGCAGCTATGATGACGTACATACATGCGAAAGGAAATATGAGATTATAGTCTTCCTGCACATGTATGTAATACATTAATGTCAGGCGGACGTAATTCGTATTATAACACCAACCGTAGAGGGAATTCAATAAATCGGATTTGTTTTGTGTCTCGTATATGCTAACGGCTTAATATATTGAATTTGCATTGAATTCTCAGGTAGACAAATCGAAATTCGTTAACTGCAAATTTTGTTCTTAATGTATTCAAGCATCTCTCTCTCTCTCTCTCTTCTAAATATAACTGTTTTTCATTTCTCGTGGTTATCTAAATAAACTCGTTTTGTTTTCTGTATCATTTTATTTGTATATCTGAAATGACATTATTTCATTACTTGAATAGCGATTCTTATCTACAATTTACAAGCAATACAAGTCTGAAAACATTAACTAAAAAATACTTAAATTAAAGTTACAAGATTTAATGGTAGTAATCTTAAATTTTTATTAGTACTAGGAATTTTAGATGCTCCAGTTTAATTTTCTTTATTATTATTATTATTATTATTATTATTATTATTATTATTATTATTATTATTATTATTATTATTATTATTATTATTATTATTAGTAGTAGTAGTAGTAGTAGTAGTAGTAGTAGTAGTAGTAATATTAATAGTCTATTTTTATTTGATTTGAGTTTAGTGTTCCTTTCAGCAGCAAGGTTATATGAGAGATGAACCTACAGTTTAACGTGGGATCAGAACGACAGGAGCTCCGGTCGGAAATCGAACCCGGGTCTCCCACGCTAAAGATGCGTAAGCTAATCGCTTAACCACGAGGAAGCTATAATTGTATATATATACATATAATATATATATATATATAACAATGAAGAAATAGTGATTGGTACTTTTGTTTCCAGATCATCATCATTATTATTATTATTATTATTATTATTATTATTATTATTATTATTATTATTATTATTATTATTATTATTATTATTATTATTATTATTATTATTAAAATGTCTAAATTAACTTGACTTGCCAAGAAAACATTAAATAAAAACTCCTAATGGGTTTTTGGTTGCACTATTATTCAGTTTTTTCAATGTAAGGGCATTTTTGCACTTTTCTAAATTTGTAATTTTCAAAACTCTTTTTGGGCTCCTTTGCGGAATTTTATTCCTATAATTAGAGCTAGGAATTTTAAATGCTGCACTTCAATTTTTCTTTTGCTATTAAAATGTCCAAATTAACATGTCTTGCTAAGAAAATATAAACATTTTTAACAGTGTTTTGGTTGCACGTTTTTGAACTTTTTACTTTGGAGCGACGAAAGAAGAGAAGAAAGAATGAGGATCGTAAAGAAGAACCGACTTTACATGTTTCATGGCCCATAGATATCGCAAAAGTGATTTTTCGACTCTATCCGTCTGTTTGTCCTGATATACACTTGCCTAGAAACCACACCGTTTATCGCATCTCAACCAAATTTTAACTTAAGGTTTATATGTAATTCTTCAGGAGAGGGTTCAAATTATCTTCCTACTTTTAAAAGGCAGTTTACTGAGGACTGAAAAATCGAAAATTGGATTTTCTCAAAAACGGCTCTAACGATTTTGTTTGTAGTTTATAAATCCAGTTTTCAATAACGACTTCATACAGTGAAAATCGAGAAGGGTAGTTTACTCTTGGGATAGTTTCTTTTTGGATCTTCTCAAAAACAACTCAAAATAAATATTTCACTAATATCCAGACAATATGGCATAACTAATTTGCTCTTAAAGAATCTACGAGTAGTTGTTTATTCTTGCGAGTGTTTGTTGTCAAAGGATTTTTTTCAAAATCTATCTAGGCAATTTTGTTCATATTTCACAAATAAATTATTCATTAATAACCTGTCAATATGGTATAATTAATTTGATCTGAAAACTATGAAGAGAAGTTTGTTCTTGGGGCGAGTTAATTCGGATAGTTTTCTTTAAAATAAACAATTCGGGCGATTTTGTTCATAATTAGTAAATAAATATTTCACTAATATCCTAACAATATGACATAACTAATATGTCCTGAAAAAAAAAAACTACAAGGGATAAAGGGTATAGCCATAGGACGTAAAACTACAAATTACATTTTATTTCATTATTAAAACAATTAGTACATAAATTAATTTTTATAATATTATAGGTATCCAACGTTTCTCTAGCTGCGGACTCCACGCCTCTTATACCTCCGCATTTGCTCGGTCTACGTCCTCGCATCTCTCATATCCCTTAACCTTAATCTAATCTTATCTTAATCTTAAGAGCTTTCCAGATATAGCCATTCTTTTTTCTTTCCTTATTGAGGAAACATCAAAATATGGTGATAAACAAGTCTAATTACTTTAAATTGGACGTCCATACGCCAAATTCATGTCTCTACCTTTCAGAGATTTGGAAATAATAATTGCCACCCACATTTCTCCCCCTTCCCCGTAGAATTTTCGAAAAAAAAATCCTTCATTAGTGATACCTTACGTCACAAATCCCATACACTGCCAAGATTTCAAGTTTTGAGCGTATCTAGTTTGGCCTGTGCATTGATAAGTCAGTGAGGACCTTTTCTTTTATATTCCAAGTAGCCGTTCTCTTTATGTAACTGTCCAGATATACGGAACATTTTAATATACTAAACAATTTTTTTTGAATAAAGATTATGTTGAATATAATCACCTTCCGGGTACGTTGTATGGTGGCTTTCGACTATATGAAGAATATTGCGCAAATTATTGTACTATGCAGCAGTATGGATGGATACGATAACTCATACTTATGTTGTTAAGTGTAGGCGCTCAAGCAATTAACAATTTGCAAACGCACTTACGAAAGACGGAAGAGAGGGGTGTTTCCTTTTCTGTTTTTTAATTGTAGGAGCAAAAAAACTTATTGTTAGTAGCAGCACTTAACACTTTCTCCCACGGTCATCAAAGTTAAAACAAGATGGCGAACATTATCTTCTTCTATTCTTGGTTTTTTTTTTTTTTTTCATCGAACTTGAAGACAGGAGTAAACAAAGAGAACAATGTTTGACTTTTACACGTAAAGATAAGAAGGGAAGGCAACTTATATTGAGTTCTTTAACAATGTTCTATTAATGAACACATTAAAGAAGATACACTTTCATATTTCAATTATACTTACAGTATATCAAGCCGTATAACCCTAATGTTAGATTTTTAATATGTTCGAAACGCTTTTTTTTATTTTTTGACTAAAAAAAAACAGGAAATTTTCGCTTTTTTAATTTTCTATGATTTTTCTTATTCAAATATCATCTATATTTTCCTGGATTCTACGCAGTGCCTTTAGAATATTTATTACTTATTAACTCTATGTACCATCCGAGCTGGTTCTCTTTATTGGTTTTCAAATTGGCTTTCATTGGTCTTAGGCAAGTGCAAGTTATGCTACCCTATATATCACAAAGGTCATATAGTTGAATAACCACCTTATGCAATTCCTGAATATTATACGCCTACATGTGTGTTGTGTGGGTTGCCTAAATTCTAACTGGCAGAGAAGAAACTATACCATAAACCAACAAACACAAACCCATAATTGTTTTGATATAGAACTAGGGTGGGAAAGCTGCGACCTTCAAAGTCATGCAGTGCGGCCTTTCGGATCTGTTGTGAAAAGTACTTAATTCAATAAGGAATATGAAATATACAAGAAATTAATAATAGTTGGAGAACTCAGATCACAGAAGTGCACCTTGAAGAACAATAGAAGCTCAAACCGTTTATGCTAGAACCTGATGTCTTAATGCTGTCTCGATACAAGCGACCTCAGGGAAGTCACTGGATGAGTAAAATAGCAAATAATGATAATATTTAAACTTTTTATTATGTTATAGTGTTATACATTTTAATGTAAATTGTTATTCTAACGTAACTAATGTAAAATAACTACAGAAATCAAGTCTATGCAAAACTATCATATATGGCCTCCTTGGAACACTAACAATGATAATATGGCCTTTAAAACAAAAAATATCCCCCATCTCTGGCATAGAATTTGGCTTACATCTCGTTCTCCATTCGGGGAACACTTTACTGTGAGAGGGCGGCGATGTTGAAGACGTCGTTTCAACAGTCCAAATGCGCAAAAATTCACTGGACTGCCATCTGGAATGTCTTCAAACGAAATGACACGAATTCCTGGTGGTATGAGTCGAAGCCTTGTCTATATGGATCATCACTGGTTCGCGTTCATTCCACGCAATTATGGAATATCTCTCTGATAGATAGGTGTCAGAATGGTTTCTTGGAAGTATCTTACATTCATCTTCACGTTCTTGTCCATCTTGCGTATCAGCAATTTATCGTTAATTCTGAATTCCGTAACAACCATAAAGCCACGAGGAAAACTTTCCCTTCATTGACGAACAAAGTTGTTGCTCCTCTTGCCGTCAATGTCACGGTATGTGATCGCCAGAATGTGATTACCAGCAGCAAGATGAACATATGATTAATCCATTGTGACAACTTTCTTCCATTTGGAACTCACGAGGTACTTTTCATACAGTTTCCTACAGTTCGTCTTACGTTCAACATTGTGACTTGGAAGCAGATCTTCAGCATACATTTCAACCTGAGGCGCTTGCGAATTGTTTTGTTCAGAGCTGACGGTGCGAAGTGGAATCTCTGGCACATATCACTTTGCGTCGGGGGATTTTTTTTTTTTTCACGTCAATCGACGGATCCTCCTGAGCACTACGAGTGTCACTGTGCTTGCAGACTTTTTCTTGCTGGTTTTCGTGACTGAATGTTTGCCAAGGGGAGCCTGTTGTGTGCAACGGTCCACAATAACTTTTGCAGTAGCCACCCTGAGTATTAACCCACTTTTGCAACACTGTTTTACTATGTGTACGTACGAAAACAGCATGTAAAAGGTTCATTATGTATACCTCCCAATACTGGTTTAGTTTCGGCGGTATTTGATAACACTCACTATCAACACTCACGCACTTACAAGGTCAGACACAACACTGCTCCCGTCATCAAACCCATATTTCCAGCATGATACGCCACGTAGCACGCCAGGAATTAATCGAAAATAGCGGATATACAGCGAACAACCTTCTGAACTACATTTGCAGAGTAGATATTGCTAAAGTTATTAAATATTCACTAAACTATTTTTATAGTAGATCATTATACTAATATATCTGCAAACAACTTGCTTTAACTAGAAAATCCGTTGCGTCCACCAATGTTTTTTCTTTCTTATCGAGTGATTGATTATCCTTGAGCAATCGATAATTGAGTTTTTCCCCCTCAGAATGAGGTAATTAAACGCTTATTCATGTTATAATGAGAAAGAAGATGGAATATATTGTTACTTTTTCATTAAAGTTGAAATATTCAAATAAAGCCCAAAATTCCCCAGGCAAAAATTCATGAAGGAAAACTTAGTTTCTTTTTTAAAGTCCGGACGAAAAATGGCCTGTTCTCGAGCACTTATATCTTTAGTATCATCACAGGATTATACATGACATACAGGATTACACATGACACTACATAATGATTATAATATAGGTAAAAAAAAATAATGCATTTATTTTAGAGCTACAGTACATAAGGAGATTTAATATGTTTTTTTTTTTTAATCCACAAGTACATTAGCAGTAAGTTGAAAATTCAGGGATATACTGAGAAATCAGTAGGATTGGCAACGTTGCAATCCCGTAGGTACCGAGTTTAATTAGCGGCAAGCAGGCAAATGATAACTCACATGGCAACATCTATTAGGGTAACTTTTTACTATTAGGAATTATCATGACGCACAAGACATTTTCCTGTTTTTAAGTAATTCTCGTTGTGCCCCTTGTCTTTCTAGAACCAACATTGCAAAAATCTTAAGCAAGTTTGAATAACATTCTAGGATAGTATGATGGAGACATGTTTTCTTTTTAATTAGGATAGCATGTAGTATTCTTTAACACTGCCTTTCTCTGTGGATTACGTGCTGTGATTAGTGCAAAAATGGTCAACAGAACACTGCAATATGGAAATTCATAGTTGCACTAACACTGGAAAACATTCGTCGCATAGACCCTCCTCAGAAATATTTGTTCATGATACATACATGATACACAAATACCGTGTATGACAGTAAATAAATTGTTCTTGTAATAGAACATACATGACAGTAAAAAAAAATTGGTTCACAACTATTGTAGTTTTTTTAATTAATTTTAACATATCATTGTTCATACATGGTAATTTAATGTATGTAACTTAAATACTTAGTACTAAAACCAGGGGTAAAAGTGGATCTGAAAGGGTAGGGGGACGGATGACGTCACGCCGTCTCCCGTGCCTATCTTTCCTCATTGTATTTTTTTAGAAAGCAGGAGGACGCCACAGATATTTCCTAGAAGTGGGAAGACGACGTCCCCTCGCATTTCCCCCCACTTTTACCCTTGACTAAAACTGATTACTAGGTATGTATATGGTAACGTTTTACTATAAAATGCATATTTTGTTTGGAAATTTTAGCAAGTTACAATTATTTACATCGCGGCTTGCCATGCTCTTTTAGAAATTTACCTATGATTTTGTGCGTGTGTGTATGTGACGCATGCTATACATACGATATTTACCTTACAGTAAAGCCTGATGCAACCAAACTATCACAGAAAAGTGTGGTAGAAAGTGTAGTAATCCCCTTCAAAGGACTCAAACCAAATATTTAAACTGACTTCCATTTTGAGTTTACAATTGATTGATGCATTTTATTTACTTTTTTTTTTTTTTTACATCTTAACGTTTATATTAATAGAAATTTATTTGCCGCAAGCTGTTTATGTTCCACGCAAAAACATTGTAAAATTTCCTTTGGTACAATTTTTTAATAGTAGCTTTGAGCAGTGTCTTCTAAGTGAGATACAGGAATGAAATTTTGACAGAACACTTCCTTACTAGATGGAATATATAGGGTGCCTTGGTCTCTATCTCAAACTTGAATTTTTGCCATTAAAAAATGAATCACCTCCAAATATATTGTACTAAATTTGTGTACATATATATATATATATATATATATATATATATATATATATATATATATATATATATATATATATATATATATATATATATATGATACAATTCATTAAACTTTGGGAAAATATTTCATATTAACATCAGAGAAAATGGTGAAAAATGTTTCTGTCTCTTTCCAAATTGCTTGAGAAAGTAGCATTTCTTTTGTATTTAAGGTATCGTATGAAAATAAAGAACAAATACAGAAGAAAACCTTCTCTGTTCGAGGACTCGAAGTGATATGCTATGGCAGGAAAACGTAAATGTATGGTAATAATAATAATAATAATAATAATAATAATAATAATAATAATAATAATAATAATAATAATAAATTTCATTCAGCTGAATTAGTGTGGTGTAACCGGTAGAGTTGCAAGCCAAACTCCATTTTTTTTTTTTTTTTTTTTTACTTCTGATCAACTTTCATTCCATTCTCTTACTTTTTATTTTTTATGAAATACTCGTAGAATATGCGTAACGTATTAGAATTATTAAGAACTGAACAATATGATACGGAAGGGAATGTTATTTAATTTTCTCCTTAAATATAACAAGTTTGATAATGTAAGTCACTGTACTCATGGATTGGTCAACAAAGTCCAATTTTATTTCGTCCTTAGAATAAATATACGATGTAAGCTTCATGATCTCTGAAGTGGAAATCGAGAATGAATTGTCGTTTCAATAATATGATTTTATTAACAGTTTATTAATGTAACATTTTATTGAACTTTGACATCTCATGGCCTTAAGTTCACAAGTTGTCGTTCCAAGAAACAGAAGTAATTCTTTAACTCCAAGAAAACACTCGTTTTGCGTTGTGAAAAGAAATGTAAAACATACGCGCGTAGTAAAATGTTTGTCTATCAACTGGGTGTCCCGGCTTCGATACCTGGTTCGAGTGGCGCTTTAAGGCTCATCCAGGTGCTTTAGGATGAATAAATTTGATGTCTAGGGAAATAAAGATGCAGAGGAATGTGTTGACTACATACGTTTCAAAATCTGGAATAACCATCCATCTGCCCGCCGTATGACACAGCAGTGGACTTTTCCTAACTTGATAGAGTAAAAAGTTTACACAAAGAAGGGGAGGGAACGAGATAATTGGAATTGAATTAAACAGATATTGTGAGAGTACGATTACTCACGCACGCCTGATAAGTAAATACAAAATATATTGACGTTCAGTTGTTCCCTCACCCAAACTAATCTTGGACAGGGAATTCAACGCTTTGCTAGAAGTTGAATATGAACATTAAGGACTTATTAAACATTTTGGAAAGTTTCTCACAAGTAAAGGATCCATATGGATGAATCGAGTTGCGGGATGAGACATAGTGCGCCTGATAGAGGATGTGAAAATATGCGTATGTGTAAAGATATAGTGGCTCAGCGCCATGGGAAACGAAGGGGGAGAGGGTCAAAGTTGGTGGGAGAAGGATTATGCTATGTTATAAAAATACATCAAATAAACTGTTCAATCGTAAAAATAGTAAAAGAGAGACAATGCAAACGGTGGTAGTTTTACATATTGGCAAAAGAAGAACTTGATTACTTTTTACACTACTTCAAATCTGCCTTGTGTAGTTTTCTGTCTCATACTAGGTTTTGTTTACAGTCAGATACCTTTGAGTTTACGCCAACTAATTAGAAGTTACATTTTTTGCAATGTATAAACATATATTTTGCACAAATTTCCTTCATGTCACAATAACTGATGAAACACAGGTTGAATCTGTGAAATGATAGGAATTGGATTGTTAATAATAATAATAATAAAATAATAGAATTGCAATAACAACTACCTAAACAATAAAATTAGATTAAGAAAATTAAGTAATAGGCCTTAGTGGCTCGTCGACACTCACATGAAAGGCTTTTAACAAAGGAACTGATTAGCATATAGGCAAGAACTTACCCGATTGGATTAGCAAGCAGAAGACCCAGGTTCGAATCCGGGCAAATCCGAACTTTTCAACGTAGGCTAGTTAAAGTTCAATTTTAATCCATACTCAGTGTGATGAGCAAACTTCTCTCCTGTAGAGAGAGAGGAGATATTAGAATAACGGGGAATCGGAGTAGGATCATGAATGGAGACAAAGAATTACGAACTTATTACCTTCAATTTTTCCAGATTTGATATTTTCGGTTTATTTCAATCATTTTCTAACTCACGTATGGTCAGTGTTTTTTCTTCTTTTTTCTTACATGCAGTATGTAGGGAAATAATACATTATACACACAACGAGTTATAATGTCTTCGATGTCTTCATTGCACAGCACTCTCCAAACAATAGAGATTTCATCTTGAAGTGAAAGACCTGTTAAGCATCAGCTGCACAGCAAGAGCCTGATTTGGTGCTCAACAGGCTTACCAACTATTGCCGCCAGCTTGAAATGTTACGTGTAAGTTGGGTTGCATCTCTCCAGGCGTTTGTAATAGTAGCAAAAATACTGGACCTGACCTAATGGAGTTATAGCAGTTAGGGATACAGGCACTTACGTGGCTGACTGTACGACATTACAACTTCAGTTTTTGGCTTCTGATGTTTTCCTATAGCAGTCTATAATATATGTTACCATGGCAATGGCTGCACTACAAGTGTACGCGCCATTGGTGTAGTAGATCTAGGTTCGATTCCCGGCAAGCATTCATGAGGTTCGGATCCCACGTTAAATTATAAATCAACGTCTTTCTGCTAAATTCCAATTTAATCTAATCCAACTGCACTCTGACTACGCTGTATGATTAAACTGAAAGTTTTTATATAACGCCCACTTGAAGCGCAAGCAGTCCCGGGTTCGCTCCCAGGCTATGTAAGTGTGGTGGATAATTTCGTGTCTGGAAGTTTTATTGAAATTCTCCCATATTCTCATTGCACCAATTATTTTACAATTATAATATCCTCTCCTTTAGCCGACAGTGTATGAACGTGGGAGGTAAAATTTCATTTCATTTTATGGGAGTATATTTTTGCGTACTAAAAATAAGTTTCATTGAAATTAATTTTAAATTGAAAAATAATATGAATTGCATAAACTTTTTATTAATAATGACCTCTGAGTTGTAACTTTAAACAATGATTCCCAAAATGAAAATACACTTGAAATAAAAATAAAATAGGTACTATCATTTAATTTAGGATAAAACTATAAAGAACTAAAGAACTAGACATATTTTTGTGTGTATCGTTCTAATTTCCAAAATTAAAGTTCGAACAATAAGGAAAATAGAACTTAATCACTCTATTTGAAGATCAAAACAAACAATCAATTTCTTTCTTTAAAAATAATATATATGAATGATTCTTCAACTGTGAATTTGCATTTGCTTTCACAGAAAGAAGACGTGAAAACAAAAACACAAAAAAATAAAACATGAAAAAAGAATAAATTTAAAAATGCAAATAATATTGATAAACACTGACGCAGTTTCTGATTAAAAGACGGAAAATAACGAGGAAAATGAGAACAACATTAAAAGTAGTGTTGCCAAACTTTTGAACTCAATTATTCGTACCGAAACCTAGAAAGTCTCAACTGTTCATTGAAATGGAATTAAAAATCCATGCATAAACAAATTATGAAATTAATGAAAAACATGCACATACTTAAAATCCGCTCAAAAGCAGATTTATGACCCGAAAAAATGTAAAATTAGTAATATATTTGTCAATTAATTTCAGATCAAAACATTCAGAAAACTCTATTATTTATAATAAATCAGCTCCATTGTTAAAAGAAATGGAGGTTAAATGATCTTTAGAAGTAAGAATAATTCAGCTCTAAAATCTCACACAAAATCACATGACCACTTCACATTTATTATAGGACCTTTGGAACAAAGAAAATCCAGCAAAACTCAACTTTGCTCTGACGGTTATTTGCTCCAAAATCATAAACACACTTTTTAATGCACGATGCCAGTAATTAAGGGTCTTCACTACAACGAAATTAAACTTCCGCTAATTTTAGAGTTTTTCTGTAATATTTTCAAAACAAATAAAAATATTCGAAAAGCAGAAACGTAGTGAACTAGACAATACGATTTTGCATGTGATACCGTTATCACAACTCATCTATTTGCTTTCGATTTGCAACTGTTGATAGATTTAGCATTTTTTTTGCGTGTTTTGTAAATATCGGCATACTAAAAGCATGTAAGTAAATTGTGGTAAAAGTATCACATGCAAAATCGTGCTATCTAGTTCACTACGTTTCTGCTTTTCGAATATTTTTATTTGTTTTGAAGATATTACAGAAAAACTCTAAAATTAGCGGTAGTTTAATTTCACTGTAGTGAAGACCCTTCGCGTAATGGTAAAGATAGTTTTTTTTTTTTTTTAATGATGCTCTCCTTAATTTCTTACAAATATGTGTGTGGGTACGGTGCTTCAGTGTTAGAACGCCTATTCCTGGTGTGGAGGGACATCTGATAGAACCCCAGACGGTGTCCGTGGGTTTTTCCGTTTCCTCCCGCATTCTCATTTAATTAATTCTTTCATAGTAATTTATGTTCGTTAATCATCCGTCTCTTTTGACGTAAAACTGAAATAGTTCATTTTCGTTTCCTTTCTGATGTGTCTCTCACAAAATAGTAGAATCCACTTTTTAAATTGAATGGTTCTGGCCTCCAACACCACCTTTCTTCCAGTACAGTTTTGAGTAAAACGTATTATCCTTACGAGAATCATTTGAAAAGTTCTACGAATGACATACAAAAACATTGATGTACCTTTTGAAAATTGTATTTATATTATTTTTCAAAATAGCCTTTCTTGTTACGCTATTTACTACACAGTTGGTCTTTGGTCCTAATGTTATATAGTGACGTTAAGATCATGATGGCTACAAGGTGTGGCGTGGTCTTCCGAACTGGCAAAACAGTCGTCTCCTCTTACCAGTGACATCGAATGACTTACACATGGGGTTTACGAGCCCACTTTTGTTTTTTTTTTTCTTTTTCATTCCTCGACAAAATGAATAATAGAAATGACATATTTTACCGCACACTACCACTCCAATATTTTAATATTTCAAATTTTACACTGTACTGTTGTTGCTTACTTCTGTCCACAGCAAGAAACTATGTAAATAATTACTATAATATTCACTTTAATTTTATACAAGTTGGAAATTATAACCTATTCTTAAATCTATTTTTTCGTTCCTTCTCAATGAAAGAGGAAAGATTTTCTGTTGAAAGTATCAAATAACAAATGAACAGGAAGCATTAGGAATGTCCACGCTAATTTCTTTCTTCTCCAAAACAATTAAGACATTCTGTTCCTTATTCAAGTAACAGAGAAGATCAGGTTTTACTTACCCCCTATTCTGGCCGAAAACGTCGCCTAGTTTGAATTTGTTGGCAACACCGGATTTCGGAGAATATATATCTGTTTCACGACCACGTAGTAGGCGGAGAAGACTAATACGTCAATTTTCAGGACCACACAATGAGGCCATCAAGAAATTGCAAGAAGTCCAAACTTTTATGCTGTCACGGAAATCAGATTCATCCAAGCATGCTTAAATATGATATGTACTTCTTTTAAAAAAATATACCATAACGTTGAAAGTCTTAGTATCAAGTGAATGAAAGTCCGCCAAGGTATTTTTTTAAGGTTAAGGAATTGTAGCAAAATGTTATGAACAAGGCTGATATTACAACAAAATGATATTCTAACTCATTGATTTTAGTCTTGCAATGACACCGTACGAAGTGAGCATTATCATGATGCAAGATAAGGTTCTTCTTTGACAAACCCAGTCATTTATTATTTCTTTATTTCTTCTTGTACTTGGTCCAAAAGCTTTAAATAATATTCAGAGGTTTCGCCAAGTAGAACGTAGTGAATACGAAGGATATCTTTCTATTCTTTCCACCTTCTTGCCTCCTAGAAGAAAAGCTGAAGTCATAAACTTTCCAGCTATCTTCACACAACATGGCTGCCTTTGAAGATTAAGGTAGAGAATCCGGATATTTCCAGTGCTGTAGCTGCTAAGTGTAGTAGTTAATAGTAGAGTGTTCACCTCCGGAGATTGCGGTCTCTGGTTCGTTCCCAGCTCGCGCCGTGTGGACTTTGTGGTGGACACACACCGTGCTCGTGAATTTTCTCAGGGTTCTCCCGTTTCCTCCCACTTTCTTCATTCCACCATTTCATTTATTTCTCATCATCACCGTTTCTTTTAGCCTAACCGGCATAATCGTGGGACGTAAAAGATTTCATTTCATTTACAGACCAATATACAAACATACAGGTCAAATTGAGAACCTCCCTTTTTAAGTCGGTTAAAAATAACGGCACGCCTTTTTTAATAAATAAAAACGGACAAATCTACATAAAATGTGGAATCAATCAGCAAAAACGGCACGTTTTTACAGCTGGTGGTTCCCGAAAGAAATCGACCACAAACAAAAACGTAGGATTTTAATATAGGCCAGTTAATCCGACTCCACTGTCTACAGCGCATCATCCTAATATGAACATGAAGATTCTTCCTATTTGTTCACTATATCTGTACAGGCCCTTTTACACTCATACAAGTGAAGAACGAGAGGACTCACAAAGAGAATGAATGAAGGGACATTGCCATTATTTAGCTTTCCGCTCCTGACTCTCGCTTGAGATTCAAGGTAAATAACTGCTAAAGTGAAAAAGATACCGGAGATTTGTTTCTGCTATAAGGAAGTTCAACGTTCTGGCTAAATCTTTTCCGTTCACACTTTTTTCATGTACAAAAAGATAAAATTCCTCCACGATAGAGAAAAGTTGCTTTGAAAATGTTCCAGAAAATCGTCGATTTATCGTGTTAACTACATTTTAGAAAAATTCGCCTATGTTTCTTAAATAGAAGCACAATCTATTTCTAAAACTATCTAGACCAAGAATGATCAAAATTGGCACTTTTAAACGCGAGAAACAATCGTTTGCACAAAAAAGGAAATTTTCCTCAGTATTTGTTAGCTCCCGGCGTAAACATACAAGAGCTTGGTACCTTATTTTGTCGGTAACTATAGGTAGGATGTAAACTAAATTTGTTGGATAAATACCCATCGTCTAAAGAATAATTATCGCTATATTAGATAGGCGAATTAGAGCAGGGCAAGCTCGGCTAGTAGTGGTAATTTATTTCTCGATAACTACTCCCCGCATCTGAACGAAATTTGGTGGGCAAGCATCGCGGATACAGAGACTGTGTTTCACACTCTGTACGCCAGGATCTCCTGAGTTCAGATCACCGACTGTGTTCTGCAAGTTTACTCTAGGAATGCCCTAATGACAATGTTAGTTTTATAGGGTCAAAACGTAGCTAAAACATTGAATAGAAAAAATAATGGTAAGTTTTTTTAAATTTGAACCAGAATTGGCAATTCTCCATAAAATTTGGAATCAATTAGAGGAAACGTTACATTTCTAGAATTTGTGGTTTCCGAGATCTCAATCTCAAAAAGAATTGCCCACAAACATATAAACATAACATTTTAATTTGTAAATGCTTTATTTTAGGATATTGGCAAACAAAATGAAACAAGTCGTACTTGATAGAAAAAAAAATACTAATTCTGTTTTTAAGAAAACTTTTTTTTTTTAAATAATTCAATTAATTCATATCGGGACTTAAAAGAAAAGCATGAGCATGCTCTCATATACATTCAATTTATAAATTTTTCAGTTCTCATATATTATATGTAAGCATACCTTAATTTATATAAATAATAAAAAAGAATGTTGTACTATAATAGTAACATTATATTATAACACTAGATTGGATTTGAAGAATTGATCAAGTGGTTGTTTATAAGAGCGCTCCCCATGTTTTTCCTTGTAGTCATGCATAAATGAAATTTAATTGAAAAGTAATTAAATTGAAAAGAGAATTTTTATCTTAACTTTTTGTACGATTTGTTTTATTTTGTTTCTTAAAAACAAAGTATGTCTTTATAAATATTTTTTATTTTATTTTATGCTTTCTTTAGTTATCATTAAATACATTTTCTAAATACATTTTTTTTTTTTTTACTTTTTGTTTTCATATTCAATCAGCTCTTGAAGTCTTATCTTTCAGTGACTTTGACTAGCGTCCATTTCAGCAGGAAAGCTATATGAAACTTAGACCTACAACTTAACGTCAGATCCGAATGACATGAGCTCCCACCGGGAATCACCTTCCATGCCAAAGACGCGTACACCACGAGGGAGCTCTCGTGTTCTTACAATCTGAAACTTAACGGGATCTCCTGAATGTTATACTGTAAATGCTAACTACACAGCATTTTTGATTGCATAACGAATTAGGATATCGTCGTCGGCAATTCAAAACCTGCTATGTGCATTTTGCAGGAGAAACGAAAAACAGTATCCTGGTTAGATTTTTCGCTTTATAAAAGTGATGTTATAAGTAATATTTGATGCTGCACCTCACTTGATACCTTCGCAAGTAACTTGAGAAGATATCAAGTTAAGTGCAGCATCAAATATTACTTATAACATCACTTTTATAAAGCGAAAAATCTAACCAGGATACTGTTTTTCGCTTCTCCTGCAAAATGCACATAGCAGGTTTTGAATTGCCGACGACGATATACAATTAGCAGAGAGTAATCTACATAGATTAGGTGAAAAGTAGTGGCGACACTGTTTTCACGTCAGAGGGCTGTATCTTGTAGCTGAAAAGGGAATTGAGGTGATGAGGTGTATGGAGAGTGGTAATGACGGTGTGTTATGCAGTCCAAAGCAGCAGTGCTGTGAAATAAAAGAAGGAAAGAGGAAAGTGGAAGCGCCATAAGAAGATGAACAAATTCCGATTTCGGAAAAATTCCGGAATTTTTCTGATTTCCAGAATTTTCTAAATTCCGAATTTTTCCGAATTCCGGAAAGTGAAACTTCCGATTCCGGAAAATTTTGTCCATCTCTAATAAAACAAGTAGCCTAGTTGCACCCGAGCGTCTGGCTCTCTGTACACTGTAGCGGTGATTCCCAATATATACATACTGACGTCACTTTTTACTAAAACCCACGACATCATAATGCACTTTGGTTATGGTAGAATTGAGCAGTGTTAGTGCTGTTGGAGGCGTTAACTAATATAGTTTGTCTCACACGGGAAGGTCCAACAAGTTGTCGCTCAAATCTGATTGTCACATAGTACATCTGATAAAGCATCATGAGAAATGAAAATGAGTAAAATTTAAGGTGCTATGGACCAGAAGGATAGGATCTACGGGGCTTCAACATTTGAATATCCAAAAAAATTATATCATGGAAATATATATGTTTAAAGTAAATATCTTGAAAACCATTAAAGCAATCAAAACAAAAGTTGCACAATAAGACAACAAAATGCCCTATCGGAAAAAACAGTGTTGCCAACTTAGCATAAACATATTTTGTTTGAAATAGCACCGAAAATAAAATGTCTTGTAAAGTCTGCATTCATAGGCCGTTGGTATGAAATAACATTTATTTTAAAATTGTAAAATTTCGCGACATACGTACCTTATGTGGCTGAGCGATACACCGGTTGGGAAAGTCTGCACTATAGGTTAAAAATCATGCTTAATTATCCAGATAGAAGTTTCAATTGTTAACAGTTAACAACTTTATTTATTTATTTATTTATTTATTTTGAGTTTGCCCACCAAATTAACATGCGGTTCTTACAAACATTCATTTTGTAGTTATGCGGTACTTCGCTGACGAATATAAATGAATGTTTTGTGGCAACATCGCTTTTTTCTTTCTTTCTTTCTTTTCTTTTTCTATTTTTTTTAATCAATGTATGAAGGATTATAGCCTAAATGAATGAAGGACAAATAAGAAACATAGCAGCAACTTCACCCACTGATAACAATGATAAACAAGTTTTCCACATTTTCTACATTATGTTTCTATTATTATTATTATTATTATTATTATTATTATTATTATTATTATTATTATTATTATTATTATTATTATTATTATTATTATTATTAATAATAATAATAATAATAATAATAATAATTTATGTAAGTGAATGAGCGTTTGTTTGAAATACCGTAATGTAGCAACTCCAGCCAATACCAATAATTCATATTAAAAGTAGAATATTTAAAGATTTTTTGTTGGTATTTCGTATGCCTGCCTTATATTTCACTACCTGATATGAATACTTTAAAAATGCAGTAAAACTCACATGAAGCTGGAATTTGCATAGCTACATCAGCCTTGGGACGATAGAGCTAAAATGCGTTGCTCTTGTATATATAAATTGTTTTACATTTTTTATTCAAATTTTATTTTGTGGTAATTCCTTTAAAAGTTTCAAGTAATCTTCCTTCATTCCCCTTCACCTTTGAAATTTCAATTACACAGTTTGTATCATGAAATTTTTTGTGGATACATCTATAGCAGATAGACAAACAGAATTTATTCATCATGAGAAGTAGTTTTGATCGAATCACAAATACTTAAAAAAAAAAAAAAAAAAAAACAATAATGCAATGGTTCACATTCACATACTGATTCTTTTGGGGAACAAAAATATCAATGATTCTTAAGAAGGAGCAGGAGTGAATTTTTAGTATGAATTAAGAGTCCGATTTAACATGGGCAATATATATTTTTTCATTATATAACTACCGTCTATGAAATTTCCTGGAAAAAAATAGCATAATAATTAAATATAAAGGACAGCCGTACCAACGTAACCTTTATGAACATATTAAAGTTGTAATTAACAATCGATTTCCCTATGAGATATTCGATATTATTAATATAGTATAATTGAACTTGGTTATAGCAACATGAGTTTTTGCAACAACTTCAGCTATTGCATCAAATATTCTATTCAGTGGGACCAACTAGTTGCTCATAATGCAAGTGCTTTTTTGCCTTGCATCCTTCAACATCCACAAACGCAAACTCGTATACAACGTTATTGCCATAAGTGGGTGGTGATGACTTTTGTGAGTGAACTACACGCCAACTCAGTGACTAGTAAATAAAGAGTAACTATATGTCTGTTTGGAAGTTAAAGTAAGGGGGAAGGAAACCTATCGAACCGCATTGCCATTCTTAAATTTCAAAGAATCTGTCTGATACTACATTTCGCATACCCGGTGGAAGACTGTTGCAAGTCAAAAATACACATTTCTGGGAACACGATTTTTAAAGCTTGTTATTCTATCAAAATCACTCCTTGGAATACTGGAATTTGTTTTGTTACGATTATGCAAAAACACTAACAGGAAGAGCTCGCTTCTCTCTCTCTATTCTCTTTTGAGCGATGATAACTCGAAATTTCCTTTTTTTTTTTTTTTTTTTTTTTGAGTTGTAACACTCTTCCACCGGGTGTGCGATTTGTTCTTGAAAACTTAGAGTATCCGTTTAATCCAAAAATTGACGTACAAGAGAATGTGTTGGTCCGCAATCATACGTTTTCTTGGGCATCAATTTTTTGCTAAAAGAATGGTTACAGTCCTTCCCATTAGACTTCATATTTTTTCCTAGTCTCAAATCTGTCCTCACAAGGGAAAGTATTTTGAAGATTTTGCATCGATTCTAGTGAATGTGGCGGCGATGCTGAGGAGGAGCATTACAGTGAACGATTTTACTTATTGCATTCCAGATTCTTTACTACTGATCCCGCGAATGCGTGCCGCGGAAAGGAATGTATGAAAAATAAATAAATAAATAACTTGGTATGCATTCCTAAGTATATTGTTTCGAGGTAGTTCCGGAACTTATTGAATGGACTGTGTATGAAAATGGTCATAAAGCTTAAGCAATTGACTGTGTACTCTATAAGTTTGTAAAAAACTAACATTTTATCATTAATTCTATATCTTTTTCTTTTTCAAGTTTAATTATCGGTGAACCAAAGACTGTATAAGAAATAGATATATTTAAGTTCCCTTTTGGAAGCACGCATCTATAATTGAAGTAATCCACCCAATAAAGCTCTATGGTTCATTTTGGAATGTATTGAGTTAACAGGGAAGTATGATTGACATATACTGAGAAACTTTTATCTTCATTGCTCAAGGTATAGCACTAAAATACTGGCAAACCCTGAGCGGGGCATTGCTGTATATGAAAGAATACTAGTTTTCTCCGTATTTTATGTACTGAAATACGCCATACAGTATAATTACACAACACAAATTAGGAGAATTTGCTGGAGAATGCTTATTGATGACACTAATTTTGGAAGCGCAAAATATGAATGCTAAACATGCCATAGTGTTACATGTTGGAAATGCTAATGAACTTTGAATTTTGAACACTCTATATTGTTTGCCATCATCAATATAGAGATTTTAAAAATATTTAAATTTCGTTTTAAAATTTCATATATATATATATATATATATATATATATATATATATATATATATATGTGTGTGTGTGTGTGTGTGTGTGTGTGTGTGTGTGTGTGTGTGTGTGTGTGCGCGATAATCTTCGTATCTTTTGCAACTCTGATAGAAGGCTAAGAACGAGATGTAGTTTGCCAACTTAAATCATGTAAACATGTTTTTGCTTTTCAATAATTCTTTGTTACTTATTATTAGAAATTGGAAACCTTGGAAGACGAGAAATGAAAGAAATATTTCAGACACAAATATTTAATATGGACATTTTCCTCATCCTAAGCATAGAATCTCTCTCTCTCCTTCTTTCGTTCTCTTTCTCTCTGTGTTTCTGCGAAAAAAACACCACCATCAAAAACTTCCTGAAGTGACTTTCTTTACTAAATGAGAGAAAAAGATCCTAATTCACACAGAACAAAAAAAACACCTCCATTGATATCTATAAGCAGCCGAAAATAAAAATCAGGTTTAGGAGCGTCGTAACTTGAAAACTACGAAAATTAGCTTAAACGGTTATTAAAATTGTAGAGAAACTAGTACGAATATTTGTACTGTATTTGTGAACCATGCCGTTTCTAAAGAAATTACTTTCGAGGTACAAGTTCAGTGACTGCTGGATTTTCATCTGATACCAGACTTTATCTTCTAAGATGCATTGTGTATTATATTTAGTACGGTTTCTGATATGAATGTTCAGATGAAAATAATTACAGTTTCTGGTGTACTATTTTGCGAATCGTTTAAAATACGAGTAGATTCCATTCATTTCAAAATATGGTCAGTGGCGGCTTTAGTGGGTAGGCCGGATAGGTATGGGCCTACCCAAAATTTTTGGAAAATATATAAACGCTAAAAGATACAATAAAGAGTAAATATATTTTCCCCTATTTATATTAATGGTAGATAACACTGTGCAATACGAAATCTGTCCTTTACATGAACATATGTTTTTCTTATGTATTTTTGCACGAGAAAATCGAATCTGTAATTACTTTTCGTGTATCACCTACCAATTTTGTGAAAAATTGAAAAGTTTGAAATTTTGTACTGTGAAATAGCGTATTTTTACTAATGGTGATGAAATATAATTAATGATTGGTTTGATAATTGAAATTTAGCGTACCTTTTCAGCAGCGAGGCTATAAGAGACGTGGTCCTACAGTTTAGGGTGGAATCCGAGCAATCGTGTCGTTCAATATTCTCCTACCGGGAATCGAATCCGAGATCCCATGCACCGAAGGCTCACGTGCTACCCACTAGACCAACGGGGAGGGCAAATATGTGCTTAAGATAAATAATTGTTGCATATGTAGTATACCTTAAAATATACTCATTGAAAAATCATCCAAGCGACAATTTTTCTTCGTTACAGAAAGAATAGCCCTACGCTGTTTAAAGAGGGGTTCTCCCCATCTCCCAATTTTCTCCTACCACATAAGAGTCTTTTTCTGTGTTATAATAGAGAGCACTCGTTTCTCATATTTCTCCTTACTCTTTTATCTTCATTTCAGGCAGTAGCCCATTAATATCTAATAATAAACGAGTTCAGATTTGTGTTATCAACATTTGGTGCCATATGTTCTAGCATTTGAGTAATTTTTGGTTCGATTGTATTGTTATTTGCTGAGTGGTGTTTCGTTAGGAGTGATGGATTTGCCGCGTTCTGTATTTTTATGGTAGTGTATATTGTGCATCTCGGTTTTAAGAAAATGTTGAATAAATGTACACCCTTAGTTAAGAAGGCTTATGAACTGTACTTTAGCTGTAGGGTTGGAGACTATGGTAAGTCTTGGTCCCCGCACATATGTTGCACTACGTGTTCCAGGAATTTAAGAAACTGGCTGCAAGGAAATCATAGTTCCATGAAATTTGCTGTTCCTATGATTTGGCGCGAACAAATAGATCATGCACTGACAGATGTAAAGGACTTTTCCTCTAAACATCAGATGCAGTACTCTAATTTAAAGTCAGCTATTCGACCAGTTCCCCACAGTGAACATCTTTCAGTACCTAAAGCTCCAGAACATTACACTATTGATTCAGAAGATGATACCTCAGACGTTCCAAGCAACAGGGAAAGTGTAGAATTTCATCCTTCTGCATCCAGTCAACGTCACCTTACTTGATCACACAAGAAGAGCTTAACCATCTTATACGAGACTTAAAATCTTCCTAAAAGAAAAGAGAAAGAGTTGGACTCCAGGCTTCAAGGTTGGAATCTCTTAGCTCAAGATATTAAAATCAGTTTGTTTATAAAACGACAAAGTCATTTTGAGAACTAGTTTGTTGAAAACGGAGGCACTGTTTATTGCAAAGATGTAGATGGCTTATTTCAGTCTTTGGGACATGAACATAGTCCCACCGACTTATTGACAGTTCGAAACTAAGTCTGAAGGCAGTGCTTCCCCATATTGGAAATGTTAATCCATCTGTTTCTGTAGCATACGCGGCTCATAGAAAGCACATATGAAGTTATGAGTGAAATATTGGACTTTATTGAATATAAAAAAATTCAAATGGCATGTGTTGGGGGGACTTGAAAGTTATTGGTATTCTCACAGGAATGCAACAGGGACACCCAAGTACTGTTGTTGTTGTTGTTTTTTTTTCTTTTTTTATGTGAGTGGGACACCGTGACAAAGTAAACCACTACGACCTTAAATACTGGCCTCAAAGACAAGATTTCATTCCTTGCACAAAAAACATATCTCGTAAACCAATTGTGAACCCTCAAGATGTATTTTAGTAGTTTTTCACATTACAATGTCACCGGAGTACAGCAGTTTTTCTACTCATTTAGTAACATCAATTTCAAATTTCGACTATTCGCTAATGTTTTTGTACTGTTTTGGGTTATTGCAGAGAGATGTGTTCCACATCAACATCTCAACTAGAATTGTCTATTTAGTTCAAAATACACAAAATTAAAGTAATGACATAAACAGAGCAACATGTATATAAACCCGTATTTCAAAGAAGCACAAAGAATAGTAGCTTTTCCCACTTTATCTTTTCCATGTTTAACCATGAAGACTCACTGTGTTTCCTTCGAAATTCTCTCTCATATAGAGATAACGGCTAGAATGAAAGAGGACAGGTAAATAAAACAAAACAAGTGTTGGCAGTTTACGTGTAGTCATGGATAAACTAACAACGTATTTGCGCCATCGATGTTCTTGTTTTTTTCTGTCACTAACACAGTTCTCCGAAGTCACAAGCACTGATATAAAACAAGTATAATCCCCAATGAGGAGAATAGTGAACCCGAGCTCTTAGAGAGCCAGATCGAGCTGGCGCAAGTTTCATTAAAATAGCGAGCTTGAGCTCCACCGAGTGCGAATCTGAGGTAGGGTGAGCCTCATTGAGATTACAAGAGTGAACCCCTTTGAACATGAGCCCGCGTCATCTCATATTGCAATGTCTTACATCAATGTTAGGTTTAATGAATGTTCCTTGTTTTTATCTCTGTGCTTTGCTGAGAATGGAGTAAGCAAATTGTGGCTCATAGAGTTTGGGTTACCAAAAGCTGCTTCTTATCTTTACTTATCTGTCCATGTATCCTTCTGTCCAGGAGACACAACATCTGAACTACTTGATTAATTACCAGGATGTGGAAAGTCAACATATAGGAATAGAGTTCATTGGTGAAAGTCCAGCAGAGGTTCCAGAAATCAACCACTTCCTCCGGTATTATTGTTGATCAGTATACAGCAAAGCGGTAATAGATACCGAGAAGTGGTTTCCTGAAATCGATTAAGCGTAATAAGAATGCATTTCATCTACATCCTTAACGTTCTACTAAAACCGGAAGTGATAGAAATCCACTATTGAAATCCGGTTTCAATATTGATCTACATAGAGCAAAAATAATAAGAGATAACGAGAAGCGTATCTTTGGAATGATTTAGCGTTATAAAAAAAAAGTTACCACCGTCTCACTTAATCCTTTACTAGACCAGAAGTGACCGAAATTAACCATTGCCGGTTTCAACGTTGATCGTTTACAGAGTACAATCGGTAATAGATAGCGATGGTTTTCTGCAATCAACTCAGCGTATAATATATATATTCCATCTTCACTCTTATTTTTCCACCAAAAACGAAAGTAGTTGAAATATATTAGCATTTCCGGTTTCAGTATTAATTTAGAAAATATCACACCGTATAAACTCCTTAACATGAGACTTGACATTGCTACTTGTTCGTCATCAAGATGATTTGAAATGACATGCTACAGAAATATTGAAGAAATTGGTAATAAGATACACACACATGTTTGTTTATTCAGTTTCTCAGAAGCCTACCTTCTCCTCTCTTTACTCGAAGTTTCTTGGCACAGTAACTAATATAACTGAGCATTTACAGAATGAGCGTCAATCACAATCCAACAAAGATTCCCAAAGGAGACGTTAATAGAGTCTTATTTATGCTTTTTTGAAAGTTCCATGAAGCTGTTACTGTACACTCATTATTTTCTTTCGTGACATTGCGCTAATAGTGATTCTTGGTATAAATATTTGTTATTAATCATAGCTGCAATTTCGATAATAAGCATAATAATTCAATAAAACGAAAAATAATAAATGAACAATTGTCCGATGAGATGAAACGATGTTCGTTTAATCAATGTCTATGCAGAAAACAACTCCTACATTAACTCCTACTCCTCCCGTTGTATTCTCAAAGGAATTCAAGGTAAGCAACCTACAAACATTTGGACAGTGATACTCAATATTTAAGTGCAGTAAAGACTATTAGTTGGCCACCTACTGAACTTGTTTTATTTTTGTAGAACCTGCATTCTCTAGTAAGGTGGGTTATCTTACTCGGTAAGTTGGCCAACTGTTTATCTTAGAAATTGGCTTATTGAAGCAACTCTCTCTTTTATGTTCCTGAATTTAATTTCTGTATGTGGATACGTAAAACAAATAAAGATGAAAAATGCTCATTATACTCGATCTTTTACTTTTTAAAAATAGTTAACGAATGAAACTGGAAATGTGGAATGGAATCTTTAACTGCAGGAATTGGTACTCGTTATCCCTTTATGAACATATCAATGTAATTAAGGCTTCCTATCCATATTTACATGACATTTGATAGTTCAGTTCCGACGGATCGATAACATTAAGATATAAATGTTCTTTGTTCTCTGTATCTATTGGAAGCATTCTCCTTTTCGAGACCACACAGCAGGTTTAAGGACGTGTCAACATAACTTCTTTTCCCAAGAATAAAAAGGGGGTCACCCATTTTAAAAGACTGGCATATGCTACTATAATCCGACCAGTTTGATAAGAGTTTGCTAGTAGTTGCTCGTTCAATAATTCATGGTTCAAACCATTAAAAATACATTTCACAAGTAGGGTAATGACATATAGCCATTACGCGATAGATCGAAGCCTATCTCCCAGTTTTACCTTCCGATGGACGGAGCTCCCTTGCTAGTAGGAGTCTGCTGGGATCTCCAGTGTCAGCACTGGAGCATTTTTTAGCAAGCTCATTTCCCCCTCTTTGTTCCCAAAGCACCACACAGTACCGAATTCCACTGTATGACCACAATCCGGCAGAGTCCAACTCATTTTTGTAAACCAAGGGACCTAAATACAAGCCCTGGCTACGTCAGTTAAGTTCAAAACCCATACTGAGGTATCATGTACACACTTAAACCTAATGACACGTGTCAGTCGCCCATTTGGGAGACGGAACAAGTCTTTCCTTTTCCGATAGGATCGACAGAAACATTCCTACCTCACCTCAATTTTACGTGATAAGCTTACCTCAATTTTATCTCAATTCTGCTTACCTCAGTTTTACGTTATAAGCTACTTCATACATTTTCTAGCCTAAACACATGTGTTTCTTATTCAACTTTTCAGTTCAGTTGATAGTGGATCAACATATGCAGGTTTCATTGTGTTTAGCAGTAAAATTTAAGAGTTAATCGTAATTGGGCTATATCTTATTGGACAAACTGTGTTCTGTCGTCTTGCTAATGTCATTATAAAAACCTTAATAAAAGTATATTTCAGTATATCAATTTCATCTTAATAATTGGCGTAGATATCATATACCAGTATTTTTTAAGGTCTAGTAAAAATCATTTTTTCTCAATTTTCTCAAAAACTACGCCTGAGGATTCACACTCATCCGTATCATTTTTTTAACCTCAATAAAACTATCGTTTGGTACATGTATTTTCTTTGGGCATTTTCTCCTGTTAAACACTAACAGTATGGTAGACTTAGTCTTAAATTTCCTAGGCTTATAGCTGCTTGTAATGATTTAAAAAATAAAAGAACGAAAACGAAATATTTGTATTGTTCTCGAATAGCATTCTGCCTTTCTTTTCTTTTTTCCTTTTTCTTAAAAAGAAAGAGAGAAAGTTACAATTTCGGATATTATAACAATATGCTTTTCAGAAAGCGAAATATGTAATTCTTTTTGGCAATAATCCTCCGTGGCTAAACAGTAGCCTACGCGCCTTTGGCGCGGGAGACCCGGGTTCGATTCTCGGCAGGAGCTCATATGGTTCGGATTCGACGTTAATCAGTAGGTCCACGTCTTATATAGCCTCGCTGCTGAAAAGGGACGTTAAACTCAAAATCAACTCAACTCTTTTTCACAATAAATATATATTTTAAGTCCATATCTCTAAAATTGCTAACTTCAGCAGTCGTTATTACGTTTTTACAGACTGGTGTCACCTCTGTGAGGCCATACTTGAAGCCTGCATGTCACTGTCCAAACAGCCATTGTTTCTCTGGGTAAATCAGTGGGGTTATTGATATTATTAACAAAATTCGTAATGTGATTTAGAACTTGCTCAATAGTTCCGTTGTATCTTCCCGATCAGTGTTGGCACCCGGCGGACTGATCATCTGGTTTACAAATAAAGGTGGAAAAATATTTTGATTTTTTCCTCCTTTTATGGAGTTTAGTTTAGCTACCAAAATTACTTTAAATATTTAACCTGTTTGTTTGTGTGTCCGTCCGTCCGAGAGACAAACAATCGCAAAAAACTACTTGATGGATTATCATCGATTTTTGTCACAATGTAGACAGTCAAAAGTTAAGAATCGACTGCATTGATTGAGGGTAATCCACCCACTGGAAGTGCTATAAATCTCCGATTTTAACGTTGATCACTATAAAGCAAAATTAGTAATATATAGCGAGAAGCGGTTTTCTGTAATAGATTAAGCGTCGATAGAATACATTTCTTCTTCATCCTTAATTGTCTACTAGAACTAGAAATGATGGAAATCAACTTCCGATTTCAATTGATCTAACATAGAACAAAAACGATGAGAGATGGCGAGAAGGGGTATTTTAGGTTTTGAGAATAAGTACCATCCATTTAAATCGGAAGTAGTAGAAATCAACCACTTCTGGTTTTAAAGTTGATCGCTATAGAGTTTAAAGAAAAAAAGATAACAGACAGTAAAAAAGTGTTTTTCGGTCATCAATTAAGCTTCCTAAGAGTATATTTCATCTCATCTCAACTCTAACATAGCTACTTCTACCGGAAGTGGTAGAAATCTACTACGACTTCCGGTTTCAATATTAATTGAGAAAATATCACACCATCTCAACCAAACTGCTTCACATGTATCCTCGTCGCCATAAGTGCCTTTACATCGCAGTGACGGGTATGTGACCGCGCAGTACTCCAAGGAAGGGATGGTTGTATAAGAATTTGTGATTAATTTTGAAGAGTTTTTATTTTGACTAGGGAATTAACATAGGTGAAGGGAGTAAAGACACAGATTTGAAGCATCAGTTCACTGTTATTGAAGCATCAGTGCACGAAAAGATTCGTATTCTCAGTTTTTCTATTTATTGTTTTATATGTTAAGTTAAACACCACAATATGTATCACTGATATCGCAGATCGTATTATTTTTTAAAATCGTGTTTGTAACCTATTGTCCAAACATTCATCTCCAGACATGATGTAGAGAGAAGAGAAAGAGATACGACATCTGTAATATATGTATATGTGATTCACTAATTAACTGTAGAAATTAATTAAAGGACACATAAGAGAGCGAAAAGGAGCTCTAGGAGTCTGAACGTTTTAGAAACGTCCTAGATAGGTGAAAATATAGTTAAAAATTGCAAAAGGAATCATGTAAATTACCTCTCTTTTCTTATATTCTAGTATCCTTTTTCTTTCACATCCAAACATTTCTATTCAGAATTACGAGATAAAGGTGGACAGAGAAACATTTCCATTTCAAGAATTATATCAGGAAAAAAATCTTTTGACTTAGACTAGACTCGAACTCGCAACCCTTGAATCCATGGCTCACCGCTCTACCGATTGAGCTAACAACTACTGTTGGAAAAGCCAGATTTCTACAACTATCGGTTGCTGAATGGTGTGTATTAACCAAGTTTGCCGAGATAATTTCTTCATATAACTATAATAATAATAATAATAATAATAATAATAATAATAATAATAATAATAATAATAATAATAATAATAATAATAATAATAATAATAATAATAATAGTAAAGCAAAGTCACATATGTTAAAAGTTTGACGTGCAGAGTAAGTCCTAATATGAGATTTTATTAATTATATATAATAAATGTAAGCGTGGTTTATTCGTGTGTGCTACTCAAACTGCGCAACTCACTACCTAGTCCCATAAGGGTTGTACGCTTATGGTACAGTAGCCTTGCGTCCTCCAACCGTGAAGAATGTTTCTGTTTGAACCTATGCGTGTCCTAAGAGGAAGGAGGAGATTGAAAGAAAGAAAAGTGGTTTAGAAATTATGCAAACGTAGAATATGTCACGAGGTGATGTGATATAGAACTCAGCGTGTCTTTCAGCTACTACTCTATACAAAACGTGCATCTACGACTTAACGTGGAACCCGAACCACACGACTCCTGACGGGAATCGAAACCCGTATCACCTCTAGTTCTATCATGGGAGACACAGGAACATGTAAAAATAATCGAAAATTTCTTCTATCTTTCTGATAAAGAAAACAAAGTTGATACCAGATAGAAATAACGAAAAAACATATGAATTTAAATGTAAAATTTGAGTCCAAAATACCCACTTATAAATAACTGCTGAATTTTAGAAAATAAAGACGTAAATTGAAGTTATGTGATTAACTTGGAGCTTCAAAAACCAACACCCAGAAACCGCCGTGTAAAGTCTAACTGATGCAAATTTTTTTATTGCATAACTTGCTTTTGGCTAGGCGGGGAGTCCGCCCCCAGACGCTTGCATTTGCTCTTTCTCCGACCTCTCACTTCTCATATACCTAAGACCTCTGATCTTAAGTGGTTTCGAGATATGGATATCTTATTGTAACAATTTCAACTCCCAACTTAGACTTCCTGCTGTTTTTCTTCTAACCGTAATATATATATATATATATATATATATATATATATATATATATATATAACGCTGAAATACGTCTTTAATCAAGATGTTTCTACTCTTAAGGGATTTTGGAATATGGTCATTCTATTTTACCAATTACAATTTAAACCTTTTTTTTTCTAAGGAAAAATGAAAAAACGCAGAAACATGTCTTTAATTGTTTTACTTGCAAAACCTAAACACCAATTTTCATTCCCGGCGGGAGCTCATGTATTTCGAATTCCACGTTAATCAGTAGGTTAACGTTTCATATAGCTTCGCTACTGAATGGGACGTTAAACTCAAAATCAACTCAACCAATTTTCATGTCAATAACCTTAACGATTTTCGAGTTATGACCATCCAATTATAACAATTTTAACTTTACCCTATTTTCTTCCTTTCTAGGGCAAAAATCATAAAAACGCTTACATACATATCTAATTATTTTAAATGAGAAGTCCATATACCAAATTTCATGTCGTTAACACTCAAAGATTCCAACGTATGGGCATTTTAAGATAATTGCCACTCCTCTTTCTCCCTTTTCCCTTCAAATTTCCAAATATTCTTCTTTTAGTGGAACCTTACATTACAAATCATATGCCCTTTCTAAACTGCAAGTTTCTAGCTTAAGCGGTTTGGCCTAGCGTTGATCAATCAGCCAGCTAGAACTTGTTATTTTATATAGAAAGATACATAATAAGCAAATTAATGACAAAAATATTACTACAAAAGCAATATAGCAAAGAACTCATATACTGTGTTAAAATATGTAGATATTCATTCATTTGGTAAAATTCATAAAACTAAGGGCACAAGCATAGCGTACGCGCGTTTGGCGTGGGAGACCCAGGTTCGATTCCCGGTGGAAGCTCATGTGATTCGGATTCCACGTTAACCAGTAGGTCTACATATCATATAGCCTCGCTACTGTGCGGGATGTTAAACTCAAAATCAGCTCAGCTCTGCTAAGGGCATAAGCAGCGTGGACCTACGGCTTTTTGGGTCCTACCACAGATGACAAAATTACACCCCTATTGCTTTACAATTGCTGTAAATCTCCCTGCTTTGGAAAGGAACGGAACTTGACATTCGCTTCACCAACTTTTCTATTTCGTGTGTTCATTTTAAAGCCGTACACAGCGCATGAGGGCATTGCTAAAGTTTTCAAAGTCAATGTAAGAAATACAGATGAGTTCTATTTACACATTGTGTACAGTAGAAAATATTCAATAATATTCCACATAGAAAATATCATACACAACAGTGTGTAAGAAATTCATCAAATGTTTAAAAATCAAAGAAAACGTACTTCAACACAAATGCAATTAAAACCTGACTCTGAGAGCGCAATAATGTTATCTTGTTCGAAGGGTCAGTGATTTTGTGTCGAACATGCTGAGCGTGGGCTTACCCTGCCTTATGTTTCGCAACATTGCTCTTGGTCAAGTGGTTTATTGCTTGTGCCTTTAGGTATTTGCCCTAAAGCTATACAGCGAGTTGTGTGCGTTCTTCCTTCCCTGCCCCTGGCTGCATATTTGCGGATCCCAAACGTTTCAGCATATCCTCTTATCTGATTGGTCGATACAGATGCGATATCACAAGACATGATCTACATATAGCACAAAATAAATGAAAATTGTTGTCGGCTTTGGTAGCCGAGTGGTCTAGCGTGACATGCTAGTAACAAAAATGTTCTTGGCGAGGGTTCGATTCCTTCCTACGGATAGTTTTTTTTACTACTTTTAAAAATGTTTATAACACTTCTTTCGTTAAAATAAAATTAAAAATAATATTCAAAAAGTGATTTAACGATCATTGTTTTAATATTTTCATTAAACTTCTTTCATTAAAATAAGTTTGCCCTTGTACTATATAGATCCACAGCAAATGTAGTAGTAGTAGTAGTACGTTTGCCCTTGTGCTATATAGATCCACAGCTAATGTTGTAGTAGTAATAGTAGTAGTAGTAGTAGGAACGGGTTAGAAGCCCAACAGGGGTTGTTTGGATTATGTTCTCGACATCAAATTGGCAAGAATGCTGAAACGTTTGGGATCGGCAAAAATGCCCCCTGGCTGGCGAAAATATTATTTGCTGTTCATGCATTAGGATAAAGGGCAAGACACCTTGCGACCTTGAAAGGGAGTAACATATAAAATGATCGAAAACGACAACCGATGTTCATGTAGAGTTCATAGTTTCGAGGTCGCTGAGATGGTTAGGCGTAAAGCTATCAGCTATTTTCTGTTAGTGATTTCTTCATATAACCAAGTTAACGAATCAGTGATAGAACGTTCACCTCTGGTGCTTGGGGTCACGGGTTCGATCCCAGTCCCCGCCAAGTGAACTTTGTGGTGGATAAACACCGTGTGCATGGGTTTTCTCGGAGTTCTCCCATTTCCTCCCACTTTCTTCATTCCACCATTTCATTCATTATTCATCATCACCGTCTCCTTTAGCCTAACCGGCATAACCGAGGGACGTAAAACTCAAAGATTTCATTTCATTTCATTTTCAAGTTAACGAACCTTGACTTACCTGCGTACAGTGGTTGGTTAGTGTGTCCTCGATGGCTATTTTTACTTTTTCCATGATCATCCCATACCATACAGTATTTTTTATGTTTTGAAAAAGCTTGATTCCATCAATTCGTTAAACAACAATGTTTCTTCTTTTTTTTCTAATCATGTTTCTTAGTATTATCCTCTTCATTCTAACTAATTTAAATATTTTCAATAATTCAGAATTTAGACTAAAAAATGTTACAATGATCAAGAATTGTATAAGAAAAGGACTCTTCATTTCTAATCATTGTCATAACCGGAAGCGAAAACTTAAAAAAAAATTGAAATAACTTAGCAGACGTAGGAAATCGACGGAAATAATAAACATCAACTATTAGTTGACTCTTAGAAGTATAGTATATAGTTCTCAACCCAAGTAGAAGATGCACTCTTTGCTTCATGAAAATAAACATTTTCCAAAAATAATTACAGAAAAGTAATTTCATGACATTTACTGAGCGAACATAGGTTACTGGTTAGCGTTGACCTTTGTAATTGGAAGTCTCCAGGTTCAAATTTCGATACGAGGCATCCTGACTAGTGATTTTGCAGTACCACTGGGCGAATACCGGGATACTTTTAATACATAAGCTTTGGCAAATTTTCTTGAAAACTTTGTTCTTATGTTGTTAATGTTTCAGTGTGAAATGGCATTTTGCTGCATGGAAAATATGTTTAGTAAACAAAATATAGTAGATGAATGGTTAGTATAAGGGACTCCTACTTGTTTTCTTTAGGTTCAAATCCTGACTGTTCTTATTGATTTTTTCTTTTAGTTACGCTCATATGTTGCGCTCCAGAAGTTCAATTTTGAATTAAATGTAGTCGCAGCTAGTTTAAACTGAAATTATTTTCAAAACTTTTTGCTATTATATGTTTTTGTTTTACTTGCGATGTTTCAACTTTGATATTAGATCTTAGACCTTAATGTAACTCATTTTCCTACGTCATATTATGATGAATGTTTTCACAACAACGATAGTCGGGCGGTAATACAGAATTCCATTGTTACTGCAGGGCCGGATCTTGAATCCTGCGAACTACGCGTTCGCAGGAGGCGCCAGGTGAACAGGGCACCAAATTAGAAAAATGAATTTTGTTTTAAATGTAAATATTCATTTTTAAAATGTTATGATGAAAAATTTTCCTCATATAGCTTCGAATAAATATTGTACAGACTGAGATACAGATAAAATACATCAAAAGGACAATAAAGTCGAATCTTCGCTTGGTTGGCTGTAAAACACCCCTTTACAAATGAAATGTACTCGCACATCATTTTCTTGCTGTACTGTACTGTGGAGTTACAACCACAGTTATTTGCTAAATTATCAGTTCTTTACTGAAAGAATGTGGGGATAGCACTTTGCATGGCAAGAGAGAAAGTACGTGGGGATCTGAGCAGTACAGCGCTGAAGTAATTAATTGGGGATGAATGAAATGAAATGCATGTTTTCTAATAGAAGAAATCACAGAGACACAAAGGTTAGGAAAGGAAAGGGTTTTACTGTACCTCAGCCATTTCGATATGATGATCCTCTTCAAATATCGGGTGAAGCCTTATCCTCCAATTCGTTGAGTGTTTCCGTCTGGTATCGATCCCGGACCTCACGTTCGAGAGTGAAGAACCTCTCGACCTCAGGGCAACAGCTCCCAGATGTCCTGGCCTCTTCAGAATGACACCTCTGTCATGCAATGGTTGGTGAGGGCCCAGGCGTGCCGACCGTCTTTCAATTGCTGCTACGACGACTCTTCTGAATAGGGGTCCAAAGTGTGTTTCTGGCGGCTTCTGTCACACTTCTCACCTCGAGGGTCCCGTGTCCTCTGGTTTTGTTCTACTTCTTTGCTTTCGCTTCTTCCTGGTGCTCCGCACGTGGATGAGTAGCTCATCACAATTATCTTGGTCAATAGGGAAGTTTGTTAATTGCTGAAACGGCGTGGCTGAGCTTGTTTTGATGAAGTTACGGAAACTAGGAAGAGAATGGTAAGCATGAATTTGTATTGGGATGAGGTGACAACATAGGGAAGTCTCTTCTTTATTATTTAATAATTACAATTTTTTGTTTGAAGAACAATAACAACATACAGGGAGAATTCAAAATAGGCGCTAAGCCTGATATCCTCTAGAAATTGATGCCAATGCCACACTCACAAGAGATGCTAGTTTGAAAAAAATTTCCATGGCACAGGATAGATCTTTTAAAGAGGGAAAAGGGATATTTTACGAATATGAGATAAAATCAATGTAAATTTAGCTTTCCAATAGATGTTGTATTAAGCACTATGACCGTAGAGCTAAAGACTGGTATTTTTTCCACAATCCCACCATATGCACAAAATAGAAATATAACAGACTCTTCATTCCTTTCTCAACAGTTAAGGGTTGAGAAAGATCACCGTAAATGAAATGCACATTATCAAAGTTGAAGCAAGCATGGGCACCCAAAAGGGGACGAAAGGGCCAGGCCCCACCTGGCTTACGACAAGTATAATGTATATGTATAATTTCTTAAGATTTTCTTAATACAAATAAAAATACCAAACGTAATATAGTAACTTGGGAGATGACCACGCTAAAAACATTCTTCGGGCCCCCATGCAAGCAAGTAGGCTTTCTTGTCTATTCGTCCAGGGAGTGGAGCGAATACTAAGAAAAGACGGGCGGTACAAATGGGTTCTTTAAAAATCATTTCTGAGGGAAATTTTAACTTAAGTTCCTAATGACTCACAATCTCTGTCCAGTGCTTAATGCTCACTTTGTTAATATCTATTAGTCATTTGTCATTCGTCAACATTTTCATTTCTATCCTAAGTCATTTCGTTTTTGTTTATATTTTTAATTTATAATGATGTGTGCTTTCACTTTTTAATAGTTCTTTGTTTTTCATGTAATAATAATGACCAACGATATAAAACCAAGTGAGCATTTTATCGGAAAAGAAAGCTACAAAACGTGAAAGAAGAAAAGAGGCAACCGAAGGCTCTAAAAAAGTTTCTTTCGAGTGCTGGACAAAATTAGACAAATATTGAGGTGGGGAGTTGTCAATATCAGTCACTGTTAACGAAGCATTTGCAGGTCGACATTCTTTTGAAGCTGACAAATTTATTTTAACCTGATTGCAGTAATTTAATTGTTGAATTAAAATGGAACGATACGGTCATTTCGGTTACGGGTCTGAATTAAATTTCATGTATTTCAAAATTTGTTTGAATACAATTAGTTTTCACGTGGCATATAAGTATAGAACTTGAAAGGATATAATCGAAAGCGACGAAAGGTATTTTTATAATCGAAAGGCTGGATGACAAGTATTTTTTCAGTACTCTCACTTTCAATCACAGCAGCGTATACAGATGCTCGTTTTATTATAACAGATAACAATAATTATTAATCCATTCTCTGCTAATAAATTTAGATGGAGCGATATTTTAAATTAGTAATAATTCTAATGCAAAGTAGAGTTTTGATTATTAGTTACTTGTGTTCAGGGATGTAACGACATAGGTGCTACGGATGCGCAAGGGGCCAGGTCGAGACAGAATTTTCCAGACAAAATTCGAGTCGAGACACGGCTCTTCCAATAGAGAAATATACATTTTTCGAGTCGAGCCATCACTTTTACAGCACATTTTCGAGACGAGACAGCCACAAATCTTGTATCGTGCGCATCCCTAATAGGTGCAGTTTTCTATTCAGAAAACATCTTCCGGGGGGTACAGTTAGTAGGGCCACTGCTGGTACTCTTTTATTTATTATTATATTATAGACGTATTATTTTGATCTCCTCCCGGGGGGAGTGGCCCCCTAAAATATGTGTGGACGAAACACTGAACAGGCAGTCTGAGAGTCTCGATCCCCCAATTAGCATAATTTCAGGGGGTAAATACACAAAATTATTTGCATTTTGTAGGCTATTCCGAAAAAATTTTCGGACCTCAATGGGTGCATCATTACTTGTGTTTACATTGTGTTACTGCCTGATTTCGAACGTCTATGTTGGAAAGAAACATGAAAGAATTGAATTGTTCTATAGGCATAAGGGGCCCTGAAAAGAATTTTTGCGGAGAAACGTGATTTTAAAGTTCTGCCACTGATCGGGGACAAATTACATATAAATTAAGACACACTTTTGTCATTTGTTGTGTATTGAACTAGTTTAACTAAAATTAATAAAGAATTATTTGAAATCAAGCATATCTCAAGAACGATTAAATGGACTAGCTTTGATGGCCATTGAAGATGACATTCTGAATGAAATTGATATGGATGCAATAATAAGAGATTTTGCCAAATTGAAAGCCAGAAAAGTGTCTTTATAACATGAACTTTACAGTAACAAAGAAAACGAGAAATTAAGCTAATTACCATATTTGTATCACTAGAAAACACTATTTAAATATGCTTTTAATGAAGTGTAAGAGCATATCTCTTTGTCAAAATCAAACCTGTGATAATGTTAGACTTGAAGCTCATTAGTTTTTTCGACTTTTATGTTTCAACTGTATTTGTCAAAATACATCTTACGTATACATTTTAGTTGTTTCCTGTGCTTATTTAATAATAATAATAATAATAAAAAGATATAAATTATTAAAACTGGAACTTTGGTCATGATTCATCCACAGTTAATTAGGTTTAATTTTGCCATTTTCCTTTAATACTCACTGGAAGACTGAATTATTATATATTGAAGAAATTTGTAATTGTAACAATTATCTGAAGAATTTTTGTCCATTACAGCATTCAATTCTTTTATTATCATATAGGCGGGGCGCCTAAATATTATTTGCTTACAGTTACGAAATGTCTACAACCGCCCCTGTTACTGTTATCTATATCTATATCTATCTATCTATCTATCTATCTATTTATCTATCTATCTATCTATATATATATATATATATATATATATATATATAGAGAGAGAGAGATAGAGAGAGAGAGAGAGAGAGAGAGAGAGAAAGTTTTGACTCAGAAAAAGTACTGTTGAACGTACGATGCTACATGGGCTCCTGGAGGGTGCACAATTTACCCCTAAAAATGCTTTCGATCACTGAAATAAATTCCTGCCTACGCCCCTGTAAAGCAGTAAGAATGTTAGGGACTGATCAGGGGGTAATGCCTCCCTGGAGCAACGACAGTTCCCCAGAAATCATACCACTGATAGGTCCGGATGTGACACCAGTATTTGTGTGTTACCACTCTTCCCTCTCAGTGTACTGAAACTTAAGTCAAAGGAACTGTTCTGAAATCTTCACCGATTCTCTCCTCTGAAACCACATGCGAATGGGGCCGACCTTGGTCATATACCACATCTGGAATATTACTATTTATGTCAGAGATACCGAAAAATATATATTCGACACAAATATAGGATGTTTCGATTTTATTTTATTTATTTTTTGCCTGTCACCCTCCCACTCTGACCTCCATGCCAACCAAGGCTTAACTTCTACCTAAGCAACATCGACAGCGTCACTATTCATCTTCGACCACGAAAACTATGATTTCGATACTAATATTGTTCATATTTGACTACTTTTACATGTCCCTTCCCCCTTATTACGAATGACTTCAGTGTCTCGCCTCACTGGAGCAATTGCAACAAACTTAAGTATAACTATAAACCACCACCTGTAAAATAAATGTGCGGGTGATCTTTTTCGGAGAGGAATTCATTAGCTGCTTTTCCAATGTGGTGGCTTTATTCGCTTCCCATGCTAAAGATTGCCAAAGAGCTCAACTTTATTTGCACCACTGTGCTATGAATATATATTTTAATGGCATTTACTTTACTGAATGCTCGCTTAGGTGTTGCTCCCGTCACAGGAAAAGTGAGATACTGTTATAAATGAGTAGGGATATAAACAAATACGGAAAACTATTAGCAATGACACCACTCGAAATGAGTTTTTGCAATATAATGAGGCAGTATTTTATTCGAATGTGAAGGAAATCATTGCATAAATTGTCCCTTCCCCTCCTTAGAAGTCTAAGCTACAATACGTATCTAATAATTTTGAATTAGAAATATATGCATCGAGTTTCATATCCTTAACTTTAAGGTGTCCTGAGTTAAGTAAATGAATAAACTTCCTGCTAACGAAAGAGTAAAGCTTTGGGCTTTAATAGTATCGGGAGTGTAATTATGCATTTCAGTGACCCCGAAAGCTATTGAATAGACACTCATATATTTCAATTAGGAATTTTTAATTTTCACCCCTCCTATTAAACATCTATGCAGATAATGCTAAAATTTGATGTGAACGATATAGAGGGTATCATACATAATTCATGCACTCAAAAGCTATGGATTTAACATTAATATCGTTCATTATCGATTATTTTTACATGTTCCTGTGTCTCCCATGATAGAACTAGAGGTGATACGGGTTTCGTTTTCCGTCAGGAGTCGTGTGGTTCGGGTTCCACGTTAAGTCGTAGATGCACGTCTTGTATAGAGTAGTAGCTGAAAGACACGCTGAACTCTATATCACCTCGCCTCGTGACATATTCTACGTTTGCATAATTTCTAAACCACTTTTCTTTCTTTCAATCTCCTCCTTCCTCTTAGGACGCGCATAGGTTCAAACAGAAACATTCTTCACGGTTGGAGGACGCAAGGCTACTGTACCATAAGCGTACAACCCTTATGGGACTAGGTAGTGAGTTGCGCAGTTTGAGTAGCACGCACGAATAAACCACGCTTACATTTATTATATATAATTAATAAAATCTCATATTAGGACTTACTCTGCACGTCAAACTTTTAACATATGTGACTTTTTAGATTCTGTTCTTCTTCTACTTTATTATTATTATTATTATTATTATTATTATTATTATTATTATTATTATTATTATTATTATTATTATTATTATTATTATTATTATAGCTATATGAAGCAATTATCTCGGCAAACTTGGTTAATACACACCATTCAGCAACCGGTAGTTGTAGAAATCTGGTCTTTCCAACAGTAGTTGTTAGCTCAATCGGTAGAGCGGTGAGCCATGGATTCAAGGGTTGCGAGTTCGAGTCTAGTCTAAGTCAAAAGATTTTTTTCCTGATATAATTCCTGAAATGGGAATGTTTCTCTCTCCACCTTTATCTCGTAATTCTGAATAGAGATGTTTGGATGTGAAAGAAAAAGTATACTAGAATATAAGAAAAGAGAGGTAATTTACATGATTCCTTTTGCAATTTTTAACTATATTTTCACCTATCTAGAACGTTTCTAAAAAGTTCAGACTCCTAGAGCTCCTTTTCGCTCTCTTATCTGTCCTTTAACTAATTTATACAGTTACTTAGTGAATTACATATACATATATTACAGATGTCGTATCTCTTTCTCTTCTCTCTACATCATGTCTGGAGATGAATGTTTGGACAATAGGTTACAAACACGATTTTAAAAAATAATACGATCTGCGATATCAGTGATACATATTGTGGTGTTTAACTTAACATATAAAACAATAAATAGAAAAACTGAGAATACGAATCTTTTCGTGCACTGATGCTTCAATAACAGTGAACTGATGCTTCAAATCTGTGTCTTTACTCCCTTCACCTATGTTAATTCCCTAGTCAAAATAAAAACTCTTCAAAATTAATCACAAATTCTTATACAACCATCCCTTCCTTGGAGTACTGCGCGGTCACATACCCGTCACTGCGATGTAAAGGCACTTATGGCGACGAGGATACATGTGACACTACTACTTTTTAAACTCCATACGTAACAGGAAAACTGTAGTTGGTCACTATCATATACCTGAATTGAGACTTGACGTTTACATGTAAAAACATTTCTTTAACAGTTTGCTTACCAAGCCCATTCCGCAAGGTAAGGGCGTTAATGCTAGGTCATTACCTTCAAATCTTTGTAAGTCAGGCTCTAATTCGCAGAGTTGCATGAAACAAGAAACAGAATACGTAGACAAGAACAAAGCTTCAGACAGGGGCACACCCACGGAGGGGGGTACACCGGGTCCGGAACTCCCACCAAAAATCCTTACTCAACATACATTTGTACACTTTCGTAATAAAACTATACACTTGTTTAATAGGGAAATTATTGATGTAGCATGTACATTTGATTTTACATTTAATCTGTACTAGGGATGGCCAAAATTTTCCGGAATCCGGATTCCGGAAATTTTGTTTTCCGGAATCGGAAAATTTACTTTCCGGAATACGGAAAAATTCCGGATTTCGGAAAAATTCCGGAATTCGGAAAAATTCCGGAATTCAGAAAAATTCCGGAATTCGGAAAAATTCCGGAATTCAGAAAAATTCCGGATTTCGGAAAAATTCCGGAATTCGGAAAAATTCCGACATTCGGAAAAAATCCGGAATTTAGAAAAATTCCGGAATTCGGAAAAATTCCGGAATTCAGAAAAATTCCGGATTTCGGAAAAATTCCGGAATTCGGAAAAATTCCGGATTTCGGAAAAATTCCGACATTCGGAAAAAATCCGGAATTTAGAAAAATTCCGGAATTCGGAAAAATTCCGGATTTCGGAAAAATTCCGGAATTCAGAAAAAATCCGGAATTTTTCCGAGATCCGGAATTTTTCCGATTTTACTTTCCGGATTCCGGAAAGTAAAAATTCTGGAATTATCCATCCTTAGCTAATAGCTGTTAAAAGAGAAACACAATAATGAATAGGCTATATATACTGTATTAATTTCTTGTAGTTGGATATGTCTTTATCATTTACGTAGACAATTGCTACTGCAGTTATTTACTACTTTATGAGAAAGGTCTTATTTTCACACACAAAAAAGTCGCCGGTATGTCTCAAACATTATCGCGTTCCCACCTGCAGCTGCTCCAAAGCACTGCAAACTACTTTTTAATCAGGCGAAAGGCAGTGAAGGAAAACAAATCTCAACAAATATTCTAATAACATTCGCTTATTGTCAACATACCTACAGTGAGCGCAGAAAGTGTTCGTACACCGTGCATAGTTTATATTGAAAACAGCTAGCATGAGAACGGGAGGTGGAAAAATATATATATAACCAGAATTAAGACTACACATTCATACATTTTATTTCTATATACAAGAGAAAGGCCAAACAAACACAATCACTGTTTTGTTCAGAAGAAAAGAGAGAATTCCTTTTTTGTAAACGCAAAAAGTCACCGTACACTTATGCTTGAATTAATGCTTATAAAGTATATTACGTTATTTAATATTTTGTGGGATTACCCTGTGCGTTAATGATTGTCTGTAATCTTCGTGGCATTGATTTCACCTGTAGTAGTTCGTAGTTCTGTAGCTTCGGGACTGATTAGGTCCCATTCTTCTTGAATAGCTTTTCTTAGGCCTTCTTTAGTAGACAAGCTGTGCCTTCTGATTCTTGTCTCCAGAACAGATCATAGATGTTCTATCGGGTTCATGTCTGGGGATTGGGGAGGTGTGCGAAGCTGTTTCAAGGTATTATAGAGTCAGGGGCGGGTCCAGAGGGGGCAATCGCCCCCCCCCCACAAGAGGAAACTCTTATTTTATACATAAATAAACCCATCTATAACAAGTTTGGAGCTCTTAAAAGTAGCAGTATTACCGCCGACCGCCCCCCCCAGAAGTCCGTCCTGGATCCGCCCCTGGCAAACCTTGCAGACAGGCCTTGTTCAACAGTACAAACAATAATTGCGATGTATAATGTTTCTATCACTGTGCGAAACCATAAAAAAAATAATAAAAAAAGAACTCGAAGACCAAGAGTGTTGAGTGAACAAGTTAAACGTTACATTATTAGGGAAAGAAAAAAGGTTCCAAAAAGTAGTGCTGTGCAATTGGCAACGGATCTGGAAACACGCGGTGTTAAAGTATCAGCCAGTACAGTGCGGAATATTTGCAGGGTATCATGGTCGGATAGCCAGGAAAATGTTCTGGGTGAACAAGACAAATCGTATAAAGAGACTAAAGTTTGAAAAAGAGTATAAAGATAAGGGATCAGGCTTCTTTCTGGAATAGGGTCATATTTTCGGACGAAAATAAATTTAATTTTATCGAGTCCAATGGGAGGCGTATGGTATGGCGCAAGGTGAATACAGAGATGAATCCTCAAAATCTCGTCTCTAAAGTAAGACACGGAGGAGGGTCCGTGCTCGTCTGGGGTTGTATGAGTGCCTCAGGAGTGGGTCGTCTCCACCTTATCGATGGAGTGATGATCCACAAAGTGTATATTAACATATTAAAAGAATATCTCCATACTAGTGCGCAGAAGATGGTTCTTGAAAACAATTTATTGTTCAGCAAGACAACGACTCCAAACATACAGCGGAAAATACTCGATTGTGGCTACTCTATACAGGGGCGGATCCAGGACGGACTTCTGGGGAAGGGGCGGTCGGCAGTAATACTGCTACTTTTAAGAGCTCCAAACTTGTTATGGATGGGTTTATTTATATATAAAATAAGAAAGTTTCCTCATGTGGGGGGGGGGGCGATGGCCCCGATCGCCCCCCTCTGGATCTGCCCCTGAGGTTTGCTATCTTTCTCAAAGACTTACCCTTCTTATGCACTTTAATAATTACTTTTCTTGTCTCCTCATTTGTTTCTGTTCGGTTGCTTCCCATTTCGACAGCCCACCGTGCAGTTTTTTCACTCCTATTCACAACTAAACTCATTCTGTTACTCGTCATGCTATACAGAGGTGTATACTCAGGTGAATACTAGTGAACCCCAGTTGTGGTATCTTTGTTTCGTATTCGTACGTCAGGTGTACGATCACTTTTTGCGTCTACTCTATATATTTTCTACGGAATTTATTTACTTTCTGACCATTAAACTTGTCTTTGTGGTTCTTTATTGATATATTCATAAAGCTTAGTTTTCATTATTCATATTGTGTGTGTTATTACACTTCTTAAATTTTCTGTTTCTTTTTCGCAGGCATTCTCGTTTCAATAGCATAGGTGTACGAACACTTTCTGCGCTCACTGTATGTACAGTAAATACAAATTTATAATTTTTGACTTTACGAAGTATACAATGTAATTGTTCAATAATTAACATAAGCAGGCATTCATTAATTTATATTAATATAATAGTTAACAAAACTAATAAGCGGGTGATTGATGACTCAGTGGTAGAGTTTTCATCTATGGTATTCTAACCCAGGACATGTGGGTTTTCGATGGCTAATTTTGTGTTCGAAAATTTTCCCGGTGGTACTCTTGGTTCCCTTTCTTATATTTGTTCCATCATCACTCATTAACGAATTTAGTTTATCAAAACTCTATAGCCATATATTCATTCTGTCCGTCAGTGAAACAAACAGTCTCAAGAACTATCTGATGGATTACCAATCAATTTTGGCCATGATGTACAGAGTCAATAGTTAAGAATCGAGTTCCCTGATGAATGTAATATTCAAACCGGAAGCGGTACAAATCAACCATTTCCGGTTTTAACGTTAATCATTATATAGTAAATATGGTAATAGATAGCGAGAAGCGGTTTCCAGTAATCGACATATATAACATTCATGTAGATAGCATGTTACCCAGTTTGTGCATCTGCTGAAAATAATGAGCTTAGGTATTTAGAGAGCATTTTCCGCTTTAGAAAATGTGTGCTTGGTAAAGAATGTAGAGATTTAGCTGAGTCAGGCACGTAGCTAGAATATGGTAATAGGAAGGGGGGGGGTCTGTCACGAAATACTATGGTTATTTACCAGGGGCTCAATCATTCTAAACTATTTTATTGGCAACATATATTGATTCGTTTAGCCAAGATTTCTAATGGGGGCATGATATGAAATACTGTGGTTACACACCAGAGGCTCGATCAATCTAAATATTTTACTGACAACATACCCATATTGATTGGTTAGGACAATAAAATGAGGATATATTAGTAAGTATTTTAATAAGAAGCTATGAAGAAATCTCGAGTAAAAGAATATAAAAAAAGTATTGAAAAAGATATCGTCTTCCGAGGTCATTCGAACGGTGTCGAGAATTTTGCGTCTGGGAAATTTGCGCCCTACCTCAAGAACAGGGAAAATTGCGCCTGCGATGTACCTCCACCGGGAAGTTTGAGACCTGCGAAATAAAAGAACCTATTGGAGCTTACGCATTTCCTCGGAGGGGCTGACATTACAGCATAAACAATCCTCCCCCCACAACCATGCCATTTGTGATTTATTTTCATTGTGGCTATATAAGGGGAGAATAAACTTCAATATAAGCCAAAAGAACACAACGGATCAACGCAATCACTGCTTCTTCCAGAGATGATTTTGGGGGAACACTGGCCTCCCCAGAGCTCTCAGAGTGCCCCCTCGGAGGAGACCAAAATAATACGTCTATAATATAATAATAAATAGAATAGTACCAGCAGTGACCCCCCTCCGGAATACTAAATGTGCCCCCCGGAACATTTTTCCTGAAAGAACGACTGAACGCAATTGTGTGTTTGAAGTGTAATTCCAGCAAGTAAACACACTGTACATAGTTTTCTTGATAATATTACTGAACTGATTTTACATTCACTTTACATTTTCTTTTCTATATTTTGTGTCCTGAAAAGCCAAACAACTCTCAAGGATTGTGAACAGAGATATCTGGGTAGAGCCAAACAGCCTTTTGTAGATTAAATTATACTCTTTGATTATATTAATAAATAATTATATATCAGTCATTTATACGTTTATTGTAAATTTTGTAGTATAATGAAAAATTGTATTTGTATGGATTGCCCTTTAGTGAACTAAAATTGTATTTTTTTTTTCATTTGTTCGGAATATTATAACGGATGGAGTAACTCACTGAGACGATGAGAGGCAAGCCTAGTTCAAGTGCGAGTGGAAGTTACTTTACACAATACAATAATAAGTTGAATTGTAGGGCGCTAACATCCCAGTGCAAATATATAGCCGGCGCATTTTCCCCTCTTTTTGGGGTAGGGCGCAAACATTCCAGTGCAAATATATTGCGAGTGCATTTTTTCCTATTTTTGTGGTAGGGCGCAAAATTCTCGCATTCAAGGAAAATATAATGTCCGTGAAGTTGACAAGCCACTTATGTCAGACTCCAATTTCGACTTTAAACGTCGCTAGTGCTACGTTAGTGTTCGATAGTGACGCAAATCGTTAGTACTCCAACTGCATGCCAACACGCCCACTTATAACGACTCTATAGAAAAGCGTCGTCAACCTGGTCCGTCTGGTAAAATATAAGTTACGAAGCGATAATAACTTTTCTTTATGCAAGAATCAACTCAGATATTCAAAGATCATTAGCCTCACCTTTATTGCTTGATATGTCTTAAATATTCCTTTTTTAAAACCGTGAAATACATAAATTCACTTGACTAGGTCAACACATAACATGTACATAGCCACAACTATCCCATAATAATCTCTTACATATATTAAAAACATTCTTCTTTTCTGTTAATTTAAAATGAACATTCTACTAAGTATATTACATATTTATGAGCACTTTTTGCCCACGGTACAGGTAAATATTATACAAACTAAAGTATTTCGTTATAGAAAATGTCGCCCGATAAAGGGACTGAATATAAAAGTCATGAGTAGGCTTGGCTTTTATATTCAAGAACCACTGGTCTGATTAGATTAATGTTCGTACATTACATATGTTCTTTATATTTTGATCACACCTCGTATATATCTTCATTATTTTTTTGTTAACCCTCATATATATATAAAATATTAGTTATTATCATTCACATAAATACATTTACAATAAATCTTTGATTTCATTAATATTTCTCTTTTATTACATTATTATTTATTCTTTATCATTAAAAACATCGTCGCTTAGAAATATAATTAACGAGGGTGAAACACAAATTATCAAGATTACTAGTTTCGATCATTATTACAAACGATGATGTGACAAATAATATTTATTCTTTTCGGGCGCATTGTATAACAAATAAGTTAGATGTTGCAATTGTAATGTATACATAGTAGCACTAAGATGTCATAAATAAAGAAGAATTTCATTCAAGGTAGTTATTGAATAATTGATTTTATAGAATGGATCTTATTCTTAACATAATCTTTGACAATTAAACACAAATCAATCTGATATAAAGTAATTTTTTTTGCCTTTAACTAATTATAAATTGAATTATGATTCTTCACATTAATAAGAAAGAATAAAAATTAAACATAACCTACGTTTGAATAATCAAATGGAAGTAAATAAATTTATTTTACAGAAACAAAAGACACCTTTTTGTTATTAAATAAACACATTTTTCATTATTATTGTTATTTTTCATTCTTATTTATTTGATCAAGAATGTTGGGTGCTACTAACTCTTTAACTAGATGCATTTCAAATATTTATAACCATCGTTTTCATTATTAATATTAACACAAACTTTAAAACGAAAATTCACAAGAATCTATAACCAACATGGGTTTAACCTAATTTCGTTAACGGTAATCATGTTACATTCGCACTGGCATATGAATCTAATAAAGTGCATTGTACCGCACAATCGTGGTTAGGTTCTACATTAGGTTGTACATGTCTTTCATCGTGATTTGAATTTGGATACGAAGTACCATCTCGTGAACAATGATTATGTCTATACATAGGATTGATAGCATCTCTAGGATTTCGACATGTATTTCTATTATTTTTGTGTCTACTTCGGTTGATTAGGTTAGGCGGATTCGTTACATAGCCTTGTCTATTTTGGTCATTTTGATTGCTAGAGTATACTCGTCTTAGGTTCGGTTCATTATTATTCACACTTCGGATATTCAAATTCCGAACAGGGACCAAATGATCAGAATTATTCTTATTTTTACCCATTCCTGATTGTGTTAGATTCATAGCATGGTATTGAGTTTCGTAGCATTGTACAAGCATTAATAAATGACTGAAACTCATACACTGTGTGGAAAATAAGATCTGCTGTAATTTAAATGGAAGCAAATTGCGAATCGATGCAATTATTCTTGATTCCGATTGCAAGGGATTAACAACCTTTAATTCATTATAGACATTTATAACAAACTCTACAATAGATTTGTGCAATCGAGGATTGAAATGTTGATTTCTAAGAGTGGCATCTCTGTTTGCCAGCAAAAAGTCATTTTCGTAATTCGCGATCAATGCCGCTTTAAATTCCTCATATGTACTAATGTGATCACGTATTGCCTTAAACCATAAGGAACAAGGTGGGAGTAATACATGGGGTATTAATTTCATGTATTGTGATCGGTCGATAGACATTATATTACATTCGTCTTGGAATTTCTCTAAGAAAGAACTAGCATTTTCATTGCACTTATCACTAAATTTACTCATGGCTTTGATTTCGCTCATCTTGACACTTAGCTTTACCTTTCTTTTCTCACTCCTTGTTCTTGTGGTGTGATTGTTCCGGTCCGTAGCGTGCTGTGTCATGATACCATTTATATTTCGTTCATCAGTGATCTTCGGACAATTTTCCTCTAATATAATATCCTCCTCAGATTCCGGCGAAGGCGTATTTATATCCGGTGATTGGGGAAACTCGAAGCGATCACTGCCCAGATTATTGCGATAAATGGTGTCTCTAGCCTGTAACGTTTTAATTTCTTCCTGCATAGTAGCCAACTGGATCTTTTGATGTTTAACGGAAGATTCTATTAACGTTAAATCCTTTTTTACAGCACAGATTTCATGATTTTGATGATCGTGCTTTTCTTGACACTCATCGGCTAACCTTTTTAACTTCTCTTCAAACTGCGAGGATATGTCGTTCATCACCTGGACGATTGTTTGTTTCGTATCGTCTGATTTCAGTTCTATCCGTTCTATTCGTTTACTTAATTCTTCATACTGCTTGCTAGCTTCATTAAATTTCAGTTCTATCTTCTTTTCCATGGTCTGGTTAGCTTCATAGAACTTCAGTTCTATCTTCTGTTCCATGGTCTGGTTAGCTTCATAGAACTTCTGTTCCATGGTCTTGTTAGCTTCGTTGAATTTCAATTCTATCTTCTGTTCCATGGTCTGGTTAGCTTCATAGAACTTCTGTTCCATGTTTGTGTTAGATTCATTGAGCTTCTGTTCCATGGTTTGTTTTATCTCAGTCGTCATTTGCATAATTTGTCGCTGCACAGCTAACAAAAGTCGATCCTCAGATGACAAACTTGGTGTTGCACTAATTTCACCTGGATTACTGGTATTAGATTCCTGTTGCACTATTTCACTATCCATTTTTCTTTTGATGACCTTACCGCTTCGTAATACGGTTAAGTTCGTATTCATAAATGGTAATATCCAAGTAAATTCAGCCCTACTTTCCTTCTTCGGGAACTGAATTTTCAAAAGATCCCGGGTTTCGGCACCAAATTTTTATAACGACTCTATAGAAAAGCGTCGTCAACCTGGTCCGTCTGGTAAAATATAAGTTACGAAGCGATAATAACTTTTCTTTATGCAAGAATCAACTCAGATATTCAAAGATCATTAGCCTCACCTTTATTGCTTGATATGTCTTAAATATTCCTTTTTTAAAACCGTGAAATACATAAATTCACTTGACTAGGTCAACACATAACATGTACATAGCCACAACTATCCCATAATAATCTCTTACATATATTAAAAACATTCTTCTTTTCTGTTAATTTAAAATGAACATTCTACTAAGTATATTACATATTTATGAGCACTTTTTGCCCACGGTACAGGTAAATATTATACAAACTAAAGTATTTCGTTATACACTTCTAAGAATCATCTCAAAAGTGAGGTTAACCATTAGAGCAAGTAAGTGCTCATTGGTGCCATTAACATTAACGTTAAAGCCTCCATCGTACGGCCCTTTGAGTAATAATAACACCACGTTTTTTGCTAGTCTCAATGCGTCCCTATATTCTCGCGAATATTCTGACGTGCCCAAGTTAGTTACTTTTTTTTTTGGGACTATTGTTTATGTTATTGTTTATTGTTTATTGCTAGTCTGCAGAGTAGTCCTTACATTAATATGCCATTGTCCTTGATAATCATTGCGTATTTACAAGCAATTTGTTATTACTGTTAGAAGATATCAAAAAACAACAGATAAAATCTACTACTTAACGGTTCATATTTTTCTTTTACAGTACATAAACGATTAATAATAATAATAATAATAATAATAATAATAATAATAATAATAATAATAATATTAACAACAATAATAATAATAATAATAATAATAATAATAACAATAATAATAATAATAATAATAATAAGAAGAAGAAGAAGAAGAAGAAGAAGAAGACTATTCCAGCATAAAAGTTATCAATTGCATCACACTGGCAACAAGCGACGCATATTTTAACTTCATAAAAAATCGTTTCTCACGATTTTCTGGAAAACTACGTATGATAACATCTTCATTATGTCAAGTTGTTTATCTCAGTGTGATATGTCTTACATCTGGACAATATCACAGTAAAACGAAAATTAAATATTAGGAGTACATCGTACTTTTGGACTACATCTCATTAACCATGGGAAGATTGAGTAGTGTATACTTTAGGATGTAAGTTTCAGCTTAACTTGCATCATACATTCTTAGGATTACAAAAAGGAAATTTGTTCGTTTGCATTTGAACAAAATTCTTAGGATTACAAAAAGAAAAAAATAATTTTTCCGAATTCCGGAATTTTTCCGAAATACGGATTTTTTCCGAATTCCGGAATTTTTCCGAAATCCGGAATTTTTCCGAATTCCGGAATTTTTCCGAATTCCGGATTTTTTCTGAATCCCGGAATTTTTCCGAATTCCGGAATTTTTCCGAAATCCGGAATTTTTCCGAATTCCGGAATTTTTCTGAATTCCGGATTTTTTCCGAATTCCGGATTTTTTCCGAATTTCGGATTTTTTCCGAAATCCGGAATTTTTCCGAAATCCGGAATTTTCCGATTTTACTTTCCGGATTCCGGAAAGTAAAAATTCCGGAATTGGCCATCCCTAATCTGTACTCTTTCTCTTATAAAAACAATCTAATTCTATTGTCTTTTTCTAAAAGGTATAGATGGAAGTATTTTACAATTACTTATCGAGTGCAGAAGTTTTCAATACTACATAGACGTAGTGGATTGTACTATTGGACCTCCCCCCAAAGCATAGATCTCCTCCCAACAATAATTTCTGGGTACGTGCCTGGCTTCAGATAATAGATTATTAATATAGGATGTTCTTAAATTGTCATCTTTGTATGTTTATTATTTTATTACTTAACTGATTTTTAGTTTGTCTAACTTCCAAATATGCATCTCATTTTGTTCTGGCCGCTTGACGCATTACAAATTGTCCATTACTGTTCTCGACCTAAAATGACTTTCTCAGATGATTCAAGTTTACAGCAACGAAACATTTAAAAGAAAATTACTTACGCTGGTGAGCAAACTAATATACAATCTTGGATAGACAAGTGAAACTGTAAAGTTAAATATCCCTAGGAGTTAGTTATTGCAAGTGGCTACATCTAAACTAATATTTGCATTCTGTTGCATATGACATAAGAATCCTCCCATATGAATTATGTATGTGGGTCATGTTTGCTTAAACATACATTGACTTATGTATATACAGTCAAACACGCGGAAACTCTCTCTCTCTCTCTCTCTCTCTCTCTCTCTCTCTGTATGTGTGTGTGTGTGTGTGTGTGTGTGTTATATTCACACACACAATACATATACAGCATCCAAAACAGAAGGGTTTCTGTTGTTTTTATTGTGTCTTAGCCATAGTCCTACTATTTATTTACTTATTTACTGTCTACTATACCTATTATGTCTTCTGTAATTGCATGTACAAGTTTGCTTAAGTCTAAATATCAACAAAAGAAAATAAATAACGGGTGGTTTACTATGTATTAATTCTCTCACAACACCAAGTAGCATTAAAAGGCATTCTTAATTTCATGTGAAAATATGTTCTTTCATCAACACAGCTCATCACTACAGACTCAAATATTATGCTGTATTGTAGCTCTAATGCCGACTTTTAAAGAGGAGTAAACTTACTGTGATGGTTAGAGCAACTCACATAATCGTTTATTTATTTATTTATTTATTTGATAACTATGGTTTGGTTTGCAAATAATGTCTTATTATACATTAATTACTGCATTTTTAGATAATGGAATATAAATATTATTCTAAATACCTTATTTTCTTTTTATTTATTAACATTTTAAGTATTCCTATAACATTTTTATATCAATAAACTGGCTCTTTATCAGTACTATAAATTGATTTTTGTGTGTGTGATAATTAACTTTAAAATTTATATGTTAACTTTGTAAAATAGTATAAAATTATGTAAATGAACACCGAAATTACAGCAAACAAGCATAAAAGGGGCAATATTAGTTATCTATGAAACTATTTTCTAAAATAAGGTCTATCAGTCTACGAGATCACAAGAGAAATTACCTCAAACTTGGGATCTTTGAAGTATAGCTTATGCCAGTGGTATCCATGCATGAAGTCAAAAGGAAAATGCAAGACTTCAGAATTGGAATTTATCAAATACCAATTCTGTGGCGCCGTGCATGAAACCTATAACCCACAAAATTTTGAAAATGGAGATAATGGTACCCCTGCACTGCTAGACCTTTAACACATCATTGCTCAAATCGTTAATGTTGTACATGCAGTAATGTAAGAGAAACAGAGATTGTAGCATATTCTGGAAATCTCAATAAAGAAATTTCCATGCACAAAACCCATGGGTCGGGTGTCGAAGGGGTCTGAAGAAATAGTTCTCTGTCTAAATTCATACGTTGTGACAGATACTTCAAGCAGTGACAGTCCTGCAAGAAATATTCTAACCTAACCTTTTACTTATTTCTGATTAATATATTGATCACTTAATTTTTCATTTACTGCAGGTTGTTATCACATTGATATCAAAAGTGCATTGCATCTGCCATTAAAGTTGTATGAGATGTAAGCACTGATTTGAGGTTATCGGTTTGATGTATGAAAGACTTTATTACCTATTATTTTTATTATTATTATTATTATTATTATTATTATTATTATTATTATTATTATTATTATTATTATTATTATTATTATTATTGTGACTTCCTAGATAATGGTATTGCAGTAATATTTTAACACTTAATGCAGCATATACGCACATTGATATTGGCAATGTATGGCATCAATAAACAAAGCTGTACAAGATATATTTACTACTTCATTTAGACTTGACTTTCTGTGAACTTGTTTTGTGTGGGTTATAGGTTCGATGTACGGTGCCACACAATTATATCAATGATGGTAAAAGTGTCCATGCTTGGATACATTTCTTGTTGTGGTTTTCATACGGATTTGCAGATGCTGAATCCAATGATATCAATACTTCTATAGGACCTTGAAAACTTATCTCAAATTTGGGATATGAAGAAATATAAATATCCCAACATTGAGGCATTTTCGTCTCGTGACTGTATGGATTGGTATGTTTGAAAAATAGTTAATTCAGGACCCTCAAATTAGTATAAAAAGTACAATTAGAAATGTATCCAAGCCTGAGCATTTTTAACTTATGGCATGATTGTTAGTTCTTTAAAATGAAACCTATTTAAGAAACATTAACCGACTTCAAAACGAGAGCTGAAAAGCAGAAAATAATTAGTTACTGTTATATATATAAAATTTGAAGTCTGTGTCAAGCCAAACAAACTAATAGCTAATATAAAATTAAACACGTACTCTCAATGGTAATTTAATGAGGCATTAATTTGTTTTGATTGGTACAGACATAATTTTTTAACAAGAATATTAGGAACTATCAAAAAAAAAAAAGGATCAAAAGATTGCGATCTTGGCCAAGAATTTTAGGAATGATCCAAAAAAACTGCATGAAAAGATTGTGATCTTGCCTAATAATTAGTTTTTGGATCAGGGTCCAGAAAAGTTTGGAACGGCCGCTAAATCAAGTTTTCAGATTTTTTTTACGGAATAAGCACATCATACTGAGTAAATTGTTAGTTTTGGTTTGGCTACACTATATGTAATTCTCAAAATATGGGGCGTACAAGGAAATTTTTGCCTGAAATATATTGGATCTTTTGATCCAAAAATAGGTAATAACAATGAATTATATTCTGCTTTTAAGTGCTTTATTTTTTCAAGTCAGCTAATATTGTTTTTAAAGAAGTTTATTTTTGTATTTAGTGATTTTTAAAGCTAGTTATTTTTTCTTTTACGTGTGTTAAATTTTCCCACTGTTTCGTTACCCCTGTACAGTTTCGTTTAAATAGGTACCTAAACTAAATGTAGGACTCTAATATTCTATAAAATGGATTGGCCTATGGAACATGCATGAACAAATATATTTTGTTTCAAACTGATCTAGGTTAGTGATATAAAATACCTGGGTACCTACCCAAAATAAGTATTGTTAGTGGGTATTAAAGTTCCAATTATGAATATTTGTATTTCCTGCATGCTTATTTCTTTCGCCTCCAACAGGAGGACTAGACAACCAATGAATAGACATTTTCTTTCTAGTAATTTAAGATTGACTTTAAGACTCAGTTAAATAACACAGTATTAATTGCCTAACTATCTATCTATTTACTCTACATTTCCTTTACTATCCCTAGAGAACGGAACTTGCCATTCTACTCCCCTGACAGCGTCCAATTGTTCTAGCTACTCACTAGGATTTCAATAGGGGACCAAACCAGTCTTGGGGGTTGTTGACTCAATAAACACACACACATTACAATTACGCATTACAATTTTCGTCATGTTCATATACTGATATAAACAATATAATTGTTAATACAATACGAATGTTGTATTTGTATTGTATGCAATATTTAATTATTGCAAATACAAACTGTAAAGATGCCGAGTTAAATTTATTACGAACATTTTTTTAAAAAATTAGCTTTGCACTACCACAGTTAATTTATATTGGTTTCCAATTTAAGCTCTTATTTCAAGAAACATAGTTTAAATCATAAAGACGACTACTAGTATAGTTTAAATCATAATTACTACTAGTATATACTCATATAGTCAGTTTATACTTTGCATAAAGTGTACGGGATATTTACTATTTCACTTTTACTTCACGTATGCAAATTTTATATCGTAAATTATCGTGAAATCAACCTAATTCACGAATTATATAAAAATAAATTTGTCTTTAAATATCTATTTCTACATTCGAGATTCGAGAAAACTGAAATAAAATTAAATATTTCAGTTTTACGTTCTATGATTATGCTGTGCAAGCTAAACGAGATGGTGAGAATGAGAATGAGAAATGGTGGAATTAAGGAAGTCGGAGAAAATCAGCAATCCTTGAAAAAATACACGCACACGGTTTTTGTTCACCATAAATCTCACTTGGCGCAAACTGGGATTGATTAGGATTAGGAATTAGATTTGTAGGCTTTCAGTAGCTATGGCCACATTAGCTCATCATGTATGAGGGATGACATCCCTCAGCTATCACACTGCCTAAGGAATTGAGGACAAAGAAGGGATTGGGGAAGGAAGAAAGCAGCCTTGGACCTGAGCTCCCACGTGTCTAAGCAGTTAGTGTAAGCGCCATTCTCGTGGAAAGACTTGGATTTGATTCTCGGTGGGAGCTTATATGGTTCGGTTCCCACATTAAGCTATAGGCCCACATCTCAAGTAATCTCGTTGCGAAAAGGGGTTCTAAGCCTAAAATCAAATTAAATGGGCCTGAGACCATTACGTTAGGTACTATCCAGTCATTTATTGGTATGAATGAGAAAAATTCAGGAAAACCTCAGTCAAGACGGTAAACTTTTACTGAACTCTTTAACTTTTTCAACCAAGTGTCCCCACCGAGAACTAAGATGGAACCAGGGACCACACGCACCATAGATGCATGCCATATTACTGAGCCACTGCAACCCCTACAGAGATTCGAAATAAATAAGATCGATAATCAATAATAAAGTGTATTGCGGTAATTACTGATTAAATTCCACACATAGGTAACTAGTTCACTTACCTCTTCGTTAAGTGACGAATTAAAATTAGTTTACAGTCTCAGTTATGCCCTTTAGTCTAAAGGAAACAAATGATTACTGAAAGAGAATAATGACGAAATTAAATGTTTGTGCTCTCCCATCAGAATCGAACCCGAGATCACGTGAACCAAAGACACGCGCGCTAACAAATAGACCATGAGATTTACCTTTTCACCTTTCAGTTCAGTTCACTCCCTCTCATTATGAGAGGTTCTTCGTTTGGTTAAGACACTCAGTATACATTTAGTACTATTCGCATTTTCTTCTTTTATTTAAGCTCCGCAGTAATCAGTATGGAGATTGATCAGTTTTCAGAAATCCTTCTTCCCTAACTAAGTAGATATCTGTTGTCTGCAGTATTGCATAAAGATATAATTATGCACCTTCGCGCGCGATTGATGCTGGGCAAAAGTATGCGTTGACAGCAGGGTTACCTATAACGTGAAACAGCAAAATCGCGTTTGTTTTTTTTTTTTAAGAGAAAATTCGAACCGTATTTCTTTTCCTGATATCTCAAAATATTGAAAAGTGTTTGATGAAATGTTTTAAAGGAAATTTTAAATCAATATTTTACATTTTTTAGATGTAAATGTGGGCGGCGGTGGCTCAGTGATAGAGTGTTCGCCACTGGTGCATGGGGTCCCTGGTTCGATCTCGGCTCGCTCCAAGTAAACTTTGTGGTGGACAAACACCGTGTGCATAGGTTTCCTCGGGGTTCTCCCGTTTCCTTCCACTTTCTTCATTCCACCATTTCATTCATTTCTCATCATCACCATCTCTTTTAGCCTAGCCGGTACAAACGTGGGACATAAAACTCAAATATTTTATTTTGAATGTGAATATAAAATCCGTATTTTAGTGGAAATCTCCAGTCTTCAGGATCAATACAATTAGCAGTCGTGTACTCATTTTCTTCTATATTATTCGTATCTTGTGCATCGCCTTGCAATATCTCTAACGTTTTTTAGTTGCTCCATACCAAAAGGTGGTGGTTGGTTCCTGAGTGACGCTGATCGTAACCGTTGTAGGGGCAAAATTTCAGACGATTTCTTATTGAAAAGCCTCCAATTATACGAAAGACGTTATTTTCTCTGCTCTCTCCGATGATAAACTATTTCTTCTTTTATTGTGGACTCAACTAAATGAAGAGAAGGTTCTTGCTGTAGCAACAGATGCAATCGGAGCAGAAATAATTCTCACCAACATCAGGTAATTCAGTGGTGCCTCGAAACCTTTTCCATCCAAGTATTGAGCTGATTTGTTATTTGTCCGTTTAGCGTCCATTTTCAGAAGCAAGGTATATGAGACAAGGATCTACAGTTGAAAGTGGAGTCCAAAGAACCATTATGCGTTGAAATTTCATACCCCTTTCACGACGAATCGAACCCAGGATTCCGTACACCAAAGCGCTAACCACTAGACCAACAGACCAATGAGCTCGTTTGTTGCACACCATATCTCACAGAAACATCGTATTTGTTCTCCGCTTTGAGAAATGAAATGCACTCCATCAAGCAATTCTTCAGGGGTCACTTTGCAGCCCTATAAAATGGGATTGAGGCTATATATAACTAGATGAATGGGAGTCAAACCTAATTCACTTCTTTGCCTAACTTTTTCCAAATATTTATTGTTTCTCTGTTTTTGTAAGGTGTTATGATGCTTACCGTTCAGTAAGAATTAGATTAAAGTTCTGGAATTTTGCGTGAAAAGTGTCAATCTAAGGCCCATTTCACTCGAAGCAATTAATCAAGGAAACTACAGGTTTCAAAATAACTTTTTTCCTTCTCTTTTTTATATAGTGAGTACCAAATGTTTCGTTCCTAACGGAATTGTTTCCTATTACATAAAGTTGTCCTATTCTGTTGGAACCAAAACGTTCCGAACTTATTCAGAACTGTTAAATTTTATTTACATTTTATTCTTCATAATTTTGATGGGATATCTGTCTTATTTCATACTGTATGCTAAGAACCAAAAGAAAGAGGTTATATAACTTTTAGGATGGATCCACCTTTTATTAACGTAGTTTATGATGACATCAAAATTAAAAATTACTAATTTCCTTGGTACTGGTACAGTACAACACAATTACTGCTTTTACTTGGCGGCTTCTGAGATATTCTGAATTGCATAAGAAAAGTACTAAATCAAGTCCTCGATTCTTAAGCATAGCCTATACACCTAGTTCTTGAAATAGCCAGTTGTGTGCATCCATTTTAGTGAAATGAAATGAAATCTTTGAGTTTTACGTCCCACGGTTATGCCGGTTAGGCTAAAGGAGACGGTGATGATGAGTAATGAATGAAATGGTGGAATGAAGAAAGTGGGAGGAAACGGGAGAACCCCGAGAAAACCCACGCACACGGTGTTTATCCATCACAAAGTTCACTTGGCGGGCCTGTGATCGAACCCGGGACCCCAAGCACCAGAGGTGAACGCTCTACCACTGAGCCACCGCGGCCCCTACATCCATTTTAGTGTTACTTCTTGAATGGTAGCAATAAATTACGAATTAATGAAGATACAGTTTCAGTCAATTACACTATAGCTTTATTGGATTCAAATCGACAGATAAATGGAATGGAATTAATCCCTTGTAAATGTATTATGCTTAAGAGGAACCAGAAGTGGATGGACCAAGTACGGATTAAGAGCTTTGGTTTAATATGGGCCATTAAAGAGTTTTCATTGCATATCTCGAACCTATGATTTTTTTTGAATGACGCAATAGTTCAGTGTAAGAGACATTGATGTTAATGCACCTGTACCAATGTAACTGTTATAGGCATATTAAAGTTATAATTTGTATATGAGGTGCATGTCAAAAAAGTTTTTTTTTTTTTTTTTAACGTGGATCTAGCCACACTGACGAAACTGTACGTGCGTGGAAGAATACTCTAGTATTCTGCAACAGAAATATAATTATCAGTGTGGAATTGCGTAAGTATAAGAACCAGTGAATTGCAATGACTTCCGTCAAAGGAAATCCCGACAAATGTAAGATGAGATCTGTGATCAGATTTCTGAACAAAAAAGGACAGAATACAGACATCACAGCAGATATGTATTGCCAAACACTGTCTAATTTACAGCGTGCAATTCATAACTGCTGGAGAGAAATGTTACGGTCTGGAATCTTCTCATTCATGACAACTCCTGCTCCCACAATGCTGATCATGCTGTTGAGACAGTTTAAAAATCCCGATCAGAATATTTTAATCAATCCTCATACAGTCCCGATTTTGTTCTTAGCGAGTTTACTTGCTTGTCTATTTTGTCTCTTTATCTGAAAAGGTGGCTTGCTTTCCAACCTTCCAATAGTAGTGAAGTTTTCAAGACAACAGTTCTCGACTGGGTAAAGTCTCAATCGGCAGATTTCTACACAGAAGGTCTATGAAAGCTTGAGCCATTACACCAAGGATTAGGATTAGGAATTAGATTTCTGGGCTTTCTGCATCAATGATCATGTTATCCCGTCACGTTTGAGGGATTATGTCCTTAGGCAATCACACTATCCGAGGAAAGGAAGAAAGACTTGGGGGAGGAAGGAAGCGGCCTGGGATCTATATGTTAGGTACAATCTCGAATATTTGTCTGTGCGAATGAGGAAAACCCATTAAAATCTCATTAAGAATGGCTAGCCTGAAAAGCTTTTACACTTTTTCGATCGAATGTCCCCACCGGGAATCGAACCCAAGCCCGCTCTCACCAGAAATGAGAGCGTTAGCGACTACGTTACGCGGGGCTACTCTACCAAAAATACTTGGAGCTTCATGGTGATTATGTAAACTTTTTTTTACTTCTTTGCAATAACCAATCGGCCCTTTTTCTTTCTTTCTTTCTTTTCTTTTTCTTTCTTTCTTTTTTTTTGTAATGTGTCTTGTATTAATAACTGATTTTTTTTAAAAATTGTTATTGAACTCTTGTACCTTTAGAAAAAACTAAACCATACAGTTCCAAGATATAAAATGAAAGATGTTTATGGCTTACGATGAATCGAATATCTAAGTCCATAATTGCTGTATCCACTTCTGCTTCTTCTTCTCTCTTTTTTATTTTAAGTCCTTACTTTTTCCGTAACAAACAAAAGTAACATTTACGAAATGTAAAAAAAAATCGTATGATTTGCTTTTTAGAAAAGTAAGAGTTTTTAATATCCGATGTTTTGTAAATTAATTTATTTGAAAGAGTAAGATTATTACATAAGAGTAAGAGTAAGAAAGAGTAAGAAAGAATTATAACATACTAATTCTTTCTTCTTTCTTAATGCTTCTTTCACCGTTCTATAGTTGCTATTATTATTATTAGTAATAATAATAATAATAATAATAATAATAATAATAATAATAATAATAATAATAATAATAATAATAATAATAATAATAATAATAATAATACTTAGCTTAGTTAGGTGTCTCCTAAAATCATATATGTAAAATGTTTCCGACCCATTGATATATTTGTTAACTAGACTTCTACTCTAACTACAAGATCACGCTGAGAACTAGTAAGCCAAGTGTATTTTAGTGATCTCCACGCCACTTCCTCTTCTCGCCCTGATTCTATGACAATTATTTTGTTTAATTCATTGTGATATTTTAGAAACATTTCTTCGGCAAATACATAAGATTATTGAAAGATCATTTCATGTTGTGCAAAACATTGTTGAATCAGCGCACTTGAAATCAGAATAGTTTCCTTTGGAGCTACTTTCGTCAGAAAGCATTATATTTTCTCCTGCATTTTGCAATTTATGGGTCAATCAATCTCCTACGTATAGACATATGTATTTTTATTCGCCATTATTCAGTCATCTTATATATGTAATAACATAACATAGTGCCATTTGAAAAGAAAAAAGTGCATACCGATTTGGCAATCCTGCATTACTTACAGGATAACGCTTTAGAATAGCTACTTGGTATTATAAGGTGACCAACGTTTGAAGTTATTTGATTTTCCTTTAAATTCTACCATTGTCTGACTCTCAAATCTTTACTGAGCCATAACTTAATATTTAAGTTCATTAGTAGCTACTATTTTGGAACATGTTACACTTCCAGAGGGGCCACCTAACTCTGTCTTCAGACCATATAAAACTCGTTTACAGTTAGGAGCGTTCCTAATTAGAGTACTTATATATATATATATATATATATATATATATATATATATATATATATATATTGTATGATCAAAAGTATCCGGACACCCCAAAAACATACATATTAGGTGCATTGTGCTGCCACCTACTGCCAGGTACTCATTATCAGGGACCTCAGTAGTCATTAGACATCGTGAGAAAGTAGAATGGGGTGCTCCGTAGAACTCACGGACTTCGAATGTGGTCAGGTGATTGGGTGTCATTTGTGTCAGAAGTCCGTACGCGAGATTTTCACACTCCTAAACATCCCTAGGTCCACTGTATCTGATGTGATATTGAAGTGGAAACATGAAGGGACACCTACAACACAAAAACGTACAGGCCTGACAGAGACCGCCGACAGTTGAAGAGGGTCGTAATGTGTAATAAGCAGACATCTATCCAGATCATTACAGAAGAATTCCAAACTGCATCAGGATCCACTCCAAGTAGTATGACAGTTAGGCGTGAGGTAAGAAAACTTGGATTTCATGGTCAAGCGGCTGCTCATAAGCCACAATTCACGCAGGTAAATGGCAAACGACGCCTCGCTTGGTGTAAGGAGCGTAAACATTGGACGATTGAACAGTGGGAAAACGTCGTGTGGAGTGACGAATCACGGTACACAATGTGGCGATCCGATGGCAGGGTGTGGGTATGACGAATGCCCGGTGAATGTCATCTGTCAGCGTGTGTAGTGCCAACAGTAAAATTCGGAGGTGGTTGTGTTATGGTGTGGTCGTGTTGGAGGGTTCTTGCACCCCTTGTTGTTTTGTGTGGCACTCTCACAGCGCAGGCCTACATTGATGTTTTAAGCACCTTTTTGCTTCCCACCGTTGAAGAGCAATTCGGGGATGGCGATTGCATCTTTCAACACGATCGAGCACCTGTTCATACTGCACGGACTGTGGCGGAGTGGTTACACGACCATAACATCCCTGTAATGGACTGGCCTGCCCAGAGTCCTGACTTGAATCCTATAGAACACCTTTGGGATGTTTTGGAACGCCGACTTCGTTCCAGGCCTCACCGACCTACATCGATACCTCTCCTCAGTTCAGCACTCCGTGAAGAATGGGCTGCCATTCCCCAACAAACCTTGCAGCACCTGATTGAAAGTATGCCTGTGAGAGTGGAAGCTGTCATCAAGACTAAGGATGGGCCAACACCATGTTGAATTCCAGCAGTACCGATGGAGGGTGCCACGAACTTGTAAGTCATTTTCAGTCAGGTGTCCGGATACTTTTGATCATATAATATATATATATATATATATATATATATATATATATATATATATGTGTGTGTGTGTGTGTGTGTGTGTGTTAATTTCTTTTTAAAGTTGAACGCTCCACGATATGTTCCAAAGCTAAGCAAGACTGTAGTAATGAGATAGAAGATAATAGTTCAATCAAGAAAGTGGGAGGGAACAGGAGAAGACCTAGAAAACCCTCGAATACGGTATTTGTCCATTACTAAGCTCAATTGGTGCGAGCTTGGAATCAAACCAGGTACCTTACGCACTAGAGGTGAGCGTTTCTAGTACTGAGACACTACAATCCAATGCGCTTTTAACGGAAGATAATAATAGCATAACGTTTGAGTAGTAAGTTGAGTTGATTTTGAGTTTATCGTCCCTTTCAGCAGCGGGACTATATGAGACGGCCTACAGCTTAACGTGGAAAATCCATAACACTTGAGCTCCCGTCAGGAATCGAACCCGGGTCTCCTACCAAGAGATTTAACCACGAAAGAGCTCGTTCGAGTAGTGAGTAATTTGATTTAAGGATTACTATCATAGCAGCATTGATATGAAATTGTAGTGGATTTTGCTTGTATGACTTACTTCCTTATAAATATCTCGTCATAAAGAAAAGAAAAACGAAATCTTTAAGTTTTACGTTCCACGGTTATGATGGCTAGACTAAAGGAGACGGTGATGATGAGAAATGAGTGATATGGTGGAATGAAGAAAGTGGGAGGCAACAGGGAAACCCCTAGAAAACCAATGGACACGGTGTTTGTCCACCACGAAGTTCATTTGGATCGAACCAGAGACCTCATGCACCAGAGGTGAACGCTCTACCACTAAGCCACCGCGGCCCCCTAGTCATAAAGAAGATTAACAAACTGCATAGTCATATATATTCAGGTCAAGGAAAAGAACAGAAAGTATAGGTCACTCTTAAACAAATTTATACCTGATTGAACTATGGAACTTGGAAATAATTTTCCATATTTTAATTAGAAGTTTAAATTGAGGTTGTTTGAAAAGAAGAAATGATACAAGAAGAAAAATACGTATTAACCTTCCGTCACATTGTGCTTAGATAATTTTAGAAAGGAATAAATAAATTAAGGAAATATACAGAAAATCATGTATGCCAAATGCATACATAGCCATGAGAAGAGGGAAGAGTAATACAAGAAGAAGAAAGGAGAAACAGTGTCATGGCGAATTTAATGCTCTAATTGACTGTTCTAATGGCCGTCCTTTGAACTTCGTGTTAGACTAGTTCGTTAATCCTTTGAAGTCCCTGTGCGAATAATAATAATAATAAAACCACTCCCTTTTGTTTTTAAATGGAGTATGTTAACGTTTCCTTGGCCTGTTTTTAAACACAGTAAAAAGAAATATGTAACTAGCTTTGGATGCAAATACAACTTTATTTCGCCATTTCTGATTTTTTTCCCCAAAGAGAGAAAAACGAAAATTCCGTTTTACCGTATACAAAAATAAAAAGAGAAAAGAAATATCGCTTTGTGTTGTAGCATTTTAGTAGTCTGCACGGTATTAACATTTTAAAAGATATTATACACATGAGAAATAATTGTCGACGATATTATCTTGTGATTTTTACAACGTAATCGATGTATTAAGAAATTCATTAAGGATTTGTTTATCGAAATCTCTCTATATATTTACTCTTATTTGTCTATCCGGAAGACACAGAATCTCAAAAATAACTTAATGAAACACAATCAATTCTTGGCCACTATGTAGAGAATGAAAAATTAGGAATCGAAATTTGTTGATGGAGATGATGCATCAATATAGTCTTAAGATATTCATAGTTAAAAGTTGGTTCTTTATGTAGACCTGTCATACAGAGTGGTTATAGAATATTCTTCAGCTATGAAAGGGATATATTAAAACTGTACAGCATATACAATAACGAATGATACATGAAAATATACAGAAACTGTCCAAATTTCATATATACTCTTACAAACGGTCGATGTGACTTTCTTTCGTCACATATCACACATCTATGAGGTAGTCTATGGTACATTTACTACAGTTTTGAATGCTTCTGAATGGACTGACTAGTGGTCGTCAATGCTGCTGTAATGCAATGTTGGAGTTCGCCCAAAGTTGTTGGTAGTGGAGGAATATATACTGTATCTTTCACATGCCTCCAAAGGAAAAACTCACTAACTTTCAGGCTGCGCGATCTAGGAGGCCATGGGAAAAAGCACTAAGTCATCTTCAGCATATTGCCCAATCCTACAACGTTAAAGTTCTTCATGTTTATACCTTTACGTAGGCAGTCAGTGTCCTTAAACTGTAGATTTCATCTTAGAATGTTTTGGTGGCCTGGCGGTGCAATGGCAAACTGTCTATGGATTGCATGCTATACAGTATCAACGAAAAAAAAAAAAACGCTTCACATATTCCAAAACACAGAATGCTTTCTGATGCATAGGTGTCATTTTTGGCACCACTTGAGTGCAAACTGTGATGGTTAGTGGATAAATTAATTGCCTGTAAGAAGAGAAACCCTAGTATCGAATCCCTGAAGCGCGCTCTGGCCAAGGAACCCCGCCACTTCCCCATTGACACTGTTCGTTATCCCATTGGCAAGTAGTCCACCGGACTCCGAGTCTGCATCCAAACTCAAGGTGGACATTTTGAAAACTGATTGGTGTTCTTTATGATACACACTTCCGTGTATCATTATGAAAAAGACTTTTCCAAACCTCTGACAGTATTTATGAAATAACTAGGTAGCAGTGTTGGGCAAAATCAATTGAAATCAATTGCAATTGATCAATCAATTGAAAGTAATTGCTCTGAAAATCAATTGCAATTGATTTCAATTGCAATTGATTTCAATTTGTAATTGACAATTAATTTCAATTGCAATTGAATTCAATCATAAAATTTGCAATTAAATTTTCGTCAATTGTTAATTGTTAATTGGTCACCAGGCAATTGAAACTTTTAATTGTTAATTGTCAATTGCAAAGGGTGCAATTGAAACATTCAATTGTTAATTGCAATTGACAATTGAAACTTGTAATTGTTAATTGCAATTGAAATCAGCAATTAAAACTGAAGATAAGAAGATGTGTGTATATTGTATTGTCAACTTGTTACTGTTTTACATATTTCAAATAAGGTACTTATAAGAAATGCTGAATACCTACCATCCCTTTCCCCCCCTGGGAAGAAAGCCGTGAAACTAAGTATTTTTTAAATATATTATGTTTATGGTTCTATCCCCCTCGAAAGAACTCTATATGCCCGTCATGCATACAATAGGAATGAGCACGAGCGAGTTTTCTTTAAAACTCGACTCGACTCGAAGCAGACATCTTTGAGTTCGACTCGAGACCTCGGCTCGAAAAATTTCCCCCAACTCGACTCGAATTCGGATCGAGTTTCCAGTCGAGTCGAGCCAATTCGAGCTAAATCCTTTGTGTAGTTCCAAGTACTACTATCTTCAAGTATCCTACATAGACAATATAATTATCAATTATACTACTACTACTACTATAACTAATTATTATTATAACACCGTGTACCTGTATAAACATGGAATATAGGCGGTTTGTATCGGAATACTAAAAATTAGTTAACTGTCGATCTCAGTAGTCAAGAAATCTTCTGGAGGCAAGGACATCGGTCACGAGGTTCTTGGCTTGAGTTCAGGAGGAGCAAGTATTCGAGCTCGAGCCAAAAATTGTTAGAAGTTATGGGACTCCAGCCAAACATGTTTAAAACTACTCGACCCGGGTTTAGGGTTGTCAACGACTCAAGCGGCTCGCTCACAGCTCATTCACTTATCGAGCCGAACCGAGAAGTGGGCCGAGCCAACAGCTCATCCAACAGAGCCAGCTCGAGCCGAAGGCTCACATGAGCCGAACCGAACCGAGCTGATTGCTTACCCCAACCGAGCCGGTTCGAGCCATTGGCTCAGTTAAGCTAACTCGAACCCAGCCTATGGACTCGTTTCAATGGAGCTGGTTCGAGCCATTGGCTCCAATCGAGCCGAGTCGATAACTCGCCTTTACCGAGCCGGTTCAAGCCATTGGCTCAATTGAGCCCAGTCGATGGGTAATCCCAACCAAGCCAGCTCAAGCTGTACGCTCAGTTGAACCGAGCCGGGCTGGTTGACATCACTATTCCGGTTGGGCTTCTACTTTGGCTAAAAAATTGGACCGTGCAGTTCTCAGCTTTGATGGTAAGAACTACAAAAAATATATGAAATCTTTAGTTTTACGTCCCACGATTATGCCGGTTAGGCTAAAGGAGACGGTGATGATGAGAAATGAATGAAATGAAGAAAGTGGGAGGAAACGGGAGAACCCCGAGAAAATCCACGAGCACGGTGTTTGTCCACCACAAAGTCCAAACTGCGCGAGCTGGGATCGAACCAGGGACCTCAAGCATCGGAGGTGAACGTTCTACCACTGACCCACCGCTCGAAATGGGTCTCGAAGATGGGACGAAAATGACCCACTTCTCCGCCACTACCGAATTTCGAGGTCCTTCCTTTTGCATCGACTACTGAATTTTCGTGTTGTTTCGTGCCCCCATTTCCACGTTTTGCGCGTCACCAGAAGTGTATCAAAATGGGCCTCCAAAGTGTGACCAAAATGACCCATTGTTCCGACACTATCGAATTTCTAGGTCGTTTCTTTTGCATGGTTTAGTGCCTATTTTTTAAAAAAGTTTTCTGTACCTACTTCCTTGTCTTGTGCGTCACTGGAAGTGTGTTTAACAGGCCTTTAAAGTGGGAGTTAAATGGCTCACTGTTCCGCCACTATCGAATTTCGGGGTCGGTTCTTTTGCATCGTTTAGTGCCTGTTTTGTACTTTTTGTGCGTCACCAGAAGTGTGTCAAAATGGGCTTCCAAAGTGTGACGAAAATGACCCACTTTTTTCCCCGTCACTACCGAATTTCGTGGTCCTTCCTTTCGCATCGACTAGTGAATGTTTCGTGCCGTTTTATGCCCTGATTTCCACGTTTTGCGCGTCACCAGAAGTGTGTCAAAATGGGCCTCCAAAGTGTGACGAAAATGACTCACTCCTCCGCCACTACCGAATTTCGAGGTCCTTCCTTTCGCATTGACTAGTGCCTGTTTTGTTACGTTTTGCCCCTATTTCCACGTTTTGTTCGTCACTAGAAGTGTGTCAAGATGAGCCTCCAAGGTGTGACGAAAATGACCCACTGTTCCGACACTATCGAATTTCCAGATCGTTACTTTCGCATCGTTTAGTGCCTTTTTTTTTAAGTTTTCTGCGTCTATTTCTCGTCTTGTGCATCAGCCGAGGTGAGTTAATCGGGGCTTTAAAGTGGGAGTTAAATGGCTCACTGTTCCGCCACTATCGAATTTCGGGGTTGGTTCTTTCGCATCGTTTAGTGTGTATTTTGTGCAGTTCTGTTCGCCTACTTCCACGTTTTGAGCATCACCAGAAATGCGTCAAAATGGTCGATCAATGTGTGAAGAAATAGAGCCATTGTTCCGCCACTATCGAATTTGGAGGTCGTTTCTTTCGCATCGTATAGTGCCTGCTTTGTACTGTTTTGTGCTCCTATTTCCAATTTAGTGCGACAACGAAAATGGGTCAAAATGGCCTACAAGTGTAGCGGAATAACTTAATGCTGTTCCGTCACCATCGAATGTCGAGGTCGTTTTCTTCACATTTTTTTTTTTTTTTGCATGATTTGTGTCACTTTGTGCATCAGTGGGAGAGGGTCAAAATGGACCTTGAAAGTGGAATGGATATGTCTTTTTCTGCCATATTTGTAGGTCGTCTTTGACCCACTTTCGTTGGCCTACAAAACGTGAAAATATGCGCAGTAACGGTATGCACTAAACAATGCGAAAAAGCGACCTTGAAATTCGATACTGGTGGGAGAGTGGATCATTTTTCTTCCCACATTGAATGCCCATTTTGACCCACTACCATTGATTCGCAAAACGTGGAAATAGGTTTACAAAACGGTAGAAAACACGCACAAGATGATGTGAAGAAAACGACCTGGAAATCGTTCCTGACGGTACAGCATTAACTTGTTCCACCATATTTGTAGGATAACATTGACCCATTTCCGGTGACGCAGAAAACGAGGAAATAGGCGCACAAAACGACACAAAAAATTTCCATGTAATTAAGCTAAATTTCCATTTAAGTTTGTAAGCTTAATTATATGGAAAATTTTATATATATTTTTTTTTACGTTGGTCTACTTTACGTTGATTTGGGACTTTTAAATTTTATTCAGTTTTCCACTGAAAAGTATCTATAATTCAACAAGGAAATAATTATTAATTATAATTATTATCTATATAATTGAATTCATTGTAATTTGTTCCATAACAAACACTTTACCATTTCGTACTAGCTGTTATGCCCGTTCTTCGCATGGATCAGATAAAATATCAATGTAAACGAACTGAACAACGGGAGAACAATTAAGAAACATTTCTAAAATTGGATATATTTTGTGTGAATATATATCCAACAACGTACATGTGTTTTCATTGGGAAGGCCGATGGGGGCTGAATTTGAACGTATACACTATCGGGGGTGTCACTATACGTCTGAGCAACCCCAATAAATATGGATTCGACACAAATTCTACTACATATACATGTCCCGATGAACCACCCCTCAGACCCCCTTGGTTCGTATTGTGAAAAAATCTCCTCTGGCCCCCACCAACCCCCAACCAAACCGCGAAAACTATGAATGTGACACTAGCATCTGCCATTTTCTACTACTTTTTACATATGCCGGTAAAAGTCCCTATAATCCTCTGGTTCCAATTAAAAAAAAAAAAAAACAATGCCTCTGGCCCACAGCCGGTGGGGGCTGTATTTGGAAGTCAACGCCTGTGGAAGTATCACCATTCATCTCAGCGACAGCGAAAACTATGGATTTGACACTAATATCGGTCACTTTCCATTATTTTTACATGTCTCGCAATTCCCCACCCCCGGTGACTCCCGGCTCGCATACATTGGTGGCTAAATTTGAAAATCATCGCTAATGAAAGTATCACCATTGATCTCAGCCACCGCGAAAACTACGGATTTGACATCGGTCATTGTGTATTATTTTTACATGTCTCGTGATCCCCTATATAATGCCACTCTTTCTTAGCTGATGGGGGCTAAATATGAAAGTAAACGTGGTCTTGAGTTTCACCATTGAGCTCAGCTATCCCGAAAACTATGGATTTGACATTAATATCGGTCATTTTCGATTATTTTTACATGTCTCGGAATTCCCCCCTCTGGTGACCCAAGGCCCGCATACAACGGTGGATGAATTTGAAAGTCATCGCTAATGGTAGTGTCGTCATTGATATCAGCAGCCGCGAAAACTATGGATTTGACACTAATATCGGTCATTTTGGATTACTTTTACGTTTCGGTATCCCCCCCCCCCGTTGACCCACGGCCCGTAGCCGAACACGGTGAATTTGGAAGTTAATGCGATCGGAGTTTCACCATGGATCTCAGCGACCGCGAAAACTATGAAATCGACACTGATATCATTCTACTTTTACATGTCCCGGTAAACGCCCCCCTGAGACCCCCTGGTTCGAATTTTGTTGAAAACGCTTTGCCTTGGTGTGGGACCTGGACCAAGGTATCTTTGACCAAAATTTGGTAACTCTCGGTCGACTTTTCTGGTCCCCAGGCCGGTCCCCGTAAGCGTCCCCTGGAGACCCCCTAGTAAGAAATTAAAAAAAAACTCTTCGTCTTGGTCTGGGGCCTAGACCAAGCTACCCGTGACCAAATTTTGGAAAGTTTCGGTACACTCGTATCGTCCACAGGCCGCACAAAGATAGACAGACAAACACACGAACAAACTCTATTTTATTTATATTAGAAAGGTCAGATCCGCCGTTATTGTATTAGTGCGGTGCTTGAGCGATTGATCGTAGAAATTCAAACTCCGATGAGTGATAATTTTATAGACTTGTTTTATTACAAGTTTAAACTCTTTAGTCAGTAGAGAAGAGGTCGTGAATCATGGGTCAGAGTTGATGACAATGGGTTTTGGTGGGTCTGTGGGTCACAGTGGGTAAGAGTGGTTTATGGTGGGTGGTGGGTCAGAGTGGGTCACGGTGGGTCGTGGGTCACGACGGGTGGTGAGTCAATTGGTCGTGGCTAAAGTTTTCATTGCCCCACGCCCTCTCTGAACTACTGTGTTGAAAATTAATCAGTGAAAATCAATTGCAATTGATCAATCAATTGAAAGTAATTGCTGTGAAAATCAATTGCAATTGAATCAATTGCCAATTAATTTCAATTGCAATTGAATTACAGAATTCAATTGCAATTACTTTTCACTGCAATTACTTTCAATCAATTGATCAATTGCAATTGATTCTCCTTTTTCAATGGCCAACTGCAATTAACAATTAACCATTAACCATTACTTATTTCAATTGTTAATTGCAATTAACAATTAAATTTACAGATTAATTGTTAATTGTTAATTCAATTGAAATTTGCCCAACACTGCTAGGTAGTTTGTATTTTATGAAGAAAAAGAAAAGAAAGTTAGAGTAGCAGATACTACGTACGTAGTTGTCCACTAAATTAACTTCGTTCTGGTCTTAAATATGAATCGTTTAAATAGAAACGTCCTTCCAATAGTCTAAATTAATACTTTCCAGCTGCCTACTCGAAATACCTACTGTAACCAAGATTTTATTCATCAGTGGCGCCCATTTCTGTATAACTTCTGGGGAAGACCCACTCAGATTTCTCAGACATCGTCTAACGAGACACCAATAAGGATTTCAATGTAAATATGAAGACATAAACAAACCTGGGATGGCTTACCGCTCAGAATCGGTGTCTGTGCTCAATATACGTACTGTTTTACTTGTAATTTAATTAAGTCCACATGAAGATATGTAATACTCAAAAATAGCTTGAGTTCCCTCGTGGTTATATATTAGCGTGCGCCTTTGTCGCGGGAGACCCGGAATCGATTCCCAGTGGAAACTTATATGGCTCGGATACGAGGTTAAGTTGTAGGTTCACTTCTTATGTAGCCTCGGTGCTCAACAGGTCGCCAACTCCAAATCAGCAACTGAAAAATAGTTTGGTTTTTGATTTTCCCTTTTGTTCCGATCCGCTAGCAACGTTACAAACCGTTTGGCTTAAGTCGCTGTGTAACGCTTCTAGTTGGATTGAAATATAGTGCAACATTAATAATGTGCATGAATGTTATTACTTGAAGGGATGCAATAGTCTCACAAAGTCCACGTCAAGAAGTTTGTTTCTGAATTACGACACCAGACAATGAAGCGTAGAATAGCAAACTTATGAAAAAAGAACACTATATTATTGTAAGAAGTTTAAGAAGATAAAATAGTGTTAAGAAAACCCTTTTCCACAAAAGCATAACATTCTTCTGTTGCGCTTCTTTATACTACCAACCTTTAGAGTTGTTCATTCATTTCTTTAAAGATAAAATAGTGCACAGCAAGTGGCTCTTTTATGAGTTATATATCGTTTAGATACTATTACATACGTGGCTATGAACGAACACAAGTCTATTGAAGAAGAACAGAAGTCTATTGTAAGCAAGAGTGAAAGGACGTAAAGTGAATAGCAAGTTTTTTTCTTTTTTTTTCTTCGGGTAGCTAGGAAAGAAACTCTTTACATAAAAGCAAATTGCCAACTTCCTTGAAGTTTGTGACGTAGAATGGAAGACGGACATTCAAAAAGAAGAAACATTAAACGTAAAAGCGACGTCAGGATGGATCTAAATATGTATCAACATTTCATAATATTGTAAATAATTTATTCATATCGAATTCAACAACGCAAGTGAGAAAAGTCACGTTGTTAAAAAATAAACTTTTCTCTCTTTAAATTAACGGAAGGAATCTTATATAATTCATGTATACACTAATTAGAACATTAGGTAACTTATCTTGAAAGTGAGTAATGATGAAAGATGTAGTGGAATGAGAATGTGGGAGGAAACTGGAGAACCCGAGAAACTCTACCACACACTCACGTGAGGATTGAACCTGGGGTCTCTCCCACCAGAGATGAGCACTGAGCCAGTAAAAATATTAAATTATTTTTTGAATGAGCGTTTATCGTTCCTTTTCAACAGCAAGGCTATATGAGAAGTAGATCTACAACTTAACGTGGGATCCGAATCACATGAACTGCAGCCGAGAATTGAACCCGGGTCTCCCACACCGAAAACGCGTACGCCATCCATATAACCACAAAGGAGCTCAAAAGATATGAAGTGTAAACGTAAAACAAAACCAAGAATAAGAATGGGGAAAGAAATCTTTACGGAGGAGAAAAACGTATTTTTTTGTATCTTTGATTGAGTAAAATAGTATTTGAGATACTCATCAAGTGTAATATTACATTCTAGGTGTACAATACATGAACATTATGCAAGACTGACATGAACCGACAGATGTTTTAGAATAACTTAATTAAAAATAGAATCTGTGCAAAGCAACTTATCATTGCATTGCTATTCTGTGTTGCCGCTGGGACAATATGCCTTCATAAGATAAATTATATAATATCTGATTATTGGAATGATATAGTGCCAAAACTCTTATACAGATTAGTAATAGTCAGCATTTCTTTGGGCCAGATTCTATTTTTAATTAAGTTAAGCATAGTTTGAAGGCTAGAATAAACAGCATTCAGGTTTTAGAAATGCTTGTATGGAGAAAAACAAACAAAATTAGCTTAATAGACCGAAAAAATAATGAGGAGATACTGGTAAAAATTACTTAGAAATGAACAATAACAGAGATAAATTAAAAGAAGAAGAGGAACTAGTTAGAACATTATTTGTGGAAGAAAGTGTTTTCTGAGAATTGTGATAAAAAGGATTTGAGGAAAGAGAAAAGAGGAAGATGAAAAAAGGATTATTTCTAAGTCAAATCGGGAAGTTTGGGGGAACAAGATGGTGACGGACATCTTTACATCTGGAGTGTCATGCTCTTAAATTGTGCAGTTGGGAATTTGTACATAATTTTAAATTTTGACAAAATTTAGTTTCTTTACAATTTATATTATTACATCTTTTCTTATATGTCCTGAGCCTCTAACCCCCAAGTAATTTTACAAATAGTGTGAAAAAAAATTTACTTAGAACAGGCGAATTCGTTCATGTTGGAACGCGCCATTTTATACAAATCTACGTTTTCAAAAACAATTAAAACAAATTTAGTGAAGCAGTCCACTGGGCTATAAGGCCGGGATTTTCTTTATAAATCTCCCGAAAGGGAGATAACTAGAACTAGAACTAGACGAGGAGGTTGGCGGCATATCGTAGTGTAGTAAAAGTTTCATAACTTGCGCGTGAAGTGAATAGCCAGAAAGGAAAGAACTCTTACGCTGATAATCATTATGTTCACATAATCTGATCAGAAATTGATTATTTTCCGCGAAGTATATCCAAAAATATTTTATATGGTAGAGTATGCATCATAACACAGATTTTTTTTTTTTTTTTTTTTTTGTTAAACGTTGAAAATTCATTTTTGAAACAGTGAGCTTTCGTTCTAACCTCTTCAAGAAATAGTTTCTTCCGGTTTCTCACTCTCTCTCTCTCTCTCTCTCTTCGTTATGTTTGTGTAATAAGATTTCCTGTGTGTCACACCCCGTACAATGTAAAGTTCGTTCACGTCAATCCCTGCGTCACACAGAGATAAACTGAGAAAAGGAGAGAAGACATGCTGAAGGTGAGAAAATTGTGGTTTTAATAATGAACATGGCTCCTTCCTGTTTCACGCTCCCGATCAACCTCAAATATCTTTCCCAGCAGAGGAATTGATGAGATTTCTTTTTCTTTATCTCTGATTGTATATCCTTTGGCGAATTCTCCGAGAATTATTATTTTCCAGCTTTAGATGGAGGTCACAAGAATAGTGTGATAACTTTTTTTCTTTTTTTTCTCTGAACACAAAAACGATTCTTTTACATACAGTCTGCTCGTAAAGTGAACTCCTTTAACTTAAAGAAAATGTGATTTCTTTTAACATTGCATATATTATAGTAATATTACATGAATATTAGATGAATGCAATATTTGACATCATGCTAGTTAACTTGTCTATTTGGAACTTCGATCCCATATTATCAACAACAGAAACACATTTGTAGTTGAGATGTTTAAGCTAGGGATGGCCAAAATTTTCCGGAATCGGAAATTTCACTTTCCGTATTTCGGAAAAATTCCGGAATTCGAAAAATTCGGAATATAGAAAATTTCAAAATTAGAAAAATTGTGGAATTCAGAAAAATTCCGGATTTTTTCCGAAATGGTAATTTTCTAAATTCCGGATTTTTCCGAAATCGAAGCTTTTCCGAATTCCGGAATTTTTTCGATTTTACTTTCCGGAATACGTCACCCCTAGTTTAAACTATGATTTCTCTTCTCATATACTTTGCATCATTACTCATCCAATCTACTGCATATAGCCAACATCAGTAGCCAAAATGAGTTAATAGAGAATTCCATGAGAAATATGATTTGATCAGCTTCAAATATTGTTTCTGAGATGTTGAAGTCCGCTTCGATTGAAACTAATGTTGTCTCGATTTCAATGTTGTATAGTTCATTACCTAACGAAGTTGCAATAATCGTTCTGGTTGACTTGTTTGCAGTTTTAAAACTTGACGACTTATGAAGTGAATATTTCAGTGTAGAACGAAAAATGATTAGCAAAAAATGATAACTTATTGCTTTTTAAATACTTTACATATACGTATATATACTGTCAAATACTCACTCTTTGCACAGCAAGAATAGTTACTGGAAAATAATTCAAAGAATCTGAAGTATATGCAACCTGGATCGCAGAAAAGACCGTTGGGTTGCATAAGTCATAGTTATTGATTCACCATATAGAGGATGAACCTGAAAGATATCAACAAACTCCGGGAGGTGATTCGTGACATCTAAAGAAGACAAAAATCCTCTCGAATGTTGGATTACACGTCATGTACTAGTGACTTCGGTGTCAAAGTTTGACAATTGGGACGTAACAGAAAGATGTGCACAAACTCTGGGAGGTGATTGTGACATCAAAAGAAGACAAAAGGTTCTCTTGCATGTTGTCGAACCTGACAATTGGAACGGAACAGAAAGATATGCACAAACTATCTCTGTCTGCGCAACTTCCTAATGTCCCATTTTGCTGATTTTAATAGTCACATTTATTTGGTTTTGATGTCACGAATCACTTCCCGCAATTTGAGCATATCCTTCTGTTCCGTTCCAATTGTCAGGATTCGATTGTCGATTCCAAGTTTGCACCCCTGTAACTCATACACGATGTGGAATTCGACAACATGAAAGAGGAATTTTTGTCTTCTTTTGATATCACAAATCACCTCCCTGAGCTTGTGCACATCTTTCAGATTCATCCCGTATATGATTGTTGACCACCAATCCCCTCTAAAATCGTAAATAGAAGAAAACGACTTCATATGTGATTAGATCTAGTAAAGATCTGTCTGTGTACAAAATTTGATGGCTGTAGATGACTCCTTTATGTGTAAAAATCTGATGATAGATAGACACACATACACACACGCATGTTATTTTATAGATGCACTATTGTAAAAAGTTACAAGTAATTAATTTTCATATTGGTCATAAATCTGTAAGACACCTGCTTAGCATTTTATGTAAGTTGTATAAACTTAGTTGAATTAAATTCATTCATACGGGCACCAACAATTTTATGATCAAAGCTATTATGAGTCACAATATTTCTTGACTTTGCAGTGCATTTTCAGACAAAATAATACCACTGAAGATAGTTTTATTTAATTTATTTTGGCATTTTAGTAACCACACGGTAGTTACTCTAACCAAATTACACTTCAGAATCAGATTATAGAAATTTTAGTTTGCCATTTGCCTATTGATTACTGAAGTTAAACTCACAGTGATATATAATAATGTATATCAGGTCTACTTGCGTAATAAATATTCTTGAATATAGTTGGAGTATATAATTATATTCAGTTCTAGAAAAAAAATTCGACACAAAAGAGCTGAGATCGTAATTTATAAAACATTGCAAAACGTGCACGCACAACCAGGTAGATAGAAGTAGGTGAAACATCGATTGCGAATTGATACAAATAGGAATGAAAAAAATTAATAAAATCATATAAAAAAGACCTGGTTGGTTCCTTCATACAAATGCGTGACTGAAGATGTCTAGGATAATAACTGAGGTGAATAGTAAAATAATTAAAGAGTAGACCTGATACGTACAAAGACATTAATAGTTACATAGTTAAAGTGCACGAGTTGATAAACCAATGGAATTTTATTCCCCTGAAAGCAAATTTTGAACAATGTAAAGCCAACATCTTCAAATGCTTAACCATTTTCAACATATTCGCAGTACACTTTCAATCACTTATCAAAACACGATACGAGTTTCTTTATATCGTCACTGTACACTGTTGTGACTAGTGCATTTAAAGAGTCTTATGCAAAAGAGTTATCTGAACAGAGAGTCTTTCAACTTCCGGAACAAGCGGAAATCAAATATCGTATCTTTTCCTTCTAAGCCTTTTTTCCAGTTAGCTGGATCGGATTTCAGCTCCGATCCTCCACATGTTTCTATCTTGTGTCATATCCACTGTGACATCACACTGTACCATATCGTTCTTGATACAATCTCCTCACTTCTTCTTTGACCGGCTTCGTGTTCGTTTCACATTCGGTTCTACAGCATTCACTCGATGACCTACGTATTGCAAAGATCATCAACTTACATGTCTAAAGCAGCGGCGGCCGCTGAAGGGGAGCCAATGTGCCGTGGCACTACCACAAATAATACAAAAGATAATAGAAATAATTTTTGCATCTTACTAAATAACAAACTTTTTTAATTTTATGCACAATACTTTACTTGCAATGTCATCATTGCTCACGAGAAGCTGGTTTGAGTCGCGCTCAGTGATTGAAAGCGCTCAGAATTACTCGCACGCTAGCAGTACATAGGCTTATCTCTACTCTGTGTTGTGCCAAGTTCTTCCGTGCTCTCCCGACTGTTCTAAAAATGGTTTGTGCGCATGCTCGTTAGTTGGCGAGCAGGAGGAAAGTACGGAGAAATAACTAGCGTTTTGTGCCACGATCGAAGGTGGCTCGAAGCGGGAGATTTGTTTCGTCTTGTGTTTTGATGCTCTAGGAAAGAGGCCTTTGGTCGCCTGGAATTCTAACACGTGACTCCTGATTCACTTGTTCCTATTGCAGTGTTTCCAAACTAGTTACTTATTGCATATCAATATGTACCATTTAGATTTGACCCTCCCAAAAATCGATTTGGAATTTATTTCGTTATTGTGTTGTCAACCCAGGTATGATCCCCCCCCTGATTGAAACATAAACACATTGTGCGCCTGAGTGTTTTGTGGTGTTGAATGTGGTGTGTGTATATAACTTGTCAATTATATATTTTTGCGAAATTTTGATGCTGAGTATTTAAGTGTAGTGCTGTTTTCTTCTTTCTCTATATTTGTAAGTATTTTCCGTGAAACTAGAACAATACATTACGATGAATGCGGCAAGTAATTTAGTGAAATATCCGTTTTCATTCCTATCATATGACGACAAACTAACTGGAAGCAGGAAATTTAGGAAAGCAAATGCCTAATTTAAAGTTGTGTGTTAAGCAAGTGATCTGTAATAAGGAAAGATTGCATCAATTTAACATGAACATATATTTGAAAAACAGTTCGAATTTGTGGTTGTGATGTAGCCAATCCTTTATTTTGTTTTCCGTGTGTTGTTTGGGGGGGGGTCGCAAGCTGGACAAAATCTGCTTTATGTTTATAATAAGTTTACTGTAGGCACAAACAACTTCGTTCTAATGTGACTGTAATAAAATAATGTTATTCGTACCTTTACATGTATTTTTTTTACGGATATGCGCTTATTTATTTTGTACGTTTTGGCACTACCATATCATATACTCACGAGCCGCCACTGGTCTAAAGCAACTCAGTCTACTTTCCTGCAGTTTTTCTACTACTGATCTCACTTTTACTGCTCCCTGGATCACTTCATTCTTAATTCTGCCCTTCCGCGTCACTCCACGCATCCACTGCAGCATCATCACAACATGCAACTTCTGTTCCTCTCTCTTCGCCGATCAACATTCTGCTCCATATAATATGGCAGGTCTAACTACTGTTTTGTAAATTTTCCTTTAAAGAGTATTAGTACCCTATAGTTACACAATACTTCTACCACTTCTCTCTATTTTGACCAGCCTCTGCTAATTCTTCTGTTTACATCTTCTATTTCCCCATTTTCACGCAGTATTGAACCCATTCAGGGTTCATAGTAGTAAACATTATACTAAAATGGGCCCAGATCACGTTTTTGCTTCATTTATGAATTTTAGGGAAGAACATAGACTGAAAGTATTTGAGAATAAGATCCTGAGACGAATATTCGGACCCAAGAGGAACGGGGATGGGGAATGGCGGAAACTTCATAACGAGGAACTACATAATTTATATGGTTCACCCAACATTGTTAGGGTCGTCAAGTCTAGGAGACTTAGGTGGGCGGGTCATGTAGCTAGAATGGAAGAAAGTAGAAAGGCTGACTGGAAGACCAATCGGAAAACGACCATTAGGAAGACCTAGGCGCAGATGGGATGGTAATATTAAGATGGATCTCGCAGAGATAGAAATACAAAGTAGAAACTGGATCCAATTAGCTGAGGATAGAAGTCAGTGGAGAGCTTTTGTGAACGTGGCATTGAACCTCCGGGTTCCATAGGCCATAGAGTTAGTTTAGTTAGTTAGCTGTTTAAGGAATGTGGTGAACCAATTCTATGCTTCACTTATGCATTCATGGTCGTATTGTATCACATAGAGAAAAAAATTGTATATTGAATGACCCCTTCGAGAGAAAGGCACCTCAAGTGGAGGCAGTAGTCCCTTTTGCCCTTATAAGTTATGATCTTAAATTTATCATACCTGCACTTCACAGGTGGCAGTATTTTCAATTTTGTAGTATATTCAGAGCTCACAACTTGATAGTATTCATATTTACAACCACAGCGTCTCGCTATTTGGCTTAAACTAAGGGGTCATAGAGGTAGTATGAAACTCCGTGACAGAATCGAATATTCCAGAAAGAACATTTTCACTGCTGATGAACACAAAGATGCTTTGAATATATTGGATTCAACTGAGTACAATGACGATATAGAAAAACTGATACCATGATATGATTAGTGTTTGAATGTGTGTGGTAAATATGTTGAAAAGTAGATTGAAGTACGTAGTATGTTTCTGTTTACACACATTCTTTGTGGTTAGTGTTTCAACCGAAACTTTCTTTGTTTTCTGCAAGTCCCTCGTATAATTATTGACACATGTACAGATAGAGAGGTAGTGAGCTCGTGTGCTTTGGCAGGCAATACAATTAGTCACAACTATCATTAGTAGAAAATCTCGAATAGATTTTGTGTGATTCTGGAAACGTATGTGAGTTCCTATGAAGCATGGGAAAGATTCACGAGCTTTCACTCCTCAATCCAAGGCCTCTATGAAAGCCAATGTCGTCATGTTTATATGTTGTTTATTCTTTGAGTTTAATGTTAGCATAATATTCTTGCATGAAGAATAGTGAACAAAGTTAAAAGTAGTTTTCTGATCCCTTCGAATTCGTACAGGGCCGCATCCACAGAAGTGGCCCACCGAGTCCAGAGCCTTCCCCCCGAAAACTTTATTCTCGACAGACTTCTACAGACAGACAGCTTTCTACACTTTCTGAAGAAAACTATGGTTGCTCTTGGAGAGAAATGATTGATGTACTTCAAATATTTAACCTTACACTACATCTGTACTCTCTTTTCTTATAAAAAGAATTTAGTTTTTCTATTTTTTTTTCTGAGGCTGTAGCTGGCAGTACTTTAAAATTTCTTTTCGTTTTATCGAGTGTAGAGTAATACAAGTTAAGAAAATGAAATGGAATATATTTAAATATTTCAGTTTAACGTTCCACGATCATGCCTGTTAGGCTAAGGAAGACGCATGATTGACACAAGTAAATGATGATGGAAGTATCAGTGGAATGAGAGCGTGGAAGGAAACAGAAATGTCCTACAGACACATGTTGTTCACAAACAAACTTATTTGGCCGGAGATTGAATCAGGGATCCACACATCAGAGGTAAGCGCTTTACCACTGAGCCACCGTGCCCTCAGAAACTAGTTCAGTAGTACATAGATGTAGTAACTACTAGTAGTGGACTCTCTATATATAGCACAAAAAATTGTCGACACTTGAGAAATCCTCATATATTTTGTTCAAATTCTGAGTGTGTTATTATAATTAGATCAACGGTAGCAAGATATACTATTGAGAAAGCAAATAAATTTTAGTTCGGAAGAACTCCATATTTACAAAACGAACAAATAAATAAAAAAAGAGAGGAAAACTTTCGTATCCTTATTCTTTAAATAAATATTTATTGTGGATGACACAACAAATGCATCATCAATAAGTAAAAATAACTTACCTTGCACTTTGAAGAATTTGTTCATAGTTTGAAGTGTTTTATTTTAATATGAAGGCCAATCATGGGTGGATCTCGGAATAATATGCATTATTCTTCTTTCACTGTGGATTTATAGTTGCGAAACTAAGAAAAGTGAGGTGCAACCATCAAATTGATCGACACAGCAACATCGTTCCATTAAGACGAAAAATCAAGACCAGGTGTCATTTACCCTCCTTCAAAATAGCGTTAGTCCCATCAACACGAACAGGTACCATTGAAGCTTTTGGCCCAGCCACCATATAGTTTGCTCTGTCCCCATGATATTATATAGAAGAAAGAAAGAACAGAAGTGAAGAAAGAACAGTACTTATCTAAAACTAGTGATTCGCAGACATTAACATTGGAATCTTTTCTAATAGTTGTAATTATGAATAAAGTTGTTACAAATATAAACACAACATTGTTCTAGAAAATAGCAATTGTGAAATACGAAAAGAAACAACAAAATTCACATCAAAACGCGAGAATTGCAACAGTCCATCGAAGTTCTAGTGCGCATGCGTGGATATGATTTCCTTCTTGCCTTCTGAATAATTACTAATGATTGGTTTTGACAAGAGGAATTATGGTGTTCATTCTCTAAGTGATTTTCTGCAAACATGTATTATAGAGGGTGTTAATGCATAGAATATCCTATATGTTAAGGACCACGTTTTCTTAGTGGTAAAGCACTCACTTCTGGTGCGTAGGTCCCTGGTTAGGTACTGGTAGGGTCCACTGGTTTGTGCCAAATGGAATTTGTGATGAATAAACACCGTGCCCATGGTTTTTCTGCGGGTTTCCCATTTCCTCCTACTTTCTTCATTTCATCATTCCGTTTGCTATCATCATCACCGTTTTTTTTTTTTTTTTAGCTTTGAAGCATAATTTGGCGACGTTAAACTAAAACAGTACAATGTGCCACACACACACACACACACACACAATGGTTTTACAACAGAATAAAATAATAATAGCACGAAACTAACGTATGAACTTTCCTAAGCTCTGCTATAATAAGTGTAGAAATCAAGTTCGAATAACACTGAATCAAGTGTGTTCGTTTTAAAGATTATTTCATTCATAGAAAGTTTTAGAAAATGAAACAGAAAGCCGTTAGCGTTACAGAACACCCTGAAATTATTAAGTAATTTAAGTTCCATTTTATTTCAAAATAATATCCACTTGATTAGTTTCGCTACTTTAATTCACTCTTAAAATGCAGTAATAGTTTTAATGTTTCTTTTGTGTAGAAGTACCCGGTAACAAACAACAAAAGTCGTGTAACTCATTAATAATTCATTTGAAAAATCATTAAAGCAAAAAAAGAAAAAAAATCAAGTTACAAACGTGATAACTAAACTTCTAATGATACACAGGAAAAAAGGCACACATACCTACATAAATAATAAAACATCGAAACATGTATGCAAAATTTGCAATGTATTAAAATATGCAGTACTTAGGAAAATATCCAATTATTGTATTCTACCTTATATTCAACAATTTCACCCGTATTTAAGTTAAAATAGCGATTGGACTCCAAACTCACGCACATAGTTACTGAATGTTTTGAACTGCAGTAAACAACTACATAATTTTTCTTTCTTCTTTCTTTCTTTCTTTCGTTCTTTCTTTCTTTTTTGTAAGTTTTTGTTTTCGCTTGCCACTTAACACATCTTCCTGTATCACAAGTAGTATATCTATCATGAGGAAATGTCACTTGCTGAGAATTCGAAAAGTTTTGATTCTTTACTTTCTAAAGTATTTGATTTACTCCTAATTCAAAATTTTGCCCTACATTTTTTGGTAACAGTTGATTCTCTCTTTTGCATAAATGTTTCTCCAATTGCTCTAGGTGAAATTTGCGTCGTCACTCGATTGAAATTGTTTCGATGCGGTAAAGGGTTTTAAGCTACATTCTTCCAATTATGTTTAATCACTTCAGAAGTTGATTGATGTAAACTTTGATAAATGTAAACTGATTTTAGATACTGTCAACATTGCAGGCCTCCACTGATTCCTGAATACACTTAGCATGTTCGAAATCCAAACAACTCAGTATTAGCATATGGGAAACAAAATGGGACGGGATTTCATTGAGGTTAGAACTTTAGTGTTGCAATCTAAAATTACATTAGAAAAAAGACCCATTCTTTAGAATGAGACAGTGATTTCAACTTTAAGAGGACTAGAACTTGGATAATTTTCATCTATAGTGTTCTTGAGAAAATTCGTCTCGTAAAAGTTGGTGCGAAATGATTACAAGATATAAATAGACAGAAAGAGATAGTAAATAACATTATAACGCAACTGTGTAACGAATTGCAACATTTTGGACATGCATACCAACAAGTAGTGATGATTTGAGATTTCCCCCGCAGGGAATTCCAACACACAGCGATTCAAGGTAGTACTACGAACATAGTGATAATCCTCCTTAATCATGATCGAAGAAGTGCTCCCGGGGGAAATTTCGCAGGTACAGGGGAATTCCCTCCGGGCCACCTCCTGATATCATCATTGCCAACAAGCAGACAAAAACTAAATCAAATTAAATCATGTATTACAAATATTGACAACTTAATTTTTTCAGCCCATCCAAATGTTTGCTAATACATAGTACCCATGTGGCTCAGAGGGTAAATGTGTTTCAGCATATCATTGAAGATTTTTATATGAATAGGCTCTTTCACAAAGACCATTCCTAACTGTAAAAATCAGCTTATTTGCATCTGGAGAGTGTAATCGAATCCCCTCAGCAATTTTGTGGAGGCGTGACGAATACAAATTTCATGTATGAGGTAGCGTAGAATGTATTGAGTCGTTTGCACACGAAATTATGTAAGTGTTCCAAATCTCAAGAATAAAAGTCACAGCGGGTCAAGCCTAACGTCATTTGATCTGACAATTGACGCTAGTTGATATGCAAGAAATGTTGGCACAGTCATAACATATTGCACTGTGAAGATGAGCACACTTTCCCGCAAAACTGCACTACATTTTACAATTTATTTCGATAAAGGCGCAAATTCTTCACAGGCGCGTGAAGAAATTTATGTTGCTTATGCGTAAGATACGTTAACAAAAGCAACAGGCAAAAGATGGTTCAGTCGCTTTAGTTCTTAAAATTTGCTGTCCAAGATGCTCCTTACGGTGGATGACCAATCACAGCAAAAGTGGATGATATTCTGGCAAAAGTAGAGTAATCACCAATGACCTTAACACCCATCACCAAATAGTGATAAACCATTTGAAGAAAATTAGCTACAGAAAAAAGGAAGCTTGGGTATCATGTAGTCTGACTGAAAAACATTTACTCGATCGAATTTATATCTGCGAATCTCTAGTGAAACGTAGCGAACTCGAGCCATCTCTAAAGTAATTGATTGCGAGTGGCGAAAAGTGGATAACTCAGGGCTGTATGCACGGGTCATGATCTTGGGAGGCAATGTTTAGGGAAAGGGCGGCAAATTTTCATGGACCAGTTTATTTTACATATACAGTCCTGTGAATTACAGAAATTTAGCTGCAAACATTCACGTTGAAGGGCTGCAAAACTATTAGATACGGTTCTGGAATAACCTGCGACCACAATGTGCAAAAAAGAGTGCAATCGAAGCAAGGAGAAGCTCCACAGTCAGTACAAAGCCCATACACTGACGCCCAGGAATGTTATACTGTGCGTTTGGTGAGATTGGAGGGACATCATAGGTAAAACGACAGACTCCGACTTGTACTATCAACAATTAGTGCGAGTGCACCCAGCTAGTCAAAAGAAATGGCCGGAACTGGTGAATAAAAAATGTGTCGTTTTAACGACCCATCAGAAACTGCTAAAATTTAGCTGTTTTAATGAATCCGTCATATAGCTCGGACCTGGCCGAGTGTGTATGACCGTCAGACTGTCATTTGTTTCAATCTCTGCAGAATTTTCTAAACGGTGTTAATTAAGTTTCAAAAGACATTTGGAAAAACCACATGTCACAATTGATTGTCCAGAGGCCACATAAGTTCTATAGCGAGGAGAAGTGTTGCCGGAGGAGCAGCAGAAGGGTCATCAAACAAAATGGTTCTTATGTTTCCATAATTTTATTTGCAATCCATAATAGATGTGTTCTCAATTTTCACCTCCAAAGGCTCAATATTTATTAGACAACTGAATATTAGCCTTGGATAAAACGTCTATGATCTCGAAGTCCTTCCTTCCAGGAAATGATTTTAATGAATGAACTTTCAATGAAAAGTAAACGTAATAATTCTATGAGTTATTTGTTTATGTGAAGTGACGGTGGAAATGTGAACTAACCTCGTAAACATGCATTAGGTGTACTATAAAACTTCGTCATTTCAGTTACTGCAAGAAATATCTAACAGCATATTGAAATCACATTAAAAAAAAGGAACATGCAAATGTGCAGAAATTCGAAATGATATGAATTTCGGAAATATATTTATATGTGGGAATATCGTCCAACATCTGCCAAATAGTAAAGGCTGTGTAAAGTCTAAAAGATTTTAAAACGTAGATTCATAAAACTTGGCCTTTCTTGTTTTCTATTCTTTATATTTGAGTTGCTGAAGAACTTATAAAAAAAAAAAAAAACGGACCCGCTGTCAGTCGGTCCAAAAAGTACAGCAGACGTGGGATACTATGCCTCAGACAAACATGCAGTATATACCCAAACAATTGGGATGGTTACACATGTTATTAGGGTCAATACTGTACACTTTTCAATATGCTCGACTTATTCTACGGAAACCGTGTTGAGATCACTTCCAGCTATAGCTTCCATTTACTTCTTTGGACTAAATATATAAATTTCCACTAACATAAATGCATTTTAACCAGACTGATAAGATCCGTTAGGCTGTAATAAACATTCCTACTAATCCACTCATGATACATTTAACCATTGCCCACCATTATTGAAGACTCCGTAAAATGTTTGGAACTATAAATAACCCAGTGTTAAACGCCACTACTCATGAATTGCTAGTATCTACTCATCAATATTAGAATGCCAACTTTCCTGTACTGTATGATCGTAAGTCCGTTCCTTCCTAGTTTCTATGTACCTGTATGTGCAGCTTCTGGTTGATATATTCTCGTTTCGTTGATTAGAGGTTCTCTCGATTCTTCTACGTCCTATTTTTAACAACCATTTTCTTATAATTCATTTCAAGTCAACAATGTCTTCCTGCCTCTAGAATATTTTTGCGGAAGTTAGAAATGAAGACTGTGTTTTATTTTCACGATTTTACATGGATTTAATAAAAATTCATGCAATTTGCATGGTCTCCTATACGTGCATAACGTATGGGATGACCCAAATAAAATTTTACATTCACTTGTTTGAGTAATTTATGGTAATTCAGAGGTAAATCATAAATCAATATCACAACAAATTGAACTAATATTCCACACCTGTACAATATTGCATACCCTCTTTAGTAGTCATTCCGAATCCTTCTCAGTAAGAAATATTCTGTTAAACTAATATCTTCCCTGCATAATGATGGTAGATAATTATTGCAAAATTGAATGTGAAAGCGAAAAGTAAAATAAAATATGTGAATGGAATATTCTCTCCGGCTTCAGAATTTCAATATGCAGTATTTTATATTTGAATTTGAATGTAGCTATACAAATCAGTTCGTTTACGCAAGGACACCCTCGATTTGCTCAACAAGTATACGCTCAGCTGCCCCTCAAAAGTAGAATCAATATTTCATGAACTCACGGGCGGTTCACCCTTTCTCCTCAGCATCGTCGTTTGAGTGTGTGTGTAAGAAACATGAAAGGAAGAATTACCTAAGTGCTAAAGAAATAGCAATCTCACAGGTGTGCTCTGAGTTATGTTGAAAGAAATCAATGTGTGAGATGGATACATGGTGTATTGTGTGTTTAAAAAACTAATTCGAACTTATAGTCGCAGAAAGTCATACGATAATTTACAGGATGACTTAGAAAAATCCTATAACACCAATTAAAAGTGAATAATTCATTAGGATGTATATGATAAACAGATGAATATTTCATGATAATTCATATATTACCACCTCCACCTTCACACTTTTCGGTAGAATTACAGGGTGTCCGAGAAGTCCTTCCCTGATTACAGAAATTGATAACTCAGGCTAGAAATACGATAGAAATATGAAACTGGTGTTCAATTGTTTACAAACTATAAAAGTTTTGGTCACATCAGCACACTTCCACATGAGCACCCTTGGTAGCACGTAGCACATCTAGGCGATATTCAATTTCCATCCACACATTAGCCAACATCACTGGAGGGATCGATGCAACGACTGTGGTTATTCGTTGCTGCAGGGTTTCAAGATCTGGTACACGTGTTTGATAGACCTCATCATTGACATAACCCCATAAAAAGAAGTATAATGGGGTTATGTCAGGAGAGCGTGGAGGCCAAGCTGTTGGTCCATCACGACCAATCCATCGCCCATGAAATGTCCTATCCAGATAGGCACGGACGTCCAAACCCCAATGAGGTGGTAAGTGAGACTTGGTAAAACAGAACAAACCTAACACAGACAAAAACTTTTATAGTTTGTAAACAATTCAACACCAGTTTCATATTTCTATCTTATTTCTAGCCTGAGTTATCAATTTCTGTAATCAGGGAAGGACTTCTCGAACACCCTGTAAAATGAGCCCTTTTTTATAGTCTTACGTCTGAGATTAGAACACCAAAAGTTTCAGCATAGGATTATGAGGAAATTTATATTTCAGGCGAGATTAGAATGTGTGGGCAATACTGCATTTCTTAACCCTTCATACGTGATGGATATTTGTAAATATTTTGATTCTAACACCTGTTATGTAGATTACTTATAACTCATATGTACGAAAAAGTAGCTGAAAAATTGATGTGGGAACGTATCTTTTATCATGATTCTTATAAAACATGGAGCATGTAGCATAACTCTCATGGAACATGCCTAAATATAAAAATACAGTTGTTGTATTTGTGTTGATACGCTAAATCCAGCTTGTAACTGAAACAATTGATCGTTCATTCCAAGGGAGGTACAGTAGCACAATGGTAGGCCGCTTGCCTTTAGTGCAAGGGGTTTTTGGTTCGATTCTAAGTTATGTGAGTTTGTGGTGGACAAAATTGTTTCTATAAGATTTTTAGAGGTTCTTCCGTTTTCTTCCGGTTCCTCCCAGGACGACCAAACATTTTATGAAATAAAATTACCCTAACTCTTTACAAAGAATTTACATGATCATTCAACTGGTAATTACTCATTTTGATTATTTATCCTCTCATTTAGTTTACAGGCCATAATCGGAATATGTAAAACTGAAAGATTCCGTTACATATTTTTCGTTCATTTTAAATACTTGACATAATAATCTAATGATAGTCTAATACAACACAGAACTAGAAAAACAGGGACAATACAGCGCTTGATAATATAAAGCAGGGTCTTGGAGTGATTGGTAATAACCATCCAAGGTGTATTGTCTTCACATAGAATAGGAAGTTTTCCTTGTGTAGCGATGAACTTTTAAGTCCTCATACCATAGATAGTTAAATATATTCAAAGTACTTGTAATAGAGACTTTTTCGAAGTAGTATATCCTTCACTATTAGGAAAAATTAGGCAACGATAAATACATCTGCTACTAAGTTTCCAATTTTTACTATATAGTGCATAAGCACACTAAAATAATATATCAATTGTATCAGTTATCTTTGGACAATATCAATTAAGCAAAAATCAAAGTTTACAAAGTAGATCACAATTTTGAGCTATATTTCATTAACAATATTGTACGCTGTCAGCTTGTTAGTGTTACACAGAAATGCATGACTAATATATAATTCAGAATCAGTTCATCTTAAAAGGTAACGTGATTACCGTACAACATAAGTTTTCTTTTCACCATAAAGAAATCGATACATTTATTTCATCAATGTTCTCAAAAACTATACATGAAGATTTACGATCATCCATGTCATTTTGTTCATATTAAGATCCATTTCTTTTGTTTTTCGCTAATAATATTATAGAATACCCAGTATTTCCCGTGAGATTGTTTCATGAATACGGGATTTCCCTTTCCTTTAACATTTTTCCAATAATTAGGAGTGTTAACATAGACAAAGTATTTGAGAACAAGATCCTGAGACGAATATTCAAACCCAAGAGAAATAGGAATAGGGAATGGTGGAAACTTCATAACGAGAAACTACATAATTTATACGGTTTATCAAACATTGTTTAGGGTCATCAAGTCTAGGAGGCTCAGTGGGCAGTCATGTAGCCAGCATAGAAGAAAGTAGGAACTCTTTCAAAGTCTTAACTGAAAGACCAACCGGAGAACGACCATTAGGAAGACCTAGACACGGATAGGAGGACAATATTAAGATGGATCTGGCAGAAATAAGAATACAAAGTAGTAACTGGATCCAATTGGCTAAGGATAAAAGTCAGTGGAGAGCTTTTTGTGAACGCGGCATTGAACCTTCTAGTTCCATAAGCCATAGAGTTAGTGAGTTAGTTAGAAGTCTTAAGTTCCTTTTTACCATTTTCAGCAAATACACTTGCTTTAGAGAATTCTCCCTACTTCATCATTAAATTATCTCGTGAATCAAGATCAAAATAAAATCATATTTTTATAGGGCAATTCAGAAATTAGAATACAGTAATAAAAATTATACTGTAAAACACCTAATTTCTTGCGGTTATCACAAAGAAGAAAAACTCAATTTTTCATATGTAACGACTCATTCCGTTAGATAAACTTTCATCTTAAGGTGTTACCTCCAAGGTAATTATTCTATCTTGTTAATGTCACTTAAAGTTTACACTTTCTATGTTAACTTATATTTAATTTCTGTCCGAGTATGTTATTATTCATATGGTTGTAATAATTTATTAGTTTGATTGCACTCTTTATGTATTTATGTTGTCATATTTTTAATAAATGAGCGGCTCGGGTGACCATAATGGTAGATATGGAGTGGGTTGTGATCAAACCACAGAAGAGTATGTAGGTTGTTTAATTTCAGAAATGTGCCTGCAGATGGCAGGGGAAGTTTGTTTGGTACGTGTCATTGCATTGAATTGGATGGGTATCACTTTTGTTTTACAGTTTACTTGAAAGTTAGAAAATATGACACACCATTATGTTCTTCCTACTAGCTTATATGTGTATTCCACTTTAAACTATGGACTTTTGAACTAATCAAAATGGTGAATATTATGGAATTCTAACTACTTACGTTACAAAATTTTGATTACTTTGTATATTTTTGGCCACGATTTCTAAGATTGGAAAATATATACAAATATTATTGAAAACCGAAATAAATAATGTTGCATCATATTAAAGTACTTTATTCGTAACTGTTAGAAGCATAGGGCGCGGTGGGACAAAAGATTAACAGAATGGCTTCATGTCTGATGCATCTACAGCGTGCGTCTCTGTTCCGTATCGTCACAAGTGACGTAACGTCGAGCCACCATTTTGAGCCGGAGAGCAAACAACAAAGCCAACATTGGAAATATCTCAATTTTCCCCGCCAAAGGAATCCAAAACTGTTCACACAAGCTCCGGTAAAGTCATGATTACCTTCTTCTACTGCAGAGGCCTTCTGTTTGTTGACTTCCTCGAGCGTGGAGTCACAATAAATATGAAATACTATGAAGACTCTGCAGAAACTGAGATGCGCTATAAATTCAACTCATTCTGGAATGTTGTCGGACAGAATCATCTTTTTGCATGACAATGCCCGTCCCCGTATTGCTAATCTGGTGAGGGATACGCTTCAGAACTTTGGATGTGAAACTCTTCAGCATCCTACGTACAGCCCAGATCTGTCTTCTTTTGATTTTCACATTTTTGGCGACCTGAAGAAAGACATTCTTGGACATCAGACGAGGAAGTGCAAGAGTGGTTGAGGTCGTGGTTACGTCAGCGACCTTACTCCTTCTGCAAGACTGAAATTGATCATCTCTTCTTCAATGTATAAACACGTCTGGCAATTACTTTTGAGGAAAAAACATTTTATTGGTACTTTTTCGCGTGTGTTCCGTTTTCATTTGACTACCCCTCATATATATACATATGTCTAATGCTCTCTTGTCCCCCTTTAAACGAAAATGCTGAAAAACACGAACACGTTCCCGTTTATTTTTAGTAAGGAGTTTATATACCGAGTTTCATTGTTCCTATCTTAAGGTTTTCATGAGATACTCAATTTTTTACGTAAATTATGATCCTCGCTATTCCTTAGGACACGTATTTTAATCAAGTCGAAATAATAAAAATTCCAGTTCGAGGTAGGTGATAACTGTACCTACCTATAAAAAGATCATTACAATAAGCCCAGTTGTTTTCCCGTGATTCAATGACCCACAAGATCGGTTTCACTTTTATAAAATAGATAACTTTATTATTACACTTAACTTTATTATTACACTTTATTATACTTAATGTTGCTTGAGGTTAAACTTTTATTGGAATCGATTCAGTAGTTTTGATACATTTAAGGCCAAACATAATACTGTTTAGTCTTAAAGAAGGTTTAAAAAACTAGCCCCTACCTCTCTTACAAAAGCCCTGTATTTTTATCCATAGCTGGAATTAAATTAGATAGCCCTAAATATGGCTTTTCTTTTGCCAATGAGACTTATTTAGAGCGAATGCATTAGAAGTTCCTATTTTTTTAATACTCTATAAGTAAAATAATAATAATAATCTTCTAGTTTTACGTTCCACAATTATGTCCTTTTAGCTTAAGGAGGGGAATAATTAATAAAAGTGAATAATTATTAAACAATTGGTGGAATGAGAATGTGGGAGGAAACAGGAAACTCCGAGAAAATTCACGAATACAGTGTTGTCCACCGTAGACACATATGGCCTGGGATCGAACTAGGTATCCCTCCTCTACTACTGAACTAGACTGTACCTCATTACACAAAGCCTAGATAGGTTTATTGTTGAATTTTAGTTTTAGGCGAACTATTGTAAGAACTTGAATACTTTCGTATAGACCGGTCTTTTCCTTTCCTCTGAGGGGGCCGCGGTAGCTCAGTGGTAGAGCGTTCACCTCTGGTACAGGGGGTCCCGGGTTCAAACTCTACTCCCACTAAGTGAACATTGTGGTGGACAAACACCTGTGCGTGGGTTTTCTTGGGGTTCTTCCGTTTCCTCCCACTTTCTTCATTCTACCATTTCATTCATTTCTCATAAATCACCGTCTCCTTTAGCCTAACCGGCATAACCATGGGACGTAAAATTCAAAAATTTCATTTCATTTTTCCTTTCTTCTGACGATAACCGTAGCAGATCGGTTATCTAAATAGATGTATCATAGTTTAGTACTCCTTTAAGCATATGAGTTTGAATTCAACCTGCGATTCTACAAAAAGAAAAAAAAATAAACTGTGCTGTCATAGATCAGAAACCTTAGTTCTTGTTTTGCTTTCCGAGTTTGAGAAATGAAAACAGACTCACTCGACTGTGCTCATTATGTACATATTTAGAGATTTTGAGCAAATACAAAATGGTTTCCTTGTTCATGTCCTGTTCTGTGTCGTCAGTATGGATTGAATTTTAGTTTTGGAAACATTTAAGTAAACAGTCGTCTGGTGGTTTCACATTTTGTTGTGCATACATTCTCGTAGGTTATAAACGTTGACCGCAGTCTGTATTGTAATAACTTTTTTACAGGGGCACGCAGAAGGATTATAATGAAAAATAGTGTTTTTATTTACTACAACCGTGTACAGGATGTTCGAATTCGTGGAGCGTGGAAATTTTGGTCTATATATCTATATCGCTTTTCTGCAGTGGTGCCACGTCTGTCTGTGCTATATGTAGCATGTTTTAGACAATTTACATGTTTTTGACACTTGGAATCAGGCCATATCTGATATTTTTTCATACTAAAGGCCATAAAACTACTCTAAGAGCTACACTGAAAAAAAAAAAACTAAGCAGATTTCCTCTGTCTTTAACATTAAAAATTTTGGAACCTCCATTTCGCATAACGGCAATTCTAGAGTCTGGCAACATGATTCTTCTATTTAAACTTGAGAAACATATCTCATTTTAAGAAGCTTTTTCACGGTTATTCAATTGAGGAAAATATGTTATATTGTGCTCCTCTACAACAATCATGTCAAAATTCGATGTCGGTGGGTCGTGTGCTGCCCTTAAATTATTTTTCCATGGTCCTCGGTTTATTCCAAGGAAAGGAAATTTACAATGTGACCAGTGTACCTTATGAGAAGGGAACAAATTGTTGGTGAGAGGCAGCATGTCTCCAGATATCCGAAAATTGGTTGTAGATTGGGAAAGAATTGTTCAAGGAAAAAAGATATCAAGTATCCATCTACTACCTGGATTACCTTGTTCTATTTATTTAAAGAACTAATGTATTAACTAAGATTTTATATATTTACTCTCTTTTTAAAAATATCATTAAATATGAACATTACTTTTATTATAACTATTATTGTGGCTTGACTACTGTACCTTGATCACCACTTGGCTCACTTCAGATACTAAGTTTGACATGCTTCCTCTGCACGCTAGTGTTGATCTTTCCCATTACCAAGCTCTTAGCGTAGGAGTCTCTGGTTCTATCTTCAGTGGGGAGATACGAGTATGTAGTTTGGATACGACTTTAAAGCATAGATTCATGTCTTATATAAACTTCATTCAGAAAAAGGATATTAAACTCCATACAAATAAACACATCCACTTAAAAACAAATCCCCGATAATGAGAGTATTTCCATTGTTCATGTGGAAAATGCGCATGCAAACACTGTTTTAGTTTAGAACTCCCTTCTCCACATGCTTCCAACCTACTTACACGTTAATGAATTCCTATTCTTTCAGCATCACTACTTCATTTTAAAAAGCAATGTTTGAAATGTCATAATTTCTAATTTATTTAACATAATCGGATGAGAGATTTTTCATCTTGGAGAATATTTGAGAATGTGAGTTAAGGGTACGAAATTTAAATACCCTTCCTTTAGTACAGTCCAACGACGATTTAAATCCATGTGTCACCGAAGGGTTAAGAAAAAAGGCTCGTATACAAGACAGAAGCATGAATACTCCAAGAGCGATAGAAAGGACTATAAATTTTCACAATATGAGTGTGAAGAAGAATTGAGAAATTACCTGTTTTCTGTAAGGATACTAAGGATGAAACAACAATATCGGAGGAAATAAAACTGCTTAGGATATTGTGTTCTAAGAGAACTCATGAAAGGTATGATGGTAGTATAAAGGATAGAAATTAATACAATCAATCGATAGATGGTATTCAATTCAAACCTATCACTGCTATGTAAAACGAAGAATTTAGGTGAGGACCATGGTGCATGGAACAGTAATTATGTCAGTTTTAATTTCTGGAAGGTGGGTCAAGAGGCAGAAACATTTCGGCGGGCAGCTCTTTTTCGTATACCGACAAGGATAGTTTTATATTACTTGACCTATAACATAACTATAGTTTTATAACATATCTGTAGGGTCATGCGCGCCGACTATGTGAGTGCTCCGGGGCTCCAGTACCCACACAAATAAGATTTTTAGTTTGATAGAAACAAAATAATATAAACGTTTCTCACTTGCCATTATCAAATAATAATAATAATAATAATAATAATAATAATAATAATAATAATAATAATAATAATAATAATAATAATAATAATAACAATAATAATAATAATAATAATAATAATAATAATAATAATAATAAATTAAAACATTGAAATGGAAGATAAAATTTCTAACCTCTAAAATATAATTGTTTCATTCAAATATGTTTGTGCAAAGGCAACCAAGCAACACATCTAAGTTTAATCACTTTCTAGTTTATGTTCACAAGAAAACTCTTCCTGCAATACCATTAAAATTATTTGCTTTTATAAAAAAGAAATCACTTTAAATTGTATGAATGTGGTGTTTTCTTTGAGTACCGTGTTGATATAATTGCTTCTTGCAATCGTTGTGCATCATGTAAGTTGTTTAAAGTATACACTTAATGTGATGATTACATATGTTGAGAACATCCATTACAGTAACTTATTCCTATCCTTGGACTTGTTTCTTTTGAGTTTAAGTCAATCGTGTTACCAACTGAGCTAGGGTAGCCCTAACTTATCCTTATATACCGGTATATTTACTTCATTATAGGGCAGTCATTTATGACAGCGTTTATAAAATATTTTAACTAAAAGGAAATCAATCAAAAAATATCGTGAAAAACATATAACATGTTTCGCCATTGATATGTACCCACATAAATTTTGGAAAGTCGGGGCCGTTGTGTGAGGTATTCGAGGGGGGGGGCAGTAGTACCTATTGAGCAGGCGTACACCAGCTTGTTTCTCTCTAGCATCGTCACTGGAATGGAAGCTTACCAGTTTGCGGAAAATGAACTATCAATAAGAAAGAATACTTATAATCACAGTAAATTATGTTACCAATGTTTTCACCACTTTAGCACTTGTAAAAGTTAAAATGAGTTAAGTTAAACGAGTTTTATTTGCGACACATGATCCACTTTATAATATGAAATGTTAAAAAGAAACGAGTTTTCATTCCTGAAAATGTAATAAGTAGCTCATTATACTTGTCTCTGTGTAGTGAACATCCATATTATAGGTAGGTGGCATATAAGTTTTAGGGTTGGCGGATTGTTCATTGAAGAAATATTTTATGTCATTTATTAGTTAAGGTGGCAGCTTTAATGAAAACAATTGAAATTATTAATAGCTATCTACGTATATGACTATCTCCAAGTATTATTCCAAACACTACTAACTACTGTTAGATATGCTTAGTAAAAAAAAACTCCAGTGCCGAAGTAGTGAGTTAACGTAAATCACGTAAATCAAGCTTTCAGATATAGTGAAGATACAGTTACATAATGGTTAATCCCATAACTGTTCATGAGGAAACAACACACCTATTGAACGCAATTAGTGTTATTGCCTCTGTTTTGCTAATATTATTCCCTGGAGCGTTTACCGAATAGAGTGCCCGTTGACGGCTACTTAAAAGCAGTATCGTATGTCTAGCTATCAGACATTCTGCTACGATGTAACCAAACTATATCTTAGTAGTTGATGTTGTAGAGATGGGCAACTTTATCTGTTTCTAAAAAAGAAGTTATAAAATACAGCAACAAAATACTGTCTAAATTGCTTTCTACCAAACAAGTGATTATAATGAATCTTATTTCATCTTCACTGAGAAACACAATGTCATTCTTCTAGTACAGGGTCATAGTCCTTGAAAAAGTTTCTCATTAACCCCTCGCGTACCAGTGACATCCATGTGCATGTCATGAAAATGTATCCCTTATTAAAAGTCTTCATCCCGGCGAAATTAAAATACCGCTAATTTTACAGTAATTATGTGATATCTTCAAATAGATAAAAGATAATCGAAATGTGGAACAAGAGCGCCTTAGACAATATCATTTTACATGAGAAACCGTTATCACGACTCACTTATCTGCTTTCGATTTCGAGCCATTTTGAAAATCGGCATTTAGTTTCGCGTTTCTAAACAGCTGAAACCGGAAAGCCGCTAGGTGACTTGTGATAATGGTACCTCACGCAAAATAATATTGTCTAGGGCGCTCTTGTTCCATATTTCAATTATCTTTTATCTATTTGAAGATATCACATAATTACTGTAAAATTATCGGTATTTCAATTTCGCCGGGATGAAGACTCTTAAGAGCCGTATTAATCCTGGAGATGCTGAATTTTTTTAGTGGTGGAAAGGCAAGACTTAGTTCTACTATTTCTCCTTAGGTGACAGTACTTTAATGACAGAAAAGACAAAAAAAAGGTGTTGTCTCAGTAGATGGCAGGACTAAGGGAGCATTCAATTACAACACACATGTGTTTGTTTTGACGATAAACAATTTGCAACTTCGAGATCGGAAAAGGAAACTCCTTATCTTTGATCTCCGGTCAGTGTTGCCGACTTAAAGCAGCATAAAATCCCTTCAGAACACCATAATTTCCCTTTTTCAGTACAAATGTTCCACAATGCAAATAATTGTTTTTATCACTAATATGAATGGTCTCCTTACGCGCGCACAATCCTATGCTCTATATAACGGTCTTGACAGTGTGTTAACAGTAAATGAAACCTGAAACTTATATTAGTGCATCCACACAGGAAAATTACACCTGGAACGCAAGGGCTTAAGAGGGAGATGCAGTGATCACACTAAAGAGGAAAGGAATGGGTGTCTCCCGATGAAATCGTCACCCCCAACTCAACCCCTAGACATCTTGTATTGTAATGTAATACCTGAGTATAAAACTACGATTTTCGCTATATAAAAAGAAATCTGTCCTGTAAAAATGTCTCTCCTCCTCTACTTGCCCACTGTCTAAGAAATTAAGGCTATTGTCATTACTGAGGAACACGAGTTGATAAAAGTAATAAGCATTAGAAGCTTCGATTTAACATGAGTCATAAACACTTTTTAGTACATCTCGGGTTTATTATTCTTTTCTCGGAAAAAATGGCGCAATACTCCTGTGTAAACGACAGATACGTTAATTCACCTGTACTGATGGAAGCATCATGGGACATATACTAAAGTTGTAATTTATTATATTAATAATCTATTTCCTTAAGAAGTTTTCGATTCTTAAAGTAATAAATTATAGCTTAAGTATGCTAACTAAAGCTCCCATCAGTGCAGCTATATTTTGTCTGCCGTTTTCATTGACATATAGCGTTTTAAGAAAACAATTTCATAGATCCGAGATTAATACTTGAATGTATAAGTAAATGAAATATTTAGGTTTAACGTCCCATGATTATGCCCTTTTTCGCTAAGGGAGACTATGGTTAAGGCAAGTGAATGATGCTGGAATAATTTGGTGGAATGAGAAAGTGGGAGGACACGGGAGTACCCGAGAAAATCCAATCCACGAAAACGATGTTGTTCATTACAAACTTGTTTGGCCGTAGATCGAACCAGGAATCCGAAGCACCAGAGGTAAGTAAGCGCTCTAGCACTGAGCCACTATGCTCCCTATAATTGTGTTTATGGCTTACGTTAAATCGAAGCTGTTAATCCATACTACCTATAGACTTTTGCTGTCTTCTAACATATATATATTTGTTCATAATAAGATTTGGTCAGAACACTTAGTGAAAACGGAATAATGGTTTCATTGCAAAAGAAATCGAAGGTAAAAAAGTGTAAGAACTACAAAACTATTCGTCGCATATATATAGGTAGTATGCAGCCAACACTCTTCTTTGATAGCTGAACTAATCATCATGGCGTAGAACAGATAAGCAAGCGGAGGAAATTAGTTTTAGATTAGAAGAATCTATTGGAGAGAGAGGATTTTTTGTTTGCTGGGGTAGATTGGTGGAAGTTGAAGGTAATGGAATATATATATGTTGTCATATACAAATTCAGAAATGTCTATGATCGAGTGAACTTGACATTTTCGTGGAAATGTAAAATAAAAGAAAGAAAAAAGTTGGAATGGAAAGGAAGAAATGAAAGATTATGTGAAATACACAATAAATAAGAGTAAGGATAAGAGAAGATATGAAAAAGGAAGGATGCAACTGGAAGGGGAGTTAGACGGAAAAGTTCTCCCTTATATCTACTTACAAAGTTAGAAGATATTCAAGAAGAGCCTTCACATGAAAGATGATTCGCAGAAATTTTCGTGCATAATAGTATATGCCACAATCTTTAACTCTAAAACCACCTGATATCGACCATTCATTTCCAATATGCCATAGGAGCACAGTTGTGTGGTGGGAGGGAAAAACTGTGAGAAACAGATGGAGTAAAGGAGGATGGAGGTCGAATTAGGGAAGAGAACGAAACGAGTGTACTGGTAATCACAGATCCATGAGTAACCCATCAGCAAAAGAATCGACTATCCATCGATGCTCTAGTTTCCTTGTCACCACTAGCTTTTATCAACGCAAGTTTTTATGACTGGTCCTTGCTCCCTTCGTGTTATTTACTGAAAGTAGGAGCAACATACTGTGACGTCACAGAGTATTAAGGTGGAAATTATTAATATAGATCTTCTACGTATTGGTTTGTAGAAGAGATCGATTGCTTCTGGCCTGTCATTTTCATGGCAACGTAATGGAAAGAAATTTTATAAATAAGATTTGATTTGTTTGGTAGCGAGAATATGGGCCCTTTCTACTATTGGTTTTAGTAACGAATTAAAATAGATAAATCTATTACACTAAAAACGTGCCTGAAAGAAATTAATTACATTTTCTTGTAAGCAAGAGAATTGGCTGAAATTGAAGCTACCTATAAATATCATAGTATATTATTATTATTATTATTATTATTATTATTATTATTATTATTATTATTATTATTATTATTATTATTATTATTATTATTATTATTATTATTATTATTATGTAGAACAATATTTTTGGTTTCTGATCTAATTTTAAGTAAGAAACAAACCCTTTAATGTTTGAATATTTTATTTTTTCCCAAGAGTTTAAACTTAAGCTTATTTAGGAGTCATATTTTGAAGTTCATTGTGTCTGCGTTTAACAATAAATGAGATTGATCTTCTGTTAGAAAAAAAGAAGCACTAGTTTATCTTTGGAGAAGAAAATTAATAATCTAGATTCTCGTCATCCCGAAGGGTTTGTTTCATTAATAATAAGTTATCTGATGGTGGAAAGAATACTCTTTCTTCAAAGTAAAAAATATTATTAAAGAAGAGCACGTATTGATTTGTAAGTAGCTTCTAATTTTTGTCATCCTCATGCAAGATTCTTGTTTCATATTGGGCAGTTTTTGTTATTTTTATTACGTATGTTTACAGAAAGTAAAGCAAAAGTTTTCAAATATGTCTCTGCTGTGAACGTATGTAAATATACTTATGGTCCCGAATTCAATTTCTCGTACGTTAAGTCAAAGACAGTGACCTAAACAAGTAACTCATTCTATTATTTATCCAATGTTTCGAATGTTAATTAGAGCTCCTTCGTGGCTAAGCAATTAGGGTACTCAGATTGTGAAACCTGGGTTCGCTTCCTGGTGGGAGCTCATGTGGTTCGGATTCGACGTTAATAAGTAGGGTTACGTCTCATATAGCCTTGCTGCTGAACGGAAAGTTAAACTCAAAATCAACTCAACTCAACTAGAATGTTCATTGCCATGAGAACAAAAGTCAACTAGCAGATTTTATTCTGGACCATTCAATCCAATCAGAAATCCTTTTGCCTCCCTTCCTCCTTTTACTTTCGAGTGACGAAAGGAGAGAAGAAAGTATGGTGGTCGTGAAGAAAACCGAATTTGAAATTTCAACGGATTTCCACATTTCATGCTCCATAGATACCGAATAAGTTATCTTTTGACATCTGTCCGTCTGTCTGTCTGTTCGACCGTTCGTCCTGATATACACTCACCTAGATTCCATATCGTTCAACGTATCTCAACCAAATTTTAAACTTAAGATTTTCATATGATCTTCCAGGGGATATTTTCAAGTTTTCTTCCTATCCCTAAAAACAAGGGTAGTTCACTTAAACGTATTTTTTTTAATGCTATTTTCTTAGAAACGACTGCAACGATTTTGACTATGTTTCATAAATCAATTTTCCGAAAGCAACACAGTTATTTCTCTTGGAGAAATCAAGAATGTGTAATTATTCCTGGAATGTGTTTTCTTTCGGACGATTTTCTTAAAACGACTCACGCGAATTTCTTCATATTTAGTTAATAACCTGACACTTTTAACTCATTCGCGCTTAAAAATCTACTACGAATAGTTTATTCTTGGGGATACTTTTCCGGATCATTTTACAAAAGCAACTCAGGCGATTTTGTTCCATATTTCATAAATAAATATTCCATTAATAACTTGACAAGATAGCATAACTCATTTGTCCTTATGTACAAGGGGTAGTTTATGTTCTTTCATGAGAGTAAGTCTTTCCGAACAATTTTCTCAAAAACGACTCATGCAATTACTTTCATATTTTACATATATATGTTTTACTAATAACCTAACAATATAGCATAGCTACTATCATTTGTTCTCAAAAGTATAAGAGAAGGGTTTATTCTTGAAGTGGTGTTCTCGAATGATTTTCTCAAAAACGACTCAGGTGATATTTTTCTTATTTCATAAATAAATATTTCTAATCTGTGAATGTGACATAACTCATTTGTGCTGAAAACACCCACGAATGGTATTATTGGCATGAGTTTCTTCGGACCATTTTCTCAAAAGTGACTGAGTGGATTTTCTTCATATTCCATACATATTGCTGTGAATAAAGATTAATCTAATCAATACACAAAGTTATTCTATTCTTAGCTAGACATTTTTTTTAGCATTTTAAAAGTCGTTTCATAAGGATTATTCAAAGTATTTCTCATTATGAGATATTTTTTCTTTTTCAGTAATAGTAATAGGGATCTCAAGCGTTCAAAGACGAACGTGGAAGACATCTTCTGAATTACAATTTTAACAGCTTTACCGTAAAGATTACCGTTGCAAAAGAATAATAAATATTAATTTTTATTTTAAGTAAGATTTCCTTTTTAGCATTAGTAACGATATACCTAACAGCTGCTGAAATGGCAGCCCAATTTACATAAATTATCACACTTTATTATTATTATTAATACATATACGTTTTTAAATAGTAAGTACAAGGGATTCAAAAGACCCTTACAAAATAGAAACTACAGAAAAAGGAAGGGTGCAAAATTCACGGAAATCATATCGTAACATTTGGAAAATAGTTCGGCATAGTTTATACGAATAAGAAACTTTAGGGGACCGTGCCCTATAGAACAACGTTGGATCTATTGTTTATATTTGATACAATTTTTTGTGCGAATAGACGTATATATATAATTCTCAACTAAAGATTATGTTCAATAATCTTTTGGCTGTACAGTTTCCTTATATACGCACATAAACTATAAATGTAAACTTATGAAAATAACTTTACATTTTCTGAGGGATGAGTATAGGACTTTTGCTAATTTAAAGCCTCGCTCTGAGCTATTTTAATGAATCGTAACACTGAAACTACCAACAAGATTTTGTCACCTCTTGTTTTAACTTTATGGTTGATGAACTGAACAGGATTCCATTAAGATTTTGGTCAATTGCTTGTAATACTTTTCAGGTAAACACTTGAAGTGCTTTCTTGATCTAAGTTATGAAAACTTGTTCTTATAGTCAAGTTCGTGAAAATAAAGGAAAAGATTGCTTAAGTTTTTGCAACTTATACGATGTTCCAAGTTTATAAGATTTCAGATAGATTATTGATTTTATAACAGGCTGTGAATAAACCAATAATATTGATTGTTAAACTCATTGCTGTAGCTTAAAGTAAAGCTTGTGTACTACTGAAAGTCCGGACAATGTACGACACAAACATTTGCATTTCTTTTTTTAAATTTATTTTATTTAAATACATTGTACAGTCAATATTAATTATAGGTTGGAGGTATAAGAAATGACACCTTCAACTTATACTTGATGTTGTTTCTGACTCACATAGTGTTTACGAAACTGTAAGATAATGTCCATTAATAAAAGGGTATGAAGAGAAAAATAAAAATTAAATTCAAAATTTGCCTCGAAATGAAAATCTTATACTTGACATGTTCGTCAACTTAGTTTCAACCAACATTCACTATCATCTGAATTTATACAAGAACTACCGTTAATTACACGTTCGCTGGGTTAAAATAAAAATTAGTAATATGTTCCATTAGTCAGTCACTTTTTACTATTACTGAAGCACTCTGTGATAGACGATGATTTTTGTCTTAAAAATTAAATATTACTATTGTGGGCTGAATTTGATCGTAAACGGCATTGGAAGTGTCACTGTTCATCTAAGCGACCCCGTCGACATTAATATAGGTCATTTTCAATCATTATATATATATATATATATATATATATATATCCTACTGCCCCAAGTTGAAGGGCTGAATTTAAATTTAAACTGCACTGGAAGTGTCACTGTTCATCTCAGTGACCCCGAAAACTATGAATTCGACACTAATATAGTTCATTTTCGATTATCTTTATATATCTACCCCCCTCCCTAAGTTGCACCGTCAAAATGAAATGATAAGAACCATCCCAGTCCCAACACTTCATCTATGTTGATAATTTGATCGAGGTCGGTCGGGTAGTTCAAGAGCTATTAAGTCATAAACATAGTCACTTATATTTTTATTTATATAGATAGATGTTGTATGTTGTTGACTATTATTTAAGATAGCCTAAAATTTCTTGCTTTTTCCAAAAGAAACTGTACAATAACATGGTTTAATTCTTGATTATTTCTTACTCAGTGATCGTTAAAATTCTTTGCTACTGTGAACAAAGCACTTACAAATTCATTTCTTCAGTTAAAACTATAAATTTTCGAAATTAAATGAAACTTTTAGTTTTATGGCACTATGTTATGCCCTGACTGCTTAAAAAGATGCGTGATTTATGAAAGTGAATGATTGGTGGAATGAGAATACTAAGGGGAAAGGGGAGACCCTGAAAAAAACATGTATATGGTGTTGTCTAGCACAATCTCGCGTACCCTTAATACCAGGGGTGGAAATAGTAAAAAGTTCAAGAACGAACGAAAATTATCAGAATCACACGATATGAACATAGGAAGAACTATTCGTTTTATGCTTTATTTCGTTTCCTTAGAACAGTAATACACAAAGTACGGCACGCGGGCCGGATACGGCTCCCTGAAAGGTTCTATTCGATCTGCGACATAATTTCTGACCTATCAAATGGAAAGAAGAATAGGGTTGCTTCGAAAGAGTTATTAAAAACAGACTAATAAATTATGATCTAACTTCACTTCTGAGAATCAATGTAGGAGACTGTGAGAATCTGAGTACATCAGATTATCAGAAACTTTAATCATTAACAGAGCTTAGTATTATAAGAATTTTGTAAAATGTACCATTATTATTTTAAATGAAATACATTGTCTCCTTAAGTTAATACTTTTTTTTTCTTTGGCCATCTCTTAAAAGAGGTAGTCCATCATTGCGTAAGAACATAAGGACATGATCTTAACATGGTGGTTAAGATTGCAAAACTTCCTGAATTAGTTTATTATTTTTAACATGCTTATATTAAAGAATATTTAAGATATTATAGTGCAATTTTCGATTATCTTGATTTTGTTTGTTCTATATTAAACGCTCGCGCTTTGGTAGATCGCTCACGAAAGTTCTCTTGCGTTATCGTTACGTAGCCCGATATTACTATATCTATCAGATTGCGTGAAAACTATTGAGCTTTTGGAAGTCAAAATTCAGGAAACATTTACTGTCACTTAAAAATAACATTATGAAACCACATATACAACATTTTATTCCATGATCTACTGCTATCTTTACTGCATCACCATAATCTCGTCGGTATAGAACTTCTGTGGTTTCCGATCAGAAACAAATTTTGACACGTGGTTTTCACAGACCTCTTTTGAAACTAACTTCATACCATTCAGGAAGTTCTGCAGAGACCGAAACAAATTATAATCTGACGGTGTCGGGTTTGGGCTATATGTGGCATACACTAAAACCTCCCAGCCGAGTTCTCTGTTTTTCAGACGGGTCATTAAAGATGCATGCGTTCTGGTGTTGTCAGCGCGGTAATATGAAAGCGTTTCTGTTAATCAATTCTGGACATTTCTTTTAAATTGCTAAGTGCACTCGGTCTAATCGTCGACAACACAGGTCCAAGTCTATCGTTCTGTCCGGCAGCAGCAGCTCGTGGTGCGCGATGCTCTTTTAACTCCATCAAACGCACAGCATAACCTTCCTGGGTGTCCATGTGAGCTTTGAAGCTGACTGTGAAGCGTCTCCTCGCTTCGTCCACGATCTTTTTCGTACATTGTTGTCATTGATCAACTGCTTCAGAAATATCAATTCGCTACATTTCAGTAGAGATTCGCAGATAGAAATTCGATTGAGTAAATGTTTCTGAGTCAGATCAAATGGCACCCAAGCGTCGAACTTTTCTGTAGCTACCTTTGGAAGAAAGAAAAAGATTATACATGTAAAGAAGGAAAAAATACAAGTTAAATAATAAAAACAACGTTAAAATAGTAGTAGTATAAATGTATTTTTTTTAAAAAATGAAAAATAGTCTCCAGTATAAATTCAAAATTTATAGAGATAACACTTCTTACTTAATTATTTATTATTCCATACATAATGTCTCTTCAAAATATTATTTTTAAGAATACGAAAATATATAGAGATAGGATAACAGAAGTCAAGATCCACAATTGATGAAATCAACTGATTGAAATTTTTACAAGTTCTAACCACGAGTGACTCCTGGAGGAAATTTGAAGTTTAATCCCCCAACTTTAGTTTCGTAAGGTACGCAATTTTTGACAGAAAATGTGAAGCCGTCTTTATCACCGTTACGATACTTGTTTTTTTTTTTTTTTTTTTTTTAAATATCGTTTCTTATCTCTTTCTTTCGTGACAAAAATATTATATCTAAATATGACGTTTCTACGTATAGTACTATAGCCTAAGTAATGATGAGTGAGTCACTTCTATTCAGTCTTTTATATAACAGTTTAGAAATGCGGGCTATTTATACAAATAGAATTAAAAATTATTCACAAGAAACGTGAATTATAAGTCATGAAGACAGATTCTTATGGTTTGGTTGAATATAAAGACGGTTAATCAATTAAAAATCTTAAATCCTTTTTTAATCAATATGTCCAGAAAGATTTGTTTTACCTATCTGGTAGCTGCTTCCCAAAGAGCCTAAAATATTCTGTGATAAATATTCGCCTACCTTTTGGACATCGAAACCGAATATGCTCTTCCTGTAACAAATGTTTAGCCCAATCATTGCTTTCTCTTCTTCAATTTTTTATTCTCTTTGTCTCGTTTTATAGAGCTTAAAACACCATTTCAAGAGGAAGAGTAAAAGGCGTGTAGAGTGAAAAGAACAGAGAGCTATTTCAGGTTGAAACACGAAACGGCTTTTTTGAATTCTTGAAAGGAACTCATTGAAATCTAAAAGCGAACTCAGTAGTCGGAAACAATGCGCGTCATTACATCTCCACCTGGTATTTTCTCCCCTTCTCTCGACTGGCTTCGTTTCCCTTTCTTCTCTTCTCTTGTTTTGTTTTTTTTTTTTTTTCTATCTCGACTTTACCGTCAAGCGGAACTTGACATTGGCCTCAATATGGTACCTCAATTAACAAGTAACTGTGTCAGAGCTTTTATCAATCTAAGTGATCATAATACACTGCGATCAGTGTGTATGACCTCTAAATTGGTAAACACTACCTGACTTACAGCCTACGGAAGTATATGGTTGACCAGATGACTTTTATTTGGATGGTATATGATCAGCAAACTTACTTCTATCGTTGTCGTTTATAGTTTCATAAGAGTGAAGTTCTCTACCTTTTAATTTAAGTAGCACCTCAATTGTCTCAAGATACTGAATAAAATGTGTTTTGTCACCGGGAGTCAGTCCGGAATGGCGCAATAACCAACAGCTACATGAAACCACCTCTAGTTCATGATTCTCTACTTAATCGGAGATTGATAAACAATCACGGAAGGATTAAATGCTCTTTCAGTTGCGTCATTTGGGGCTTCAGGGGGAATATTTCTCCCCGCTCCTGAATTTTGAAATTTATATACATTTTAATTAATAGGTTAATAATATATTATACTAGAGAAAAGCGTGACACTATACTTATATCGGAGGATATTGGCCCCCGCCTCCCAACAAAATCTGAAATGAGTTGCTGTTCTGTCTATTCTGTACTAATTGCTTTGTCTCCTTAATTGGTTTTCCTTCCTTGATAATTCAAATAGTCCTTCCTTGCTTTCCCATATCTATATCTTCCTCTTAACTCTTTCTTCCAGAAGTGTCAGTTCATTCTCAATGACAGCGTAAGTATCTGTTTCTTCTTTTTTCTTAAAATATACTTGTTTATGTAAACTTTTTAAAATGTATTTCTGTTACTATTTTCCGTCCATGATACGCCCAGTTTTCTTATCCGTCTCTAGAGGCCTCATGTAGCGTATCACTAACACTGTCGCCTTTCACGCTAGCGGTCCCGGGTTTGATTCCCAGTGAGGATACTCGGTCGGAAATGTATAAAAGCTCTTTTAGGACAGCGACTAAGTGAAGTTTTCCTGAGTTTCCTCCATGCACGTCCGGATCCCAGACCCCTTCTCCATTCGCTATCCCTTTCTTTCTCCTCAATTCCCCGGGCAGTGTGATCGCCAAGGGACATCACTCCTCATACGTAATGGACTAATGGGGCCATAGATGCTGGAAGCCCATAAATTTAAAATGAAATGAAATGAAATCTTTGAGTTTTACGTCCCACTGTTATGGCGGTTAGGCTAAAGGAGACGGTGATTATGAGAAATGAATGAAATGGTGGAATGAAGAAAGTGGGAGGAAACGGAAGAACCCCGAGAAAACCCACGCACACGATGTTAGTCCACCACAACGTTCACTTGGCGGGAGCAGGGTTTGAACCCGGGACCCCATGCACCAGAGGTGAACGCTCTACCACTGAGCACCGCGGCCGCCCCAGAAATTTAATTTTTAATCCCAACCCTTATCCATCTCGAACGCTTTCAGTTCCGCTTATTATCCATATATAATTATGCTCCTTACAAAGTACCTAATAAAACCTTTTCTTATTGCTTTCAATATTAATAATCCATTCTTTCTCTTCAATGCCTACTTTGCTTGCACTATTCTAATTTTTACATATTTTCTTTCCTTCTCCGATCCCAGAGTATTGTACTAACTAAATATTTAAATGCCTTCTATTCTTTCTCAGTTAAGAAATATTATTTCTTCCTGTTGCTTCTTTAAACACTAGATGATTTTCATCTTCTTGTTTATTTTCACATTTTATTTCCTCACACAAATTAACTATTGTCTCTTTTGTCAAATTTTGTTCCTTATCTGCTACTCCTGTGTTGTCACTTGCATATATTATTGCACTGAAATGTTCCTGCTTCCTTTGACGATTTCTGCTTTTATTTTTAATTTTGAACGAGGCATGTGGAACTACACTCGTGCTCATGAATTAAGGATAATGCGGATACATGGTGAAACAACGCTCTGGTGGGCGGTTTTCGATTGGAAATCACCTCGGGGTATGACCATGCGGTGCATTTGACCATTCGGTGCGGTCGTCGCACGGTGGCGTTGGCAGCAGTCCAAATACGCAGAGGTGCCTTGGTGTATGTCAGAGTACGGTACAGCGTGTAAGTGTGCAGATGTTGTCAGACGTGCTAATGGTGACTGCGTGTTGAAAATGGCTCAAACAATACATATTGATGACGTTATGAGGGGTAGAATAATAGGGCGACTGGAGGCTGGTCATACACAGCAGGTCGTAGCACGGGCCCTCCGTGTACCACAGAGTGTGATCTCAAGATTATGGCAACGATTCCAGCAGACAGGAAATGTGTCCAGGCGCAACAGTACGGGACGTCCACAGTGTATAACGCCACAAGACGACCGATATCTCACCATCAGTGCCCGCAGACGGCCACGTAGTACAGCAGGTAGCCTTGCTCGGAACCTTGCCACAGCCACTGGAACAGTTGTCTCCCGACACACAGTCTACAGACTACTGAACAGACATGGTTTATTCGCCCGGAGACCTGCAAGGTGCATTCCACTGACCCCTGTTCACAGGAGAGCCCGCAAAGCCTGTGTCAAGAATACAGTACATGGTCAATGGAACAGTGGTCCCAGGTTATGTTCACGGACGAGTCCAGGTATAGTCTGAACAGTGATTCTCGCCAGGTTATCATCTGGCGTGAACCAAGAACCAGATACCAACCCCATAATGTCCCTGAAAGGGACCTGTATGGAGGTAGCGGTTTGATGGTGTGGGGTGTAAGTATGATTGGTTCACGTACACCCCTGCATGTCTTTGACAGAGAAACTGTAACAGGTCAGGGGTATGGGGACGTCATTTTGCATCAGTATGTTCGCCTTTTCAGGGCTGCAGTGGGTCCCACCCTCCTCCTGATGGATGATAACACACGGGCCCATCGAGATACCATCGTGGAGGAGTACCGTGAAACAGAAGATATCAGGCGAATGGAGTGGCCTGCCTGTTCTCCAGACCTAAACTCCATCGAGCATGTCTGGGATGCTCTCAGTCGACGTATCGCTGCACGTCTTCAAACCCCTAGGACACTTCAGGAACTCCAACAGGCACTGGTGCAAGAATGGGAGGCTATACTCCAGCAGCTGCTCGACCACCTGATCCAGAGTATGCCAACCCGTTGTGTGGCCTGTGTACGTGTGCATGGTGATCATATCCCATATTGATGTCGGTGTACATGCGCAGGAAACAGTGATGTTGTGTAGCACATGTGTTTCTCAACTTATCACCAATACCGTGGATACCGTGGATATCACCAATACCGTGGTACCGATATGTTTCGTTTGTTCGTATGCTGCATTCACTATGTGCCTATGCTATTAGCGCCAGTTTTGTGTAGTGCCACGTTGTGTAGTACCACAATCTGCAATTATCCTTAATTTTTGAGCATGAGTGTAGTTTCAGAATGTCCATGTTTTTCAGAAACATGAGATCACGACAGAATCGACTTTATTCGTGAAGATCGAGTTAGGAGTTCCATGTTTTAAGATTATTTCGGATCATGATGATCATCTTAAAATTTATCAATATTACATTGACATCACATTTTGTAAGTGGAAAGACTGTGACGTGGAATAGCAAACAACACGAGATTATCCCCATAAATGTAATGCTAATTAGTTTTTCTGATAGTTATAATACAATATTATTTCTATATAGTGTTTGATGAATGTAAATCATTCACTCTGAATTACACACAAATGGGATCTAGAAGAGGTGCTTAAAATATTCTTTCTCGTACCTAATACATTCTTCAAAGTGCACGATGCACTCTGCATGGAGATTCGGATGAGCATCTTATATGAGGGACTTTTAATACATGTCACAAGAATCGATAATGAAATCATGAAGATCGTGTGTGCGCGGAGTAAACAATCTAGTTAATCTAGTTCAAATGATCTCATCGAAGAAAGTCCAGGGCAATGAGATCAGTGGTTATTCAACGAAATCATACTGAACAATTCGGTGACCGGGAAGACTTATATTCAACTATAGATGAACCTTTTATCCGTAGCGTGGTATTCTGCTAGAAATAACGAAAGAAAGTATCCTCTTTAGTGACAGGGGTAGGGAACAACATATCCTGAACCAGTTCGTGGTACTGCAGAGAAAATAGAGTGATATATGGTCCAATGACGTTGAGTTGAGTTGAGTTGATTTTAGTTTAGCGTCCCGTTCAGCAGCGAGGCTATATGAGACGTGGACCTACTGATTAACGTGGAATCCGAACCACATGAGCTCCCGCCGGGAATCGAACCCGGGTCTTCCACACCAAAGGCGCGTACGCTAACCGCTTGGCCATGAGAGAGAGCTCATTGTCCAATGACGTTGGTGTCTCACATTGTATATCAAATCACGCCATCAACTTGGAACTAATTACATTTTTTAGATATATATCTAACACGTGCTAGTTTGTGTCAATTTAGTACTGGTAATTGAGAGTTTACCTCACCATTTAAAGAGAAATATTCCTTATCATAAAACACCATGTTCTGTGCAAACGAAGAATCCTATTGTGTCAATGTAATCCCCTAGAGAATTTGATATCTTTATCTGGGGCCTTCTGTTAGTTTCTGATGTATTTTTACTTGTACGGGTGCCTTTTTGTGCGTTTACAGAATCTGCATAATGGACGCCTCCTTGGTATTACAACCTCATAATAAGAGTCGTACGCTTTACGTTAAGTTTTTAACGAAGGACGCCAGGACTATCGTAGATGTTTTCTCGTTGAGAATTGTATTCGGACAGCCACTGTGGAGTTTGTTTGCTATGTTATCGGTTTCATGAAACTTGGATATAAGAGATCCTATACTACCGTCGAAAATTGTAGTGCTCTCGGTATGTTTGTTGTTAAATTCGACAGCTATGACACGGTATTTGCATTCCTCTCACTAGGATTACCACAATCTCAATCAAAATAATTAAACACATATGATGTCAATGTTTTGTAGTATTTGACCTAAAAAAAGAAGATAAAGGAGTGAGGTAGTCACAAAGATGCCCAAATGAGCTGTTCGAATATTTTTCTAAATTTCGAGTTCAGTGGGATTCTCTGTGAAAGATGCGGACGGAGGAATGCAAAATATTAAACACAGTAACAAGGGGAGGACATTTGCTAGTATTTTATAGTATTACACATCGTTCTGATAACACTTGCTCAGCAGCTCTTACCGCTGGCTTAATGGCTAACGCAAACTTCTTAGATGAACGGGGTCCCGACTTCGATTCCCGGTGAAATATGAACGCCTCATGGTGGGTCGAATTTCACATTAAACTGTAGTTCCACGTCTCATGTAGTCTTTGTGCTGAAAAGAACACCTACCACTCCAATCCTACTACTTATTAACCAAATAAATACCCCCTATAAAGAATTGAAAAAAGAATTAACAACTGCCATCTTGATAATATAAATAAGTGCTTGTACTATATAATTACTCATTAGTATCGAACCCGGCACTCTGTGCATCAAAGGTGCACACCCTAGCTAAGACTAGCAGGGAGATCATTATTTCACACAAAAACATAGGCATTATACTCACGCTATTGATATCTTTCCACGAGAAGATAAATGTAGATAATAAGATTTTAAATTAAATTCGCTCTTTGTGCTTCTGCAACTGTTCTTTAATACGGGAAGGAGAGAAAGATGACCTCAAAGGTACGCTTTAAAGAACGTATTTGCTTTTCCGCAGAGCAAAATTGCTCTCTATTTGTGCTCCTCTGTTGCTGAAGATTTCAAAGTCATTTACTCCACAAACTGATGCAATATTACCTTTTGTTCAGGGTTCAACAGGTAGCATTCCCAAACCACAAACATGAGATGATCTTTAAAATAAGTGAGTTCTGATTCATTCCGTTGTTTAAGGATAAAAGGAGGGAGATCTATGGATGTTATTTAATCTTCTTGCTTATATTTCTCTGTATGTATGGCTTTTGTTCAATATTATTACAAAGTTAACTTTCGCATTATCTTCCTACGCTGTTTGTGTTGTAATAGGAAAGTCAGCAATACAAAGCGTGTTATGGAATATGAAATTTACAAAAAGAAAATTCTTGTGTGTGTTTTTTTTAATACGAAAAATTTAGAGATTCTTGTATATCGCAGTACTTTATATTAAATTTCATATTTGCTGCCTTCCTAAATTGAATAAGTTGTGTTGTTAATAACGAATATAATTTCTTTTTAATTTTAGATGCTAGTTTTTTTCTACACCAATCTCACGTTTACACTTAGCACAAAATACAATTTTCTTTTTCCTGAGTACTTCTTTCACTATTCCTCTCTTTACTTTTATTTCATGTTCGCATTTCACATCCTCACTAATAACATTACCCAAATATCGAAATTTTGTTACCTATTCTACTTTTGTCTTCTGCTATTTCCGTATTTAATTAATACCCCTTCTTCTGTATTATTCTAAGTTTCTGTATTAATTCTTTTTAATGTTATGTTTTTTTCCCTTTATTTTAACTTGTTTCTTTTTATACTAACTTCACATTTATTTATATTTAAGAAAAATCTTTCACAAATCTACCTATCTTTGCAACGCACCTCATAGTAATTAGTAAATACTAATTTTCTGTAATTGCTTGAGTTGTTACCGAGACAACGTAGGTGAATATTAACCATTCTTGTTTCAAGACTCCGCGACTTACAATCCTCTGCCCCCTTTTTTTTTTTAAAAAAAAATCTTTTATCACACCAGTCTAAGGCCTTAAGACTATATTTTAAAGATAAGGTTACATTTTCTCCATTTGTATTAGCAAGCTATTGTTCTATCATTTTATATGCATTTATTTTACTTCTGATACTCCATTCCTTCGAAAAAGTAAATAAAATAATCTTTTATCCACTCAATTCAATTCATTTAAACTACTCGCTGAGGAAAACAGTAGGTTTATTGTAAAAATTATTAACGCGTAACCGTTTCGCCAATTATCAACTTTGGCTTCATCAGACACAAGCAGGAGAGAATTCATAAAGACAATCATGATACCGATAACTTAAAAAATCAAACTCAGAGAGATATGAAAATGATAGGACTTTAATCTCATATAGGATACAGAAAAAATTTTGCTTCGAATACCGAATAGAAGGATGTGTGGAAGAACAAGTGATAATTGAGGAGGAACAGTTCAGGTTTAGGAGACGTAAGGACACAAGAGAATGCAATTGAATTATTAAGGGTGATCGATGAAAGGTTTATAGAAAAAGAGAAAAAGGTGTATGTTGTATTTATTGATCTAGTAGAGGCTTTTCACCACATGAATTGGGAATTCATGGAATTGGGATGATATGGCGCTTGTTGCGGAATCTGAAGATAAAATCAAAAATGTGTTAGAAAACTTTAGGAAGGGCTGTGAAGAATATGGGATGAAAATAAATACTAGAAAGACAATAGCCATGGTGATTGGAACCAAGCGGCCAGTGTCAAATATAAAAGTAGAAGAAGAGAAAATAGAACAGTTGACTAGTTTTTGATACCTAGACAGTATTATTAATGATGATGGAGTGCGAAAGTGAAGTAAAAGCAAGAATAGGAATGGCGTAAGAAATGTTTAGGAGAAAGAAATAACTGTATTGTGTGACCTTGAATAAAAAGTTGAGAAAAGACTCATAAAATGCTTCGTATGGACTATTGTACTGTATGGGTCAGAAACATCGGGATTACACAAAAATGATTTTTTAAAAAAACTGGAAGCTTTCGAAATGTGGGCGTGAAGAATTCAGAGAGTTAGTTCGGTCGAGCGGAAAACAAATGAAAGCGTGTTAGAAATGGAAAAATGAAAAAGAACAATTGTAGATATTATTGAGAAGAGGAAGAGAAACTGGTTCAGACGTTAGCTGAGAAGAAACTGTATCATGAGAGACATGCTAAAGAGTATGATGTCAGGAAAGAGAGGGAAAGGGTGAAGGAAGCTCATTTTAGGATGGGCGATATTTAAACTAAAGAATAGTACGTGAAGACAAAGAGATTAAGTGATTACCGTGGAGCATGGTTCTGTGTTGCTGCAAGTGACCTGCCAATAATGGCAGAATACCTATAATGATGTCGATTTTTACTATATTTAAAATTGTTCTTGTCTTCTCTGCATTTTCCATCATTCTATCAGAGGTTTTTTTTCTTTTGACACAGCTAATTTTTACCATTATTTTCCACACTCACACCTCAAAAGCATACAGTCTCTTTTCATCTCTTTTTCGTAGTGTTCAAATATCTGCTCCATAAAGCAACAATATTCCACTTCCACATAAAACATTTTGTGTGTCTTTTTCCTAACTCTCTATTCAGAGACTCAAAAAATGTTTCTTTCGTTATTCATGTCCTTGCTTGTATTTCACGTTTGCACTTCATGTTTTAATTGATAACAATATCGAGGTACAGAAAACTAGTCACCTGTTCTGCTTTGTCCTTTCCTACTTCTATATTTGATACCGTTCGCTTTGATTCCGTTACAACTACTTATACTTTCTAACGTTTATTTTCATCCCCATTAAGTTTGCAAACATCTTATTAATTTTCTTTTCAGATTCCGCAATAGGCGCAAATGATCTACACGTAATCCTTCTTCCCCCGACTAAAATACCGTCTTCATTATGCAGGCTTTCTTTCACTATCTCTTCTATATAGATATTTTTAAAAAGTTGGCAAGATCAACTTCTCTGCCAAACTTCAGTTTCAGTTGCACTCTCATCTGTCATTCTCTCATTTCTTCCCCTATTCTAACACTCAATTGTTGGTTGAAAAGTTTCTCATAAGTCTCTGATCCTTTCATTCCAACACAATCTTATTTTAAACTTTCATCAATAATTCCTAGATCACCCTGTCAAAAGTCTTTTCTAGATGACTAAATAGCACTTTATGTTGCCTTCTTTTTATCCGTAACTTCTCACCAATTACTGTTAATAATCTAAAAACATATATTGTATCTTTATTCTTCCTAAACACAATGTATACCTTCCAAATTTCAATTCTTCTTCCATAAACCTTTTATTCATTATTCGAAGCGTATTTTTTTTCCTGCATCAATTTAAGAACAATATACACTCACTAAGAAAAGAAAAAAATAATCACGAGGAAGGAATTGCCCACTTCAAGTGCAATTTAGTAGATGTGTAGCACTATTTGGGTGTGTAACGAGTAGAGTTTCAAAGATCGATAATATGACGAACGGCCACCAGAGGACAGTAATGTCAACAGTAAAGAATTCAGCCCTGGTCGTGTCAGTCAGTTGTGATGCGTGAGGAAATGAGTCAATGCAGTGCAGGAAGGCCAAAAACACACATAATACCTCGTCATCGCATTGGACACCGTTACCAGCGTTTAGCAGCGTTAGAAAAGAGTCGCATCGTGAGGTTGCACATGAACGGCTGGGCGTTTCGTGCGATTGATAGACATGTGGGGGATTCCGTTATCACTGTGGACCGACGTTGGGGCCAGTGTATATGTAAAGATACTAACGCATGACGTGAAGGCGTGTCTTGACGACTGATATGAGCTGGATTTCGGGTGCACCGACATCTGCATAGATCGCACAAACGACAGTGTGTGGAGCGGCGTCACGTTCAGGCAGCGTCCTCATGAATGGTGACGGATGTTTTCATTGATGAGTCTCGATTCTGCATTACGACAGATGACCATCGTGTGCATGTTTGTTTGCCCCGGGAAGTGAGGTCACATCCAGCCGATATTGTGGACCAGTACACCGGCGACCGGCGTTACTCCTGGCATGATCATATGGAGAACTATCGCATATGATTTTCAGTCACCTTCTGTAGTGATTGACCACTCTCCCGTTCCATATACTAGATAATCGAGTCAGAACGATTCTTTCTTGCTCTTCCCCTTCATATTTTGAACAAGTTAAAAAGGCATTTATCTTTCCTGGTTGCCCTTCCATTCCTAGTCTCGGACATTGAATTTTTCTCTCTTACTGTATTTTAAGGCTCAAGGCTATGTGAGATATCAAGTTAACACTTTCATGTGCAATTCGAACCACACATACTGCTATCAGGTCCCGCAAAAATAAATATTTCTTTAAACTTGCAACGTTACAGTGTATACAACATGAAAATTAAGTCGATTTGGTTTTAAGTTTAACGTCCCTTTCAACATTGAGGTTCTTTGAGACGGGACATACTGATTAACGTGGTATCCGAACCACATGAGCTCCATTGAAATTTGAATTCTTTTAGTTGTTCTACAATGGAAGTTCCTCTGCTCGACATAAATTCTCCGCATTTCTCCCTGCTTATCACTTCCCATGGGAGGAAACTGGAGGCGGCAGTACAAATTTAAATGGCACATCGCTCCCAGTCTCCTCTCGAACAATGCATTTTCCTCACCCTTCATTCCCCATTAATAATTTTAGATGTTGCCTTGACAATCAATTTTTATTCTACAGAGTCCACCAGAAAAATGTATACCCTCCTTGTCATCCTGTATCAGGATACTGGAATTGACAATTGTTCCGAAATTTAGGTATGTTGAAGTATGTTTTTTTCACCCAACAGACGTCAGCATTGTTAATTGTTTTCAGTTAAAATTATGTCGTAGTACGGTTTTTTGCTCAGCAGATTTCGGTACTGTCAGCTCGGTTAGTGAGATAAGAAAATGGCAGGTGCACGCTTGACATTCGAGCAGTGTAAGTGCCTCTTAAAGTTTTTTGAAGTGTTCCCTCCTTGTTCGCCACATCTTACCCCCATGGATTTCTTTTGTGGGCAACTGTGAAAGATGAAATGTGTCAAATTAAGCCACACACGCTCGAGAAACTTCTCCGGAAGATTACAGAGGCATGTGCATCGGTCTCCATTGATACATTCACCGCTATATATATATATATATATATATATATATATATATATATATATATATTCTTAAACAGTGTGTACATTTTTCTGGTGAACTCTGTATTTAAGATTCACTAATAGCGTGATATTTTCTTAAGTAATATTGAAACCAATAGTGGTAGTAGGTTTTAGTAAGGAGATAAGAGTGGAGATGAAATATATATTTTTTCGGGCGCTTAGTTGATTCCCCGAAACCATTTCTTGCTACCTATTACTACTTTTTCTCTATAGAAAAAATGAAATGTTTAAGTTTTACGTCCTACGGTTATGCCGGCCAGGTTAAAGGAGACGGTGATGATGAGAAAATGGATGAAATCGTAGAATGAAGAAAGTGCGAGGAAACGGGAAAACCCCCGAGAAAAGCCACGCACATGGTGTTCGTATTCTACAAACTTTACTTGGCGGAAATCCAACTAAGGACCCCACGTACCGGAAGTGAACGCTCTACTACTTCCGGTTTGAATATCACCTCCATCAACGACTTCAATTCCCAACTTTTTGCCTTCTACATCCGGTTCAAAATTGCTGATAATCCATCAAGTACTTCTTAAGATTTTGTGTCTCTAAGATGGACAGATGGACAGAGAGGAGGTTTTGTTAAACCAATCATCATCATCATAGGATTCTGCCATTATTGAAAGATCACGTACCGCAACTGAGAAGCTTCTATGCTCTACGGTCTTCCGCTCTCTCTTCATCTTCATGTAAACTAAATCCCTTTAAAAATATTACCCGACTTTAGAAAATCATTAAAAACCAGAAAAATAGTACGTACATTTATACAAAGGAGATAAGTTCTTATTTGATTTAGTGCACTATAAATGAATGGCTTTACAAACCTATCTGCTCAAATTCATGTGTTAAATTTTATTTATCTAAAAAGATTGATTAAGTTTTATTAATTACTATTATCTATAAAAAATTCATGTCTGTGCGAAGCCAAATAAATTAATGCTTAATATAAAATTATAGTATCAATAATATTTTATATGACATTGATTTGTTTGGCTTCGCACAGACTTTAAATTATTTTACAGATAATTGTAATAGAACTTAACCATCTTAAATAGATGATTTATCTTCTCCTTTTTAATGTTTTCTAATTATCTTGTACTTTATAGGGATTTTTTTTTATTATTTTCTGATTATTTTGCGCTTTTCTTGAAATTGGTTAGTTTTTAGTTCTTTATTTATTTATTTTTCCACTTTTTCGTTACTCTAGTATTAGATAGGCACCTAAACTAATGATGGGACATTAAATTTCTATAAAATGAGATAGTGGCGTACGCAGAAGTTCGTCAAGGAGGATTTCAGCTTACAACTTAATATAATTTCAGGTGTTTCTGTACATATCTTAATATGATTATTGTTTATATTTGCATAATATCCTGCTGAAGGGTGGTGAGTTAAAACCTCGTATCTCTCTCTTGTGTATGCCGCTGAAATTGGTCGACCTACGAAACATGGTGAATTTTTATTTCTTTAAATCGTTTATCTAGCTCCGGTTACTATTATATCTCCTGATGCAACCTACGTGAGACGATTGCAGAACTCCTCCAATGAAACATAAAGACTAGTCAAAATCAGAGCAACTATGTTAAAATTATATGAGCATATATATACCGGTATATATGCACACGAATCGAATTTTAAACCCCTCTTTAAAAAAAAAAATCAGTCAAAAAATATAAAGACGATCGGAGATCTAATCTGGGCTCTCATGTCAAACGCAAGAAGGCCAACCATTTTATATTTTGTACGTTTTGTACACAAAGCAAATATGGTTTAACGTTATTTAACTTTCATTGCAAGAGTTGTTTGTTGTTAACGTATATAAAATCCGTAGACGTTATTTTTGGACATAAAGCCTCGTCATATTGATTTCTTAATTAGTTTCACTTGAGATGCAAAGCAGACAGCGAACAGAAAAGCAATTTCTTTACACGCGAAACAATCTACGCTGTCATTACATCCGGTTTATTTTGGCTTGTGGTCCGCTACAGAAAGTGGAAACTGATGTCTCGTTCCTGTTGAAATGATTTTGCGCACATGTCAAGCATCAACTAAAACTGGAATGACGATGGGATGGGACAATGTTTTGTACTTCTGTCAGAAGTTTCACAATTCTCTCTTTCGTCTTGTTCTATATGTTGCCAAACAAAAGAGGCAAACAGTTCTGAAAATCGAAACTTTTCCTTAAGTTGTAGAATTCTTAAGAATACTTTAGAACACATTTCTAATTTTTTTCTTGCAAATCTTGCAATTTCTTTCTTATTGAAATGCAAATCCCAATAAAACCAAATAAATGGACTACTAAATAGAAAATAAACTGATAGCATTTCATGATGTTACAATGCTGGTTGTTTTGGGTACAATAACGTAGCGAAGACTTCTCATTGTTAAGAGCAAATTTGAATTCAAGCATCTTCAGAGGAGATAATCCCCTGTCTCTAAGTTTCTGCACTCAATGAAAATAAGAGGCAAGACTTTCAGTACTTACTAAAAAATATCATTCAGTAAATTAGTCTGGATTTATATTGAAAAAAAATAACATTTTTGTTTTTCCATCCACGATTCGACTTATTAAAATTATATTTCAAAACCGATTTGTGTCCGTAATCTTCCGAGTTCCACAAAATTTGTTAGCAATCCCTGGTTCTAAGGTATTTAATTGATCTCTTAGTTAACTTAGGTGTGGAGTTTTTATCCATCCAAGTACGTCATAAAGACACATTCTGTTCAGCAAAAACTTTATACGAGATGATGTAAATCTGTTCTGTTCTTATGTGCATATGCTACCTTATTTCAAAAAGAAAGGGAAGGTTTATGAACATATATACCCTGTAGATGTATTAATGAAATCACACTTATTAATAGAGAGTGGGTTTTAAGGTGCCGCACCATTTCTAAAAATGTAAAACAACTGTTAAACAACCAAAGTTCAAAATATGTATTTTTGGACATAAAACGAACTGAAGTGCACGCACTTTGTTGCATCTTTTTCGCGAATGTTGCACCTTATTTGCTAAATCAATAAAATTTTCTTTTTCTTTTACTTCTTTTAGCCGTCAGCATTTTTACTGTTCCTTTTTCTATTTTTTTTAATTTGGACAATATGTCTTACTTTCAATCTGGTTTACACATAATATTCCATAAATTTAGACGCAATCTTAACGGATTTGCTAGCGACAAATTTGAACTGAATTTGCGAAACAATCCGGACGTAGAAACTTTTGCAACGTCAACTGAACTTCTCGTCCATGTGCTTACAAGATATGCACCACAGGTTTCCGTTGATTTCGAGAGAAGGTTCTCCACATACAAGGATCTCCTGAGCTCCAAGCAACAGAAACTAACATTCGAAAACATAGAAATGTTGTGCATAATCAAGTATAACCAGTTTCTGAAAACCCAGTAGTATGTAATGGTTTCTCAAGCCACAATATTGTTAAATTAATGTCTTTTTTAAACATCAAGTTGGTTTTAACCACAATTTTATTACAAGAATTTTGAATATTGTACAAGTTTGAGATCAAATAAAACAATTTTGCAATTTATAGCAAATATTTAAAGTCAAGCTTTTAACAATATTTGTGGTGTAATGAATAAAGAATGTTCAGGTAACTGTATACTATAGCACTTAATAAAGTTATCCTATTAGCACCTTTTTGCACTTTTTAAATGATTTTTCAACACCTTTTATTCCCCTTTTCTACTACATATTTGCACCTTAAAAAATAAAATGAAATCTTTGAGTTTTACATCCCACGGTTATGCCGGACAATGATAGCTATATGCGTTTATTTAACGATGAGAATATTGTAATACCTAAAGAAATGTGATGAGGATAGAAGGGATTTGTTAATTAGTTGCTTAAGAGTGATCTATATATTAAAATGCTAGGTTTATATGTTTGTCTCCAAACAAAAGTTTATATGTTTGACTCTAATCCTTTCGTCAATGAGATCTCAAAAACCACAAGTACTAGAAACGTGCCGTTTTCACTGGTAGATCTCAAATTTTGTGTAGATTGTGCAGTTTTAATTGAATATTTTAAAAGCATGACCGTTATTGATTTATTACATTTTTAGGGGTACACTGGAAGTGTTGAAATTTTAAGACAACATCATATCCTACGAGTTATACATTCCAACACCGCATAATTGTGTACAGGGATTGTATATCTCTCAGGTGTTTGTTTCATGTACAAATAATAATGAAAAACGAAGAATAAACATTTCTCCAGTATAAGATGAATCTTTATTGTTTGGAATGTTTTGCCCAATAAACAGCATATATCACTGACATTAAAATTAATTAAGTGCGTAATGTGTCTGCTTCTTACATTCTGCGTGCAAGAAGAAAGAAAACACTGTACATATATGAATTAGGAACTCCAACCGGCAGTAGGTTCAAATCTTGCTAACAGTGCGAGATATTGAAAAAGTAATCGAAAAAAATCTCCCCTTTATAGTATCCCTTGCCGATGTTTATCAAGATGGCTTTCACTTGTGTCTGTGAAGGAAGATGTGCGGGTGTTGTGAGGGATGAGAAGGAGATTCATGCTCGTATATGAATAATGAGCTGTGTAGAGAGCGCAAGTTCAGCTAGTATAAGTAAAAATACGAGTTTACACAAGCTATCTGAGAATGTACATTTGAAATAAATGCTTAGTATTGGTTGAATCGAAGATAATTATTAATTTGATGTCATTTGCTTTTAGGAATTGAAATAAATTGTCTAAATGTTTATTATTAAATTATTATAATGTTTATTATTATTAAATCTTACAGAATTTTAGCTGTACCACACATATAATTGTGGGTTACTGCATAATAATAATAATAATAATAATAATAATAATAATAATAATAATAATAATAATAATAATAATAAATATAGAAACATGAATACATTCAAAAGGTAAGACGTAGTAAGAACAAAGTTAAAGAACCGAATAATAGATTTACTACCAAGTTTTTATTTCTGCGGTGTTGAACCTTCGGAATTTTAAGACGAAAGCTGGTTAAACGGTCTCTCATTGACTGACATATTCTTCTTTAAACTCTTTCTTTATTTTTCTACCGAGTTTTCAAAATAATAATAATAATAATAATAATAATAATAATAATAATAATAATAATAATAATAATAATAATAATAATAATAATACATTCTACTTTTTATGTACGAAATAGGCAACGAAGAAAAACAATTAGCTTAATAGCAAATCGAATTTATACAAAGATGATTTTTCCTTATAACTGCAGATGCTGTTCCATTTGGGAAAAAAGACTTTCAAATGCTCAATATACATAATATTTGTACACTATGAATTAATTTTCTTTAATTGAAATAAACGTTGAAATGGAGAAATCTTTAATAAATGAATATAAACACATGAATTAACATTCACTGAACTAACGATCATTTTAATTGTTCATAAAGCTCAGAAGCGAATACTATTTTAATAACTGTAAAAACAAAAAAAAAGTATCAAAAATTTTCCGTATTCATGAAACTCATATAACGAGTGAAAAAATGTATTAATATCCATTGATTGCTCTTGTAGCACAACGGTCCAACATTTCCATATGTAGTGGAAACATGGAACATTCGGGTTTCATTTACTTTCTTTTATCTTCTCTGTCTGTTCAAGCCGATTCTTTTTGTATTATCTTTGTTTCTCTTTCAACTGTTTTGCTCTAAGTGAATTATTTTCCTTCTATCACTGACTGGAGGAAGGCGATATTAAAATTATTAATATTGCTTCTTCTGGATGTAGTGTTTCTGCAAGTAATCAAAATATGTTTATTACAATATTTGAAATTTTGTTGTAAGTTTCAGTCAAAATATCAGTAATTATCAGACAAAATATTACAAGATAAGAAAAGCAAGTGCCAATACCACGTATTCATCAAGTGAATGAGTTCAGTTAGGAATGAAATGAATTGAAATTTTTCAATTTTATGTCCCACGCTTATGCTGGCTAAGCTAAAGGACACTGTGATGATGAGATACGAATGCAATGGTAGAATAAATAAAGTAGAAGGAAACGGGAGAAACCGAGATAATCCATGAAAACGGTATTCGTCCACCATAAGCGCACTTGGCGCGAGCTGGGCTCGAGTGAACGCTCTACCACTGATTCACCGTAAATGTACTTCGGGAGATGTTATCCCCTATCAATGCGCAAAATTTCGTATTTACAGCTAGTTGGAAACATATCAAACATTTATGTCAATCAGTCTGTCAGTGAGTGACTGGATGACTCGGCCAAGAAAAACGCAGATTGTGGGGGTTTATATCTCAACTACACATGGTCTTCCAAACATAAGATTTGGTACTTTTGTACAACATGTCATTACTGGTAACTGTGTAATTTGGTGATACGGACACTGTTAGTTACTCAGCAGTGATGTCTTGAAAATTATTATTACAGTCTATGTAGTCATGCGTCTAAAGGTAGCTTGCAGTGTTGCCACACACACTAATACTTCTAACAGTAACACATATAATCTTAAGAATAATGCATATATTACTTGTAATAAAAGCACTTACAGTAGTTGCCAATACACACAAACCATTTTGTGTGCTATCATAATTAGCTAATAGTCGTTCATGGAATTTTTCGTCAGTTGCTAACAATAACGCAGTCACCCACTTAGTAAAAAATTTTAATGGTCGAAATTTCTTGCCTTGGCGTTTGTTTACAATTTTACTTAAATAATGATCCTATGTGAATTTTACTCTATCATTTCATTAGTTATTTTTAAAAAAAGTTTATACTTCTGTTTAATGGTAACTTTTTTATATTCTTTCTCTCTTAGAACCATGCCAAGAGGATGGCGGTACCAGGCCTTGATAAGGTCTTTATCACTGATCTTACTCGTAGGTCTATTTGTCACATCAGAAGCCATCGACTGCAGGTAAGTTGTATACTAATATTTTAGTTCATCAGTTATAAACTCGCTCCTTTTTTTAAAAAAATATAGAAGTGTGAACACGATTGACGAGGTATATTAAGCAGGATATTAACCTCCTGCAGTACTTTGTCGAGTGGTGCTTCACATTTAGTTTGTTCATTCCAGTCCAATATCGAGTGGCGCTCGACATACTTTTAGCGGCAACATGGTAAGAAGTTGTAATTTGGAACCTGCAATCTGTTCAGATCCTGTAAGAAACTAAATGTCAAACCCTATAATTTAGCAAATTAATTCAGATCTGTTCAGATAAACTTGGAAAAAACTAAAGTGGGCCTTAAAAGGTTAAATAAATGTACCTAATATGTATCTACACCCCAATTAACTTCAAGAAATATTAGCTTTTGTTATGGCAATGTGTTTTTTTTCATTTCGTAATACAACTTTGCTGTGGAAAAAATTATGAAACTCATTTCCGCAATGTCCCTTATATATATATACAAGGGTGAATCAAAAAGTAAGGTGAATTGTTGATTTACAGAAAAGCGTACAGAGATACGTCGATGAAGCTTTACTATGTTTGAAGTATGGTATCACACTATTATTCGAAGAAGGAACCGTAGTTGTCTAAACATTTATTCCAACGTAGCACCAAATCATCCATGCCCTGTTCAAAGAAATGTTGTTCCAGATTTCCTAACCAGGTACGTGTAGCCTGTTGTGCCTCTGTCAGTGTATGGAAACGCTGCCCACGGAGATGTTGCTTCAGGGGGCCGAACAAATGGTAATCCGACGGAGCTAAATCAGGGCTATACGGAGGGTGATCGAGAATTTCCCACTTGAACCCACGGAGGTGTGTACGGGTCCGTTCGGCTGTATGTGGACGTGCGTTATCATGCAGTAACAACACGCCCTCTTGGAATGCCCCCCGCTGTTTCTGCCGTATGGCTGCTTTCAGCCTGTCCAGGGTTTGGCAGTAGGTGTCTGCATTAATGGTCGTACCCTTTTTCAGAAATTCAACATGAATAACACCGAGACGGTCCCAAAAGACAGTAGCCATTGTTTTCTGGGCAGATGCTATTGTCTTGCATTTCTTGGCCTGTGGTGACGATGGATGTTTCCATGTCATGCTCTGACGTTTGGATTCAGGTGTCCATAGAGGTATCGGAGTTTCATCGCCCGTCATGATGCGATGAAGGAATGGATTTCCTTCGTCGGCATAACGTGTGAGGTGGCTCAGGGAAATGCCCATTCGCTGGTTTTTGTGTTCGTTACTCAGAAGCTTGGGTACCCAGCGCGCACACACTTTTGTGAAGCCCAGTTGGTCATGGACGATACCGCTTACGGAATCATAAGAGATATTCAATTCATTAGCAATGTCCTGCAACCGCACTCTTCTGTCTTCAAGAATCATGGCATCGACGACAGCCACATTCGTGTCGGTGATGGACGTTGATGGTCTGCCACTTCTGCCATCATCTGTGACAGTACTCCTACCACTTGAAAATGCGTTACACCACACGTACACTTGTTTCAGCAACATAACACTATCTCCGTAGACCTGCACCAATTCTCGATGAATATCACATGGTTTTGTTCCCTTGGCCCAGAAAAAACGAATGAACCGCGCACTTCATCCTTGGTGTAATGTTCCAGTCGTTGTGCCATCTTTGAGTTGCTCTCAGCACCAGACGGGTGGACATAGAATGTTGTACAAGCCGTCACACTTCTATTACCAGATTACCTGTAACATGGAAAAGAATTAATTAGCTACACACAATACTATGGGTTTGACAGGCAATTTCACCTTACTTTTTGATTTCTCCTTGTATATATATATATATATATATATATATATATATATATATATATATATATATATATCGGTATTGCAAAAGAAAGTAAACCACAAAAACTCTAACTAACAGTGTAAATTCTTACCCCTAAAGAAAATTGTATCCTTTAGGTCCACAACTTACGTAAAGAATACCATTGATGTCTTTGTTTCAAATTATAGTATTTAATTTTTAAGTTATTTTATGCATATCGAAATTTTGTACAAATGAATTTGAAATTTGTACATCTCCAGTGGCACAACTTACGTAAAGAATACAATTGATGTCTTTGTTTCAAATTATAGTATTTAATTTTTAAGTTATTTTATGCATATCGAAATTTTGTACAAATGAATTTGAAATTTGTACATCTCCAGTGGCTCATCCAAAATTAGACTGATCCTACAATTTAAAATATGATGGCTTAATTTAAGAATATTTTTTGGGTGTGCACACCGTGAATATTAATATAATCGTAATCTGTATATGTATTGACGCATTCTGAGACCATTCTGTTGTTGAAACAAGTAGTTCATTTTTGTTAGAGAGTAGAAAGCGCTTATAATTTTACTATTGAAACAGTTTTCGTGACATTTGTTTTTTCAATTCTTCTCATGTACAGGTTGTCCGGGAAGTCCCTGTGCTCTTAGATTTGAGTATCACAGAGATAGTGTAATTTCAGTAAATTTATTTAGTAAATACTATAGGTATATATTCACATATACGAACTATGTATCCAGTGGATCTGAATATGCTCCGTCTGTATGTACACACAGATGTATGCGTCCCCATGTCATCCTTGACGTGTTGCGGACTATCTGAGGAGTTATCGATCGAAATACTTCCTCCAAATTGTTGCGCAATTCTTCAGGTTGGTCCTAGCCAAAGCGATCTGTAAACATAGTCACTATCTGTGTCACTTTTTGCTCTGAGTGCTCGTTCATTACCCATACAGATGCTGATAACAGTTCCTCAACTGTGTAACTGGAATATTTGACATCAGCCATGGCTTCACAATGATATGCTTCATGTGATCTTGAACATAGGGATAGCAGATAGTGTTGTCTGTGACCATGAAAGCAATTTTATCAATACCATAACTAAAATTGTTCTTTGTGATACTCTAATCTAGAGGACGGGGAATTCTCGGACACCCTGTCCAGTGCTCGTCGTTGCTCTAGGAAGAAATGCAATGTTAATATATTCTTCGTTTTAAAGAAAACAAGGCAAATACTTCCTGCACATTACTTTTCACACCCTCTCATCCCGATTCGCCTTTTTTTTTTAAATTAATGTTTTGGGATTTCTTGGTCGAAAGTAAATGGAAGTAAAATTTTCAATCTCTATTCATCAAGACAAACTTAAGGAATCAAGGAATCGTGACTGTTTTCTTGTAGTAATGTGCATACCGTGCCTGTTTCCTTAAACTATAATCTCAACAATTTACCCTAGCATAATAATTTACAGTATTATATAATAGAATCTCTTGATAAGATCTCAATTCATGAAACTTATTTTCATAAATTTATGTTATGTTTTTACATTGATTTTGTAGAAGTAGTAATGATTTATATCACGATTAAAAGTACCATATAAGTTTAGACATATTGTTTTATTGAACAATTTTTATTATATATTTCAAGTCATCCAAATATTTCATGGATCATCTGTAACCAATTATTTAATCGACTTTTAAAAAGAAGGGAAAGACATTCTTAGTTCAACCCGCTTATATGTATGTTCTGGGTGTGTTAAGCACAACATCGATATAGGTGGACCAATTTTGTTGATTTTTTTTAATAATGTATTTTCACGATCTCGTATAAATTACGTTATGATCTGATGATAATTTTTGGAGCTCGACTATGAAACACCTCAACGGAACGTCTGTGAAGTTGTCTCGCCCACCTAACGAATTTTTCTTTTTCTTATCACATCGTTAGTTTATCGTTAGTTTACGTTAGTTTTGCTAAAACTATCCTTAGTTTCGCAAAAATAACGTTTTTATTCTAGAAATAAAGTTTCCCGCCAACTGTGAATTAGCCCGCCCACATTGAATTCTCATAAAATTCCAACTCATATCGTTACTTTATCATTAGTTTACGTTAGTTTTTTTTTCTAAAATTAACGTATGTTTTGCAAAAATAACGATTTTATTCGAGAAATAAAGGTTCCCGCCAAATGTAAAGTTAGTCCGCCTATAAAGAATTATCATAAATTTCCATCTCACATCGTTAGTTTACGTTAGTTTTACTAAAACTATCGTTATTACGCAAAATAACGATTTTATTCGAGAAATAAATGGGCAGGCCAACTTCACGGTTCCCCACCCGCAATTGAATTTCAAAACTTTTTTCTATCACATCGTTAGTTTATCGTTAGTTTACGTTAGTTTTGTTAAAACTATCATTAGTTTCGCAAAAATAACGATTTTATTGTAGAAATAAAGTTTCCCGCCAACTGTGAATTAGCCCGCCCATATTGAATTCTCATAAAATTCCAACTCATATCGGGGGCTCAGTGGTAGAGCGTTCACTTCCGGTGGTTGGGGTCCCTGGTTCGAACCCAGCTCGCGCCGTGTGCACTTTGTGGTGGACAAACACCGTGCTCGTGGGTTTTCTCGGGTTCTCTAGTTTCCTCCCACTCTCTTCATTCCACCATTTCACTCTTTTCTCATTATCACCGTCTTCTTTAGCCTAATCAGCATAAGGGTGGGACGTTAACCTTAAAGATTTCATTTTCATTTTTTCCAACTCATATCGTTAGTTTACGTTAGTTCATGATAAACTAACGATGTAGATAAGAAAAAGAAAAATTCGTTAGTTGGGCGGGACAACTTCACAAGCGTCTCAACGGATGCTCGATTAATTACGGCAACATGTGTATAGGCAACCCAACATTCTTTATCGTGATTATGGTTGCATAACAGCACAGGGATTACACTGCAAAGGTTTGGACAATATCGTTGTATACTAGGGTGTTCTAAACACGTGAATTCCGTGTGTGAAGTCAGTTAAGATTTTTTTTTTTTTTTTCATTTTTATAAATGAGTATTTTTATTAATTTATAAGAAGAAAATTTAAACATATTCAAATATTCTATGGAGGGTAAGAATTTGACTAAATATGAAACGAAAACAGGATTACATAGAGATGCAAGGGCTCGGAAAAAAACCGGCCTTTTTGGAAAAAACTCGGTTTTTCTGCTTCGCTTTTTTGTTTGGGAAATTTTGGGCTTTTATCAAAATTCTGCTTTAAATTGATAAACGAGATTTTGTTTCGCTTCTCTATAACACAAAAAGTCATTTAATTAGTGATTGATGTCCATAATAATATAAAATCTCGAAAATAAACCATGAATTTCGAAAAGATATTTCTAACAGTTTTACTTCTCAACATATTTACATTATGAATTCCAAAGGATTAACCAATGTATATATTAAGATTTTTTTAGCCTCCTACATACAAACGTAAGCTGGGTTGGCAAAAACCGTGGTTGTTTTTGAAAATGGCAAACCCCCGTTTTGGTTGGGAGTTTAAACTAGGTTTTTTTGGTTTAAACCAGGCTTTTTTGGGTTTAGATATTTTGCTTTATGTATTTATATTACATATTGACAGAAATAAGTTTGTTTCACCTTGGTGTTATTATGCAACAATGGGGTTGTGCTGGAAGAGGTCACATAAGCTTAAATAAGTCCGGTCAGTAAATTTCTTAAATTGGGAAACTCCCGCCCTAGCCATCGGGAAAATCCCGTCATTACTCTAAATGTAAAACAATAACGGAAAAATCCTGTTATTGCTTTGCATGTAAAATTTAAAGATCAACATATAATCAGTACGCTAAAACTGAGGTATTCAATTACAAATTTAGTACGTACATATCATTGAAAGTCCAATCAAAGTAATGTTGGAAGCTACGTAGGCAATCAATAAATTTTGCCAATTTCTATCAATATATTTAAGTAACCTTGGCTTCTTTATAAAACAACAGGCATTCAGGCATGCAGAAATATACAATTTGGTTTCGTTTCGTATGCTCAGGCTTAACATCCTTACGTAATACCGAGGTTATCAAGAAGAAGACTTTCGCTTAAAGTGACATCCGAACCGCTACTTTGTTTACGCATGAAAGAAAGGTTGTGGTTCGACCGAGAATTGAACATGGAACACCTTGATTAAAAGGTGAAAAGGAAATAAAACTAATCCAGATGGTTTGATATGTGGAAACGTCACCATGAACTTCACACGATTCGCATTTTTCGTTCTTTTTATTTTTTTGGGGGGGGGGGGTTTAAACCAGTTGTATATTTAAAAAAGAAAAAACAGCTGGTGTAAACCACCCAACCCTAAAAGTAAATACTTATTTTTAAAAAATACACAAATAATTAGCAAAATTCTATGTAGTACTTTTACTTCAAAATATTCCATACTCTCTTTATGGAACAAAATAAAATTAAAATAAAACATAAGAAAAATACTTAGATTTATATGATGCACTTAAAGGGTGCACATCTAGAGCTTTTGGTTTTGTATATTCTTGAAATTCTACACTTTTATGTAACCACCATCGCGGTTTACTCAGTCCTCAAGTTTTCTGAATTTTTAACAAGAGGGATTCAACATATGAAGGGTATGAGACAAGAACATGGTAACCCACAATTTTACTATTTTAAGAAATTAGAAATTTTCTGCTGCACAATCCATTTTGAAAGTCGGAAAGCTAATTTTTCACATAAAACTATACATGAAGAATTAAACGAAGCGGAATGCGTTGCTGTCTATGTGGTGCTGCATAACCCAGCAATTGAAAATTTGTTAGTTATCATGTTATTGGCTCACACCCTTCATATCATATCATTATGGAACTCTCCTCACCCCACCACCACCCCAAAAAAAGGACTACGAAATATATTTAACTTAAGACAAATACAACTGCACAACAAACATGACTGAGTGGAGATTTTGCGCTTCTATCGGGAAGCCCAGGATTCAACTCAGCATTCGATCATTCTGACAAAGCTTTTCTTCATTCCATCTGTGAAGTAGAAATAGTGCGTGTACTGTGAGTTGGCCGACTTTCTTTCTTATTGTTTTTAAATTGTCATTATTACTAATTACCAGCAGTGACGGTTTTGCGAAGGTTAGGGGGGCGGTCTTTCGGACTGAAGCCTGTTCTCCAAAGTTGCAGAATGTCTAAAACAAACGAAATATCTATTAGTCATGCCTTTACTCATAAACTTTAAGCTGCCGTCAAATAAAAATTACTAATGTTTAGAAAAACTAAACATTAGTAAGAAAAAAACTCCCAAAATACTTTTCTAAATCCGCCACTGATTCTCAGTATAAAATGATCTTCAATGAGGTTGTATCCGGAAGATTATCGCTAAATATATAAACGAAACGAAATATTAGTTATGCCTGTACTTATAAACTTCAAGCTGCTCCCAAATAAAATTGTAGGACATTTTAGAAAACGAAACAATCAGAGAAATCCCCCCGAAAGTACTTTTCTAAATCCGCTACTGATTATTTGTATAAATTAGTATTCAAGGTTGTATCCGGAAAATTATTGCTAAATCGTTGCACAGCTACAGTATAACAGAAATGTGGAAGTACGGTTTGACGGATATATTGAAAAACGTACGCTTTGTCGGATATATAGAAAAACGCAGCTGGGGGGGAGCCAATGTGCCATGGCACTACCACAAATAATACAACAAAATAATATAAGTAATATAATTTGCCTCTTACTAAATACATTTCTCAATTTTACGCACAGTACTTTACTTGCAACGTCATCATTGCTCACGAGATGCTGGTTTGAGTCGCTCGGTGGCTCAGAGTTACTCGCGCGCTAGCAGTACATATCTTTCTACTCTGTTCGTGCCAAATTCTACGTTGCTCTCCCGACTGTTCTTAAAATGGTTTGTGCATATGCTCGTTAGTTGGAGATCAGGATTGAAGTACGGAGAGATAACTAGCGTTTTGTGCCACGGTTGAAGGTGGCTCGATATATAGAAAAACGTAAGTTTAACTTTTGCGCTAGAAGCTAGAGTACTAAGCTCTTAGAAATGAAATACGGATGACAAACTGAAATGATCCCGAGAAGAAAAAAATGTCGATAACTCAAAAGTTAAAATAAAATTAAATAGCCTCTAAAATTGCCCTCAAATACTACACTCTTCACGTTAGCTTTAATTCGTAAAACATGTGCTCCATCCATCTTGCTGGTGAATTTTAGAGCGAAATATGGCATTTAGGTCATGGAATTCTTATCTAACTATAGAATATACTATAAGAAAGCTATTTAGATAGAAAAATCATGAAAATGAAAAAAGCCAAAATTTCCAAAATTCTCGTTTTTTTCCCAAAAAAGCCGGCTTTTTATGTGAAAAAAAACATCGATTCAAAAACGCCGGCTTTTTTGCATCTCTAGAATTAAAGAAGTTGAGTTGTAGGTGTGTAACTTTTTTCTTCTTAAAGTAATTTTTGTAGAAATTTTACTCTGGAAGTTGGATTCTTAGATTTGAAGGTTCAAGAAACTTCTAGATTAAAAAATCTCAGTTGTTGCTTAATGTAAAATAACAATAATATTGAAGAATTAGATATCTAATAATAATAGTCATTTCTATAGCTTATTGTTAGCAACTGTTACTATAGAAGTTGGAAAAGCAAATCAGTTAATTATATGATCTGATGCTTACAGGCGGTCTTATGAACGCATATCTGAAGTGTATAAGAATAAATGAAGGAGTACGAAACATGAAAATTATTTAGGACGAAGGAAAGCTTATTTCCTTGGTTCCATTAAGAAACAATGAAAAAAAAAGTTTTAGATTTCAGTGGTCAGAATAATAACTTCACGGAAATCAATTTAATATGTTCAAAATGCACGAATATTGGAAAAGCGAGATTAACTTATTTAAACGAAAAAAAACACATTGAGTGCATGTTTGAAAAAAATGAGAGAGAAAAAGAGAAAAAGCTATATCAGATATAGTTAAAGAGAAGAAAAGAAATTTCTTTGTGAAAGTTCTTGCTCCTTGATACTATAGAAAGTTAGTGTGTTTCGAGGAATATTAATTAAATGTGTAAGTGACTACCTGTGTAATGAAGTCATAACTACATATTTCTTGGTATCTTTAATCCTATTCCTGTATTCCAGCTCTTAATTTTCAATTTTCCGTAATTCCTTTTTGAACTACAAAGTAAAGGAACTGGCTATTCTGCCTCTGCTAAACAGACGCAGTGGCCTTGCTTGGCTACGTTACGGTAAGGGGACCAGAGCCTGACTTTAGCCAGAACACTTAGGCAAACAAAGAAATAAAATTAATACGTAAATTACTTGACAAGAAATCGTGAAGTAGGATGGAAGGGAAAAGAGGAACAGGAAGAACATTGAAGTTGATAAATAGAGCATTATAAAGGTTCATTCTTGCATATGGATGAAGAGATTAATGATAAATTGCAACACATGGAAACTTCAAGTATCCTAAAAGTTGTAACAAAATAGCTTTGGAGACATTTATAATTCATTGTTTAATTTCATAAACAGTGACGAAAACGCGACACACGTACTTCCTCATTATCGCCTATTGTATTAGTCAGATACTCTAGCTTCAGCTGAAACTTTATTTAAAACCTAATTATTATATTCAAATACATTGAAACTTGCTTCTAATACACTATCCTAATTATTATTTATTTTATTTCAGGAGGTTTGTGTTCGCTCCTATGTGTCGAGGTGTAGCAGCCAAAAGGGCAGGCATGGGCTCAAATCTTCCAGTAGACAGGTAAGTCATACATTTCAACTTGAATTCTCAAGATACTCTCTGTCTCAACCAAGAGATATGGTTCAGTGCCAACCTTTTAGTTTGATGACTATAGTGACTACCAGGGTTAAGCTTCGATGGTCTTCGATTTTTCGTTTTTACTTCACTGGTTCTAACAGTTTCACTGATTCCAAAAGATTTATTGTTAATTCTTTATTGAAGATGTGATCTTTGAACTTTTCTTAAAAGAACTAGGGGTTGTATATTATGCCCTAGAAATTCTGTTTTCTTAAATATAACTCAAGGATTCTCAGTCACCGAGAAATATGTGTATTATGTACTGAGAGATCATGCATTGCGTTATCATTTTTAAACGATTTTATGCAGAATTACCTCCGTGGTTATATGGTTAGCGTATACGACCAGCGTGAGAGATTTGAGTTCGATTTCCGATTTAATCAATTTCTATACATGCTCTATACGTTTAAGTCTGTTAAATCTGTCAGAATAACTATTTTCAACTTCCTTTTTCTGCTTATCTATCTCTTAGAATCAAATTTTGTAGTCAATTTTTCACTCACTTCTATATCAAACAAAAAGAAAACCAAAGGCGTAACAGCCCTGTGCCGCTACAACGCCATCTGTTAGCCATCGACTGAACTACGCCCAGCCTAGCAACGAACACGTGGTGAGCGCGCGCGTCGTTCTGTCTCTATCGGGAGCTTCCTAGATCACGTGATTCCCCAGTTAGCCTCACGACGCTAGATGGACGCCGAAAATTGTGAAGCATCGGGCCGGGAATCGAACTCGGGACCACACGGACGTTCTAACCACTAGACAGACCACAGTGACCCTTTTTACATCCAACTTTCCGTAAAATGTTCGTACATATTCTTCTACAACCTCAATTTACTACTTAACCAATTATGACTTAGATTCTACATGACAATTATATCAAAATTAAATCTTTGAGTAACTGAATACGACTGTGTGGTACAGAGTTCGACCATCGCTATATGTAAAACTTTTTTTAAAAAATGACTAGAGAAATCAGTTGTTTTAAATCAGAAAGAAACGTGCCGGTACTAACTACCGTCAGAAAAAAATGTTGATGGTAAAAAAAGAAATATTAGTCAAAAAATACTAAAGATTTATTTTTGCCCTTCAGTATTCCTACACTAAACACGATAATTTCACTAAACAAACGATCTACTAACCATGATTGTGATAATACCGTTTAAAACTTAATTTTTACTGTCCATAATCCAGAATACAGATATTAACAGGCATTAGCTTTGCAATCAGAACTGTTGACAATTCTCTTTGAATTTCAAATTCAGTTCCGTATTGATTGTTATTTATTTCCTAATCTTTTCATTATTTCTATTTCCATCTGTAGATCGTTCCAGGGCCCTCCAGCGAGTATTGCCTACTTTGGAAACCACTGTTTTAGATTAACGTGCTTCTGAAGTAAAAGGGAAAAAAGTTTTGACAAGGATGTGTTTACGAAATAATAATTAAACCTACAATATTCCAATTTCGTTTACGTTTTACCATATTTTTAGACTTGGCTTGTAAGCACGACACAAGTAGGTAGATACTGGGAAAAAATATGTAGGAAAATGTACTATAAAGTGATGAAATATTCAAAAAAATAAGGCTATATACGTTCAAGGCTATATATATTAAAAATAAGATACCTTTGGGCTAGGGTTATTAATTTATACTGAAATTCCTTCGAAAAGAGAGTGAAGAGAAGAAGAGAATCATTTCTATTGATTGAGTACTAACAGGACTTTTTCCCTCTTCCGTAACAAGAAAAAAATTCCAAGTTGTCCATCAGCATTCAATAGTAGCTCTCTGTTTGTAAACTCTTTTCAATTTTTCTTCAATGTTCGTCTTTCGCCAACTTCACTTTCAAAATAACTTTGGACGTAAAATAAACAAGAAAAGTTCTTATTACATAGTTTCAAATTTTTTCCTCCTTGCTCAATTTTTCAGTTACTCATATAATATTAGAAGTTTTTATTTTAATACTCGTGTCGTAATTACTACTATTTAATACGTGTCATATATGCACTCGGGATGTCTGAAATCAAAGGATTCTTCTAATTTTTCTTTTTTGTTCCTACTTTTTCTCTGGATAGAAGATGTAACATTGTTTTTTTTTTTACTCAAAACTTCGTTAAACTCTAGTCTTAGAACGTAAACATAGTTTTGCTGCTTTTGTAGGTCTTTTCTATGCATTCGTACGTAATAAGGACGACACAAAACTTTGGAATATGTCCTCGAGGCCAGGATACTGTCTCACCCAAAAGAGTAAACTTCACGATTTTTTTGAAAAAAATAATAAAGTCTATACATAGCCGAGGGGCATCAACTGAGAGATAGACGTTGGACGAAGGACATAGATTTTTGCTAATTGAGGTTTTTAAGAGAATCTAATATACCGTACAATAAATGTATGTCTTATTGTTAACTTTTAACTTCTATAAAATCACTAGTATTTTACAATTATGATTTTAGTACAACAATAATTGTACAAATATTAGTCATTTAACAATCTTAATTTTTTGCAGTTACATTATACGTTTTATTTCAGTATATTCACGTCCGAGTTAACTGTCATGAACAGTAGTTTTGTTAGAAGATAAGATTACATTTTCATCAAAACACGAGCTGGGATCGTTAAATAAAAGCTAATTCACATGTGAGCATCGAATTATCAATGATACAGGGGTTCCTTTAATTCTCAAAGACCACGATGTTGCGTAAGTAATTTTGTTAACCGACCTTAAAAAAGGGAGTGAGAGGTTCTGAATTCGACTCGTTGTGTATGTAGTGTCTATGTTGACGCGGTTTAATCCCATCTCTCCTAAAGCGGTGATTAAGGAATTTTAGTAGTTTCATAATTAATAACCATCAGCATTACAAAATTGTGAAATCGTGAACACATTTAGAAAAAGTCTGTATTATTTAATAAATTTCTATTAAAAATATTGCATAATTATATGGTAACAGATAGCGCATATGAAAATTAATAATCTAATTTCAATATTGTTAGATTCTGTAAGCTTCACTATGAATATGAAACAATGATTTCTGAAATGCTAATGCAATAATTAAAGTCGGTTTTAAGAAAACAGAATTTGATTTTCACTTTGCGATATGTTATTCTTATTCTTGGAGAAAGAATATAGGATGTGAGTATAATTAATGCTAGCATAGGGGCTAGTTCCATAAAGGGGGCCTTTTGTTTGTAGTAATACTTACTTGTTTAAAGTATCAAACACTGGCAACGAAAGATTATTATTTCACTTGCATTTCGTAGTGCCGATGGTTAATAATCTAGTACATAATTTCTTTCTTTAGCACAGAAAGCCCCCAATACCAATTTAGGCTACATGGGATTAGGCAAGATGGGATTTTCTATCTCGTCTAAAATGGCCGAAATTCTTATCTTGGAGATATCTGTGTCAGATAAGACATTAAGGAAAATGGGAGGACACCGTTCAAACATAATTTCGGCTTGGGAGCACCGATATATCTATCTATCTATCTATCTATCTATCTATAGCTGCTCGAGGTCTATTTCGGTCCCAATAATAGATATTGCTTTTCTTTTCAGATATTCGACATTTAGCTGTAATTTTGAGTCTATCATAAGATTATACTTATGATTAAAAGTAAAAATTAATAAAACAATATAATACTTTTCATATACGCTCTTTGTTAAAACATTTTGCTTCATGAAATATTTACAGAGTTTACGTATTTTCTGTAAAATGGCTCTTATTTCAAAGGGAGTGAGATTTGATTCCACTATTTTACATTAAAATAGTTATAAAAAGGTTTATCTACTATATTATCGATTCACAAATAAAGAATTTTGCGTTTTTTGAGCAATAAAGTCTCTTTGAATCAGTAAAACCCACCAAAGCTTCTTTCTGTGAAGTCAAAAAATCGAAGAACAAAAAAAGTTTTTGTTTTGGGTCAATTCCGGTTCAGAATAATAATATATTACAAGATGTATTATCATAGAGAATTTCGTTAATTTATTATTTAAAAATGTTATATCTATACCATATCTATCGTTTTGGAAGGTTTATTACGGTCCTCATTTCCAGATAATTTTCGAAAAATATTTAATAATTGATTGGTTTTTGATCGAATTTAAGTAAAATTTTATCAATTTACGCTAACCGTTCATAGAAATGTTATTACAAAGTAACATAGTAAATAAACGAAAAATAAAGAATTAATACGCAATTAATTTTTTTGGTCATGAGGTCTAGTGTGAACTTTTTCTAGTTATTTCATAGTATTACAACTCATTAAATTTCATACTTAAGAACTTAACCAAAGCAAATCGTACCACTACCATATGAAGGTTGTCTCCGCTTAAACATTTCTTAAATATTGTAGTTGGAACATTGAAGTTTGTCATGGCTACCAACATTATGGATAACATTTCTACATAAAGAGACAATAGACAAACCACACGCTTCTTGTTGTAATCTTTTCGTCGGAGGAGCAGAGGAGAGGGGAGTATTTGTTGCTGTACGGAGACGAGGGGGAGTATTAGTTTCTTTACGAACTGGCCAAACAACCGCGTACCATTCATATCTCGGTTGAATGGTTGATTGACAGTTCAATACACAATGACAGAGAAAGTGGTTTAGTACTGTGATGATGTGCGTGTATTAGTAAACAAAAGAACTGAGACTAAAATTTAAAACATCACCTCGTGGGCGGTACAACGAGGAGTTAACCTTATAAACGTATATTTTCTGCTACATTCTTTTTGTCGTAACTTCCTTAGTACCCAACCGAATTTCTTCAAATTTTCACCAAAGAAACCTTACACTTTTTTTCTTTTTATTTGTTAGTACAAGTAAAGTCAGGAACATACATTAACATTATTTTTAACCGAAAATATAATTTCACTTTTGGCACTTCGAGCAATTAAAATAAAAAAGAAAGGTAGAAAGAAATCTCTCGGGGAAAGTGTATCTGGTAAGAATTTTAGGAGTCGTTACAGCAGTTAGGTCTATATTAGCGTTTGTATATCCATGACACTCAAATTATATAAATATATTAAGCAAAATCCTTTTAAGATATTTAATAATCTCGTGAAAATAATCTCATATTGCTGTTAAACCTACAGGGTAATCATTTCCTACTCGTCTATATACAAAAGGAGCAAGCTTTTACGATCAGAGCCAGGAGAGAAAGAATGAGAGTAAGTTTTTAAAAAATGAAATGAAATCTTTCAGTTTAACGTCTCATGATTATGCCCGTTAGGCTAAGGGAGACAATGACTAAGGCAAGTGAATGATGATGGAAGAATTGGTGAAATGAGATTTCGAAGGAAACGGGAGTATCCCGAGAAAACCCACAGACATGATGTTGTTCATCAAAATCTTACTTGGCCGGGGATCGAACCAAGGGCCCCTCGCACCAGAAGGAAGCGCTCTATTACTTGGCCACCATGTCCCCCTTAGAATAGGTTGAGAAGAGAAACGGAGGGAATGATGTGAATGAAATTGAATAGAAAAAAAGCTGTCAGTATTCGATTAATCACGAATACACGAACAGTGTATCTGCAAAACCATCGACTTCGTCTTGTTTGGCTGTATTTTATCAACAGTATGTTTGCTGCTTTCTTGCTTTCTACGTGTGATTTGCTGGGAACACGAGCAACAAACTGTGACGTCGCAGAGCATCCAGTTGAAAGTGATTGCTATAGAAGGATAAATTCTATCACAATCCGAAATTGTCTGTATGAAAAATTCTTAATTTATATTTGCATTGACACGAAATGCTCCACTCGGGACCATAGGCGTCAATACGTGGATGTTCCAGGACTCACCGCCCATTTGAGATTCTTAATGGGTACTTAGCACAAATTGGATTTCTGCGTTGAAATTAACATCGAATGTTTTTTTTTTATACCAATAAAATAATTAGGTAATATAAAATGAGCTTCAGCAGTGAGTATAATTCATCTAATTACACGTTACAATTTTAAAAGTTAAGACAATGACCAATGCTGCTTACACATTTAATATGGGAAAATAAAATTTTAATGTTCAGTCCAAATTCAATAAAAAAAAAAAAAAAAAAAAAGGCAATGGTGGTATGAAAAAAAAATTGACGACTTTGCAGTTTGAAACTAATTTCACAGTTCATTTGATTTCAGAGGCCAGTGTCCCTCCGTTGATAGTCTTTCATGCATCTCAAAGGGGAACCTTAGATTGATAATCACTAATCTATTGAATCTGTTGAAAAAATTAGAATGAAAAACGTTGTAACTTTTCTTCAAAAACCGCAGATGAGCACCCACTGAAAACAATAATAAGTGAGTTTCGTTTCATAATGAGAAAGTACGGTAGACTTCCAAACTCTAGGAAAGTACTCAAACTTGAAGTAGTACATCTCTAACTACCGGTCCTAATAGATTAATTAATACGATCACAGATAGAATATATTCCTTGGACACTGAATCCATATCAAAAAGTCATTACTCGTTGTGCTTGGGGAATAGTTGAAACTGGAAATCGTTAATTTGAACCACTTTCGGATTGAGCAGCCGGTTATTGGAGAAGATAGAACATACTCTTAGGGAGCTGAATCTGTTGCAGAACTCTGCATCTAGATATATATCTCTTATCGTTTTTCCTCTACGGAAATCAGTATTGGAACGGGAAGTAGTAGTAAATTCCGGCTTTGGTAGAGTGTTGTGGGCTATGAAGATATGTTCTCTTGACGCCCTGAATCGTTTGCAGAAAACAGTTTGCCGCTACATAGACCTAGTACCATTTTTATTCTATGGCGATCAATGTTGAAACTAGAAGTGGTTAATTTGAATCACTTCCGGTTGGAATACATGGTTAATGAAGGAGATAGGACCTATTCCTGGGATGCTGATTCAATTGCAACAAATAACATCTTCATATCTCTTACAGTTTTTGTCCTATGAAAATCTGTACTCAAACCAGAAATAATAGTAAATTTGAACCACTTCCGGTTTTGGTAGTGTTGCGGGTTGCGAATATATGCTCTAGTGAGACACTGAATCTATTGCAGAGCACCATATACCGTTATCTATTACCACTTTTGTTGTATGACTAAATTTTAAAACCGGAAATGATGATTTGAACCACTTCCGATTTGAGTAGAGTTTTAATGAAGAAGGTGAGACCTATTCTTTGTACAATAAATCGATTCAGAAAACCACATCTCGATATCTTCTAACATTTTTTTCTCTATGGAAATCAGTATTGAAATCGAAGCAATAGTAACTTGGAACAACTTCTGGTTTGGGATATTTATTGTATGTTGCCCGTTTCCGTTCTAAATAAACGTTGAAACATGGAATGATTAATTTGAACCAGTTGAATAGATAGTTAATGGAGGAGATAGTAGCTATTCTTGAGACACTGATTCGATTTCGAGAAAGCGCATCTCGATATTTCTTACTGTTCTTGACCTGATTCCTGTTGACAGACGGTCAGACGGAGAAAGTCGTTCTATAAGTGTTCCGACACTTACGTTTAGCATAGTTTGGAAGTATAATAAAAATTGACGCTTATACTCAAGAAACAAACGTGATTATGAAAATCTTCACGTTAAATAAAAAAGTGTCAGTATCTCGAAATGTGTGGAAATGAATTTTGAAATTAGAAGCACTTTTAACTTCCGAGGTTGGATTAAAGTTTAGTGTCTCATTTTAGCAACAAACGTGGATCCATAGCTTATTGTGGTATCCATGAGCTCTCACCATAAATCGAACCAGAACGTTCCGTGCCAAAAGCGTGTACGCTACCCATATGGCTAAAAAGGAAGAGCTCATGTGGAAGTAGTGTATTATTATTATTATTATTATTATTATTATTATTATTATTATTATTATTATTATTATTATTATTATTATTATTATTATTATTATTATTATTATTATTACCAGAATGTTATATTTGAACTAGAGAAAGTATAGAACGATATAGAGATTAACACTTGAGCCTTCTACATTTTTTATCCTAGATCAATCCAGGCGTGGCTGTTGCTACATTGTACTGACCACGAGAAGCGATTTGGGAGAGTCTTGAGTCGAAGTGGTGTCCTTAAAATGTTTTTCGTCTCGAAAAATATACCTTTGTCTATTGGAAGACCTTTTTCTCGCCTAATTTGTCATCAAGAACATCGTGTATCTCTCGTCTCATGGACAACACTACTCCTATATGTTAAATGATTGTGCAACCACTTATTTTTAACCATAAACATGCTTTTAACGTGTTTGTGTAAATGATAAATATATGCTCTCGAGCGCAAATTTGTTTCAAATATTAATAAATAAAACTGAACAAGAAAGTACAGTTTACGTTTTTGGAAGATGAGTGCAGCAATTGCATGCTGTAATATTGAGTATACGGCAGAGAGTTTCAATTTCTTAACATGAATAAGCCCATTTATTTTTGTGGCTCTTCTACCTTCTCCCATTGTTTTCAAGTTGTTGCAGTCCACTTCACAATCCCAAGCAGTATACTTCCATAATACTGTAGTTACAAACAGTGAGGCGCATGCTTGCTCTTTATTTACATATTTCTATTTTTTCTAGTGGGGAGGGGTCAGTAAAACAAAGAAGTTTGAGGGTATTAGTTACTTGTCTAAATACAAAAAAGGATATTGTATACTTCTAGACCTACATTACAATACATATCTGGGAAATGAGCCGTGGGACAGGTGTAACAACGAGGGGCGTGGTGCACTCGCTCTTCTTAACCCCTTTGGTGTTGTTAATGCTTACGAATATATCCATTTAAAAGTGTTTGACTCAAATATTTTTATCTCCGGCGAGTGACGGAAGAGTGAGAAGAAAGGGGAGAGTTACAAGCTGACAGAAACGTTTTACAAAAATACACAAGTATGAGCATGATGGTGGTGTATACAATAGTATTCGAGTTTTTTGCACGAGGACAAGGAGGATGCTGTTTAATATATGCGGAATTTGTTTCAATCAATACCATAAATTTATATCTTATTTCATTACTAGTATGCCAAGAGATTTTTCGACTAGTTTCCAGTCCTTAAATACGATGAAGCACACGTAACAATACATTTTATGCCTTGCAGTATATGATATATCTCATTCAACTTATGTATAATAAGGTCGAAGTAAAGCTTTTGTTTAGAAGCAACTTATGTTGAACAGTAATTCTTCAATATAATGCGTTCAGTGCACGATTTTTTTTTTTTTTTAAGTTAGCTAGCTATGGTGTAGCTAGCACCCATTGCGAGGGCTACACCCTCTATTAGGGAAATTCAGTGCACGAGGAAATCAAGTCTATTTCTAGTCATTTTGGACATACTTCGTATATGAGATATCTACTTGATGCTCCTTTCAGAGCTTAAAGGAATCTTTTCCAAATGTATATAGCTGTAATAATAATAATAATAATAATAATAATAATAATAATAATAATAATAATAATAATAATAATAATAATAATAATAATAATAATAATAATAATAATAATAATAACTTTTCCATGTACTTACATATAGGGCTGTAGGCGGTATACGCTATACACCTTCTGTTTAATCTTAGTCGTTAAAGTATACCTTCTGCATCAAGGCGTATATAGCAGAACTTTTGTTTAGTTTAAACTTATTTATTTATTTACTTATTTAATTGAGTTGATTCCAGTAAAAAAATGTCTCTTCACCTTCTTTTCTATCCTATTCTTAGTTGCTGTTGAAATATACGGATTAGGCAAGAATATCAGCACGAAATCTTCGCTTAACTTTGATATTCATATTTCCACTCTACAATTTCCCTAATTCTTTTTAGCACATTCGATTTTCTCTGTAAGATAAGTCTACCGTTTCATGTTTCTACCGAAATCGTTTCATGTTTCTGAAACTTAAACTTACCAACTGCATGATAGGAAATAAAGAAAGCATGTCAATTATTGGCAATTTAATTCAACATGAAACTTCAGCCACAATAACAAGACTTAAAATACAGTAGGCTGGACGCACCGGTACGTCGTTCAAGCAAATTAGTGTCTTGTCGGATCTTCGGCCCTATGCAACACCTATCTCTTAGGAACATCTGGACGCTTCTTTAGTTTTTTATTATTATTATTATTATTATTATTATTATTATTATTATTATTATTATTATTATTATTATTATTATTATTATTATTATTATTATTATTATATTTCAAACCGCTATTAATCTTCGACATTTACTCAGAAAACATACCGCTTAATCTACTGGGAAGAGCTTGTTTACACTTTTCATTCAACTCTGAGTAGGTTGGTTCATTTGCAGTTTAGCGTCCCGTCCAGCACCGAGGATATGTGGGACGTGGATATACAACGTGGGATCCCAAAAGGGTTTCTTCAACTTCCTATCTCCGACCGACTGTCTTATCAGTCCTTTCTTCGATCGAATTTCTTTACACTCAAATGGCACATCAACATAACTTATCTCTCTTTTCAAACCTGCCAGCTCGAAGTACAATTTCCAACCGAACAATGTACTATGAAAAATTTACATGCCTCACTCTTTAACACTACACTCTTTAACAACGAAAGAAACATACAAACACATAGGATGTTAGTTCATTTTGCATCCCATATTGGGTTATTAGTATACAACTTCGACGTTTTTGTGAATTTTAGCTTAGTACTGAACTTTTAACAAAAGAAAAAAAGCAATATTTGGTTTGGTGGTACATTTTAAAAGGAAAATACTATTCTAAAGGTAAAACCACATAATTTGAATGTCACTGCAAAACTGAATAGTAAGTTGGGGAGATAAATATGCACATAAGTGTTGTTCGAAATTCATATGCAGTTATTTAAAAAAAAAAAAAAAAAAAAAAAGCTAAAAAATATGTAAACATGTTGAAAATTCGCTGCAGTAACTTCATAATCACCACCTTAAAGTCAATCAAGAATAAGGGATTGAATTAATCCCCCTTCCGTTAGGGTCTATTGTTTAGAAAGAACTCCCGAGAAAGCTTCCGTAAATAATATTTGATTTTTACACGATACAGTATTTATGTACTTATTTTTTGATTGATCTCTAAATCAGTGAAAAAGAGATGAACTTATCGGTGTCTTCTTGTTATGCCTAAATCCTGTTCTGCCTATGACCCTCCAACACTTTGTAAGGCATTTTTGATCTAATCTTTAGGTATAACAGGAGTTTCTGTTCTGCCTAACTAACGCAATAAGGGATATTTAGGTTTACGGGAAATTTAATACTAATTATTTTCCCTACGATTCCAGTTGCTTTCAGGACCTCTTGATTTTCTTATATCATTTCAGCTTCTCTGAAAGTAAATTAGCAATCATAGGCTACCATTATTTTACTACGAATATATCTACGTGATATCTTTTGTCCGCTAGGAGATCTTATCCTTCTGGTTGCGAGGATCGAAATGTGTTACATCGAAACGCCCTACACTGAAACAGCCGTGTCCCACTCCATATTATTGAGTATGATTGACATGATTACGTGATGGATGACATACTTTCTTCAGAGTATATTCCAGTATTAGAAATCTATTCAATGTTTATCTTGGTAATCAGCCTTAGTGTATGGTTGAGTGTGATTTGCGCCCATGGAAAAAAAAAAAAAACTGTTCAAGGGCTTCAGATGCGGCTATTGATATTTGCGTCCAAAAGTTCTTTAGATAGACACGTTATTTGCGGCCGTGTGGAACTGTTAGGCTCGATTCGATTCCATTCGATTAATCCTGAATTACACAAGTTGAATGTACTTTATTGTAATAAGGATGGTATTTTTGTGGAAGGTTATTTTTGAAGGAGTATTAAAATATCGAACTTGAAGAAATGCGTTTGTTTCGAAGAAAACCACTCGCTAAACTATTAGTTGTAACATTAGCTTCCAAGTAAAAGCAATCCTAAGGAGTCGTACACTATGATGCAATACTTATAATGGACTATACATATTTCCCTTACGTTACTAACACCAAGGACAGTAAATTATGTTTGAAATTCAGAGTAAATGGTGTACATATCATAGTGGAAAGCCATTAGAGTTCTACGTAATTTATTGATCAGTTCTAATATAAAATGTTGAGGAATATCTGGCCTATTACATGCAAGAATTCGTTGACATTCAGTTTACTCGCCGGAGTAGCTCTAAACAGCAACAAATACTTGTTTCTGATTGGCCGAAACTAGATATCAACTCATCCTTGAAAGTAATTGGCCAATCATTTTTCCATATTGAAACCTAAATTGTTAATTTCAAATAAGAGGCATTGTAGGCCTTAGTTTCAGTTGTACTAGCTGCCAAACGCTACAAAAATTGAATTATTTATATTATATGATTTAATCGGAGCTATTTTATAAATAATAGGCCATTACTTTTTAAATGGCTTTCCATAATAAAGTACATGCAAATTTAGTTGCATAGCAAATAGAATTTGCCTTTTTGTTGATAGTCATATATAAGAAAAAGGTTTGCTATGCTATAGTTTTCTACTTAATGGTCATAAAATGAATAAAATGAGAGACATAAGCCATGAGAAAAATCTTACTGAATATGAGTTGGTATACGACAATACAGTAGAATTTGAAATAAAGCAAAGCCTAGATTTATTATCTTACACTCATAGCACACTATAGGTACTGCACCATACTATACGACTCATTAAGATTGTTTTTACTGCAAAATTTATGTTCAATAAACAGTATTGAGGGTGTTCTTCCACGGGAGGTTTATGTTAAAGATAGAGCTTATGGGAAGTAAAGTTTCTGAACATGACTCCATCACTTGTTTTTTCGTAATGAATTACAGTATGTATATTCCCCTTTCAGAAAATTTAATTTAAATTGTTCTGGAATGGCATTTGAAACTCCTTTAGGAGATCGAGCTGAATGTTAACTATGTTTACCATAATTGACCTAAAATTAGTATGGGTTCTTTCCGATCTTATTTCTCCTTAAAAAGAAAAGGTATTTGTTAATTTATATTTCTCTTGACTACTTCTGAATATTGACATAAAGAAGCAACTTACTTAGTGCAGGCTGAATTCTACATAAATTAGTTTTTAAAAATAAGTAAATTAAAATTTATAACAATATTATAAAAGACAACTAAGTGACTTCAGATCTATGCACACAGATCCTCCAAACCAGAGATACATACCTACAAGAGGGTTATGACGCAATTAAGTCAGAAATGAAGTGAAATCTTTCCGTTTAACGTAACACAATTATGTCCTTTAGGCTAAGGGAGACTACGATTAAGGCAAGCGAATGACGATGAAAGATCTGGTAGAATGAAATTGTGGAAGGAAACGGGAGTACCTGCAGAAATACTACGGACACGATATTGTCCCCAGTGAATCTCGCTCACGAGATGTAAGCGTTCTACCACTGAACCACCGTGCCCCCACCCCCCTGTGAATCATTGGAATTTTATGCTAGAGGGAGGAGGAGAAAAATCATTGATAAAAACTTTAAAAAAAACAATATTAACCAACTTCAACAAAGAACTAAAAAGAGATAATAATAATAATAATAATAATAATAATAATAATAATAATAATAATAATAATAATAATAATAATAATAATAATAATAATAATAATAATAATAATAATAATAAAGCACTTAACAGCAGAAAACAGTTATTTATCTTTATGTATTAAAAAATTAAGTCTGTTCTGTCCCCAAAAAAAGTAATACCTAATGAAAAATTTCCTATAATATAAATGCAAGAAGGATTAGAAAAAGAGATTAAACAAAGAAGACAAAAAGAAAAGAGAAACTTACGAAAGAAATTTTCAAGGAAAAAAGAAAACTCTCACATATATTAATTCATTACATCAACTACTTCTGAGCTGGTTAGACCGAAAATACTATATCTAAGGAAAAATGCCCCTGTTACATAAATTATTCATAGTAGCTTGTTTCGGTCCGAAATCGGACTTCGAACTGACACGTTTGAGAAGAGAGAGAGTTATCTTGAAGTGCCATCTGAAGTTCGAAAATTCAGTTGGTACTTACACTAATTTTCGGAAAGCATAAGTTCGCACCGGGAATCGAAACTGGGTCTCCTATGCCAAACTCGCATACTCAACTCTCAAAAGTAACCTATTGTTGTGGTAGGTATTCTTTGGATACAATATAATAAACTATGGTTTCCTTTTAATTTCCTTTAATTTTCTTTACCAGCAGCACAGAGTAGCCATCGTATTAAGGTATAACTGTTGGAAGTAATATGCATAGACTCGTCCCGGTTTCAGATTAAAAAGGCAGAAGTAGGATAAAAATAGAAGACTGTCCCGACAAAATCGGGACATTTGGTAGCCCTGAGGTTGGATTCTAGTATAAACTGCGTTATGTCAACGTCTTATGTGGCTTCAGTAGCGAAAACAGACGTTAGACCTGAGTATTGAAAAATTCGGCAACTATGAGCAATCTCAAACCAAGAGATGTGACCGTATTATCAACCGGGCAGTAGGATTAACCAAGGATTATATCACATTACAAGTGCAAAACTCTAACGAAGTAAGCGAAAGATTATCTATTATTATTATTATTATTATTATTATTATTATTATTATTATTATTATTATTATTATTATTATTATTATTATTATTATTATTATTATTCACTTATAATAAGTTTGTGAACTGACGGAGGGATCTTAGGGACTTCCCCCTTCACAAAAAATTTCATCCCCCTGGAGAACTAAATTTTAATCCTTGACAGGAATAACCTCTCCCTTTTCTAGATTTTTTTTGAATGATCATAAATATAGAAACAGGGAACAACTTTTATTTTGTCTAGCCAAACTAAAAAAAAAAAAAAAACACTTTTATTTTAGCAGTTTGTGAAACATCTCACTTCTCAACATTCTTGTAATCATTAGAATCATGCATTTTTGTTCTTGAAATATTCATCTCCTTATGAAGGAAATGCATTATTTTTACCATGAGCAAGCTAGAATGCCTCGAAGAAGATGGAAAGAAAAAAAAAATAAATTGGAATATTTAAGTTTTACGTTCCACGATTATGATGAGTAACGAATGAAATGGTGGAATACCACAAAACTCACTTGACGCTAGCTGGAATCGAACCAAGGACCGCTTGCACCACAGGTGAACGCTCTATCACTGAGCCACCACATTCAGCAATTGTTTAAATATGCAAAATAATAATAATAATATGTAGACCCTATAGCTATTGTTTGTGTGTGTGATGGCTAGGTTTCCTTTCTGGAGAGAATTATTACCTCATACACTGCTTATAATGGCTGACAACATGAAAATAAATTATCAAAAAAGGAAAAATGTTTAAATTAAGGAATGTAGGAAACGTTCTTACAGTCAACTATAAGAAAAGATTCGTAATTTTTAACTATAATAGATTTACGGATAATTAAAAAAGGAATAGTAACATTCGCAACGAAGTGGCTTATATAATGCCCTCTAGCCAAGTGGTTAGAGTGCGTGCGCATGGTTCTGGATTCGATTCTTGATTATATCCTCAGATTTTTCGGTTCAACCCTAGCATCGTGAAACGATTGGATATGTCTATACAGGGTGTTTCAAAACAACACTGACAACGTTTGGGAGATGATTTCTGACCCCAAGATAAGCCAAAAAATAGACCAACCTGGGTGCACAAATGCTTCCTTTCGGAGTTATAGGCAGTCGAAAACATGAAAAATTGAACTTTAAAGGTTCAAAGCTCCAATACTATGGGACCTACCGTAGTCGAGTAAAGACTTCACTTAGGAACTAATATGTACCCTATCCAAATATCCATACTTCAGAATCCTGCGGAAGTTCCACAACAAGTTTTATAGATGTAGTTGGTGAGTACTTCAACTCATACGCCCGTAACTAAACTCCCTCTGCAAAAATTGCTACGTGAGTACCTATGATTCTGAAACACGTATTTTTGGTTAGTGTACATATTAGTTCCTAAGTGAAGTCTGAACCCGACTACGGTAGGTCAAATAGTTTTGGAGCTATGAACCTTTAAAGTTCAATTTTTCATGTTTTCGGCAGCTTATAACTCCGACAAGAAGCATTTGTGCACCCAGTTTTGTCTATACTTTATGTCTTACCTTGGTGTCAGGAGTCATCTCTGGGGATGCGCACGAGACGAGTCGAGACAGAAATTTCCTGACAAAATTCGAGTCGAGACACAGCTCTTCCAATAGAGAAGAATACGTTTTTCGAGTCGAGACACTACTTTTACAGCACATTTTCGAGACGAGACAACCTCAAATCTTGTCTCGTGCGCATCCCTAGCTCATCTCTCGAACATTGTTGGTGTTGTTTTGAAACACCCTGTATATTGCTTCCACATATCTATGCCAATATGGATGTATATTTCATTTTCAACTGTTCATTGCTTTAGTAAATCATAGGTCGCGAAATTTCAATGCATTAATTGCTCCAATATTGTCATTCAAAAATACATTATTATTCACCTTTCATTTTTGTTCAATTTTTCTTGTTTTACTTATTATTTACAGTCTTTCTTCAGAACTTGTTGCGTATACTAAAAATATTAATTGGGTGTATAGCAGAATACCTGCACAACGAAGCCTTAGGTACTGATTAACAGCATACGTGGTATCGCTTTTCTTAATCTAACCCTTTGGCTACGTGCTTATTCCCTCTTTGTGATTTTTTTTTTTTTTAAGAAGATTGTCGTCCTGGCATTCGACCGAAGAGAAAAGGTTTTTCTCATTGATACAAAATCAACTATGAGTGAATGAAAATAGATATACTATCTAGCATGACATATCAGTCATTACTACACTACTGTTCCATATATAATGTACTGTAAATACAAGTCCCTACTTAGGCACTCCACAATTGTTTCAATAAAGAAGGATGAACAATAATATACAAAAATATCAATATTACCTCCTTGCTTGCCTAGTGGTTATCGCACTCGACTTTGATGAGCTTGGTTGTGGGTTCGATTTCCTGTGCCTGAACGTTGAAAGCATTACGGTGATTTGAATTTGACGGTAGAGCCACATTAAACTTTAGGTTCACATCATACGGTATCTGCACTGAAGAGAGACGCTTCTTTTTTCAATACTAAACTAAACTTTCTCTTAGTCTTTACTAAGACTTTAGGCAGTAAAGTTGCGCTCTCATTTCGTAACCTGGCAGAAGATAGTTTCATTTCATCCCCTGAATCTGTTTGAACACCTAGAGTATTTCATGCATTATCTTACCACTATCCGTCGCAGGCTATTAAATTCATTTTTAACCATGGTCACGCGTCACAGTGCACGTATTTATAATTAAATTGTAAATAGTTTTCTGTGGCTATATTTGATTTACTGTGAGCTTATAAGTCTACATGCATTGTGTTGTGTGCTTATCACGATACGCTTTGATAAGTATTTTTTTTTTAAAAAGAAAAAAGAAAATTGATTTATACTATGTACATAAATGATTCATATAAATCTACATCTATGAATTACCAGCTAATAGAAGGATGCAATTTACAATTAAATAATTTAGGCGATAGCTATTGGGACTGAATTCTAGGTTTCTGCCTCGATGGTAACTCGTAACTATGACTACAACAAACTTTTGAACATTGCAACAAACCCAATTATTTAAATAAAAATAGGCTTTATCGTATAAAAATAAATAAAAAATAAATAAATACGTATATACTTCTCCATACTATATGTTATACACTTAATATTAAACTATGCAATATTATTTCATATCCTTTGTTTCTTTTTTGTCATTTTCATATAATAATTGACACTTCAACTTTGAAAGAAAGAAAAAAACTTTATACTATTTTATTATGTGAATAAAGATAGAGTTTAACTCAAAATATTGCTAGAAGCTAGATGAAAGTGCAAAGCTGAGTTAACTAATCCAGTTTAACATCCCCCTTAATTCTGAAGCTGTATGCAACACGAAAGCATAATTTAACATAGGATGCTAGCTATATATTATGTGTTTCGGATGAGAATGGAGTTAAGAAGAATCACTAGCTTTTTCTTTTTAGTTTAACGTACCACGTTTATGCGCCGAAGGCAAAGGAGACGGTGATCATAAAATCAATAATGATGGAAATAGGAGGAAACATGATACCTCGAGAAAACCCACACGCTTGGTATTTGTTCACTACAAGGCCCACTTGGCTGAGTGTGAGCTCGGATCAAAGCAGAGATCGCTCTACCAGTGAACCACCAGGGTCCTGAAAACCATTTCTGTTGGGGATTTACCTGAGTATAAGAAGAACCATAGTCTGATCACATTCTCATATATGAGCTCCCTCGTGGCTACATGGTAATTTAACGCAATGAAAAATTCCCCATGCATTTCTTATGGGAGTTTCGTAACTTATAATTGGATATATCTACATTAATAGTGAAGCACTAACGAACTATTAGTATTTTCTAGAAGCACTAACGATGAGCTAACGAATGGCACTAATCTTTTCGTTAGTGCTCAAAGTGGGGGTCAAGTACACGCTAGGCCCAAAGGGTTTTTTTTACATGTAGTTCGTACACTAATGAAGCACTAACGTTAGTGTTGGTGCACTAAGAAGCACTAGCGATGCATTAACGATTGCACTAATAGAAATCATTAGTGCTTTTGAATTTAGCGGTAATTTGACGGAGTGAAAAATTCCCCATGCATTTCTTATGGAAGTTTCGTTACTTACAATTGGCTATATCTACTCTAATAGTGAAGCACTAACGAAACTATTAGTATTTTCTAGAAGCACTAACGATACACTAACGAACGACACTATTTCTTTCCTTATTGCTTGAAGTGGGAGAGGCAGCGTGTACCATTGTTTTGGCTCTAGAGCCTACACTAACGATGCACTAATGAATGGCACTAGGTATTTCGTTAGTGCTTGAAGTGGGGGCATCGTGAACTTGGCCTCCCAAAAGTTTTTACTTATAGCTCCTAGACTAATGAAGCACTAACATTAGGGATTGGTGCACTAAGAAGCACTAACGATGCACTAACGATTGACATTAATTTTATCGTTAGTGCGTTAAGTGGGGGGGCAAGTTCACGCACCTAAATAACACACTAATTAGAATTTTATTGTGGTTAACTAAGAAGAAATCTTGTCTTCTGTGATAACTCATAAGATTCATATTTCACGTCAATATGTAGAACTCCATATTATATAGTTTCCTACGGGATGTTAGGCTAGACCCTGGATGCAACTTCCCATTGCATAACGATTGATAGCAAGATGGATACCAAAAGTTTATATTATAGCGCTGTGTTGTGTAAATACTGTTTTAATCTGAATAATTGAATTTGACAATTGTGATTTTACACAATCTGAAAAATGGAAACTATGAGAAAACCGTTTGTTAGATTTCTCTGATAAATTTATTTCTCCTTTCGTACGTTTATTGAGCATAGTATTTAACAGTCTCGCAAATACGTATGTGTATAATTCTGAAGTTTCGGATGGGGATTCGGATGCACTGGCTCCCGTTTTTAGTGCTCGCCTCTGTTACGGAAGCACAAAATAGTGTCTTTCTTCAAAATTTTAAAATATTAATACCCCCCCTTTTTTTTTAAAAAAAAAAAAAAGTTTCCAAAGGTAAAGTATCAATCGAAAAAGCTAATGGAACTGGGCAAAATAGTATGCCTGAAGTAAAAAGCTCATATCTATTTTTTTTTTTTTTTTTTGTAAAAGAAACTTTGTAAACTTAAAAATTGATATAGGAGAAACATGATACTTATTGAGATGAATGTGATACTAAAATATACATTTATTAAACTCTTCATTACGACCTTAGCAAGATGACAGTATATAGTATGATTAATGAGATTTATATCCCAAAATTATTATTAACATTAACTTTAACATATATTTCTTTGTAATATTGTGTATTTCATATAAAATATATGAATCAATAGACTATATCGACCTAAATAAAATCACATGTCAAAGATAAGTTCTCATTCGTAGTTTTCAAGGTAAACGAAAAGAGGATTTACGACTCTAGAAATTGTGTCGTTTATTTCCAATAACAACTGATTTTTATTTTCTGACAGAAATTGTTATTGAATTACTTATTACATGAGTAGTAAAATGAACTCTTAACTCCTTCAGTGCGTAATTAGCTACTATAACTTGTCATTGTCGTATTTATGGTTATCATAATAATAATAATAATAATAATAATATGGTTAGGTTACACAAAATTTGGGAATGCCTCAACAGATCAAGCCCAATTTTTCTGTCTGGTCTCTTGAGGTTCCTAGGTGAGCGCAAACTCGCTAAATATTGTCGGGAATAACATTACTCATACTGTGCCCAAGTACCGTATATTCGCCATGCACAATACAAAATAGCCAAAGCAAAATGAAAGCGTATATATACGCCATCCGCACAGCAGGTGCGTTTTGAAAACACGAGTTAACTCGCCACCCACACTGAAGGGGTTAATTAAGAAATTATAGATCTATTTATTAATGTTTGTCTTTTACAAACAGTAACACAGACACTCCTTTACGCATATATTACTTGCAACTCAACCTTACAATTCAACTGTGTCACATGTTCTTATTTTTTATTATAATTGTTCATTCTTCAGTATCCAGTTCCTGACAAGAATATTGTCTTTCCATAGTTTCTGATATTCTTCCGCGTTTGTTGATTTAAGCCAATCTGAGCCAATGGCAGCCATTTTTTTAAATTTATTTCTGAGAAGGCCAAAGAACTGTTTTCTAATGCCAAGAGATAGCTGAATAACATCCTCAGTCAATAGGCGCGGTTGATCCGAGTTTGATTCCTGATGGTAATTCATGTAGTTCGGATCTCACGTTAAGCGGTAGGTCCACGTCTCATATAGCCTTGCTGCTGAAAGGGTAGCTTAACTCAAATGAAATCAATAATTTACAAGGTTCTTCGAATAATCAGTATATTGAAAAGATTTACTACCCAAATAGGGACATTCGCAGCGAGTGGTTCCTGGAGTTCTGATTCCTCCGAAATCCCCACTTTTCGAAAATTTAGTCTAAATTTAGGAGTGACTTGATAACTTTTAATGTAATTTATTGTCATATTGAATTTGGACCCTTTCTGAAATAAGTTTATGCGTACATCCCTGTATTCAATGGTTTAAAATAAGTTCCCATTTATTTACTATATATAAAATTATAATATTCCAATATGTACTGTGCATTTCGTAATCCTACATGTTATTACAAACTGTGTATATATAACTGTGGATTTGGAAACCCTAGAAAGCGTACTGTAAAGATAATTTCGGGATTTAGTAGACCATGATCAAGCGTAACCACTTCACGATGAATCATACAGTAAATATGTTAAACTTAAGGTAGGAGATGCAACGATTAGAAGTCGAAATTTGACGGGAAACGAAATGTAAAGATTCATTGTAAATGAGTTTGAAGACGACACTGATAATACATTCGGTTGGAAATCACACAGCTGATATATAATTCGTTCAAAATTGATGATCGTGCTAAAATCCAGATGTCTAGCAATCCTATAAAGAAGGGGATACACGTTTGTAAGCTAATTTTCAATTTTCTTCGACGTTAATTCTCTGTCATTATCAACATAAAGTAGAAATTGCTTATACGTAATAAATGAAAAGTCTATGTCCACTTGCGCCACACATACGTAGGCAATACTCTCTCTCTCTCTCTCTCTCTTGTATCTCTGAATTATCTCGTAAGACAGGTAACTAAAGAGATATGATCATCATAAGTTTTATTTGGAGATCTATCTCTTATTTAATTTCTTTAGAAGACTGTTTACTTTGTAACGATACTACATACAAAGGGAGATTTTTCTTTTAAGAAAGAAAATAGAAACTATAGAAGAGTATTTCTCGAGTTAAATAAAAAGCAATGAATCTAGCATTTCATACATATGAAGCTTGAAACAAACTGCATAAGTTCTAACTATTTTCACAGCTACCTACACCAAAATAAAATGTTTAAAAGAGAACTTAATTTAGTCTCACGTAATATGTAGTATTAATTCTCTGATTGAAAAGGATCTATCAGTCACTGAAAACTGAATATGTAGAACTTGCCTATAAGTTCTTCTATAAATAAAGCCATTTACTAATGAAAGCATATTTTGAAGCCACTTTTATAATATGCATGTAATCTATATTGAAGTTTACGTCAATAAAACACTTACTTACTTGATCCATAGCAAATAATAATAATAATAATAATAACATTTGCTACTAATAATAGAATTGCGTCTTAAATTTTTTACAATCCAAATCCATGGAAAACTTTTTTATTTAATGTTTAGTGTAAGATATTTTGCAGATTGCATAAGTATTAAAATCAAATTATATTGTATTTTCAAATACTAAGTAAACAGTATTTCGGAAATCCATAATTCTACGAGGTCACTTCAATTATGACGCTCTTGCTCCTAATTTTATTTATTTATTTATTTATTTCGTATAAGGCTCTTGAACCTCTTAATCCATTTTTCTTCGTTTACTCAAAGGCAAGTTTTCACCAGATCTAATGAAAAACGATAGGACTATTTTCTAGATCAAATTTAAAAGGTAACGCCAATCAATAATTGCTTGCTTTAGAGTATAGTACTGGGGATCCCAAGCTACGTATGTGTCACATCTTTCTCCGAGTAATCGTGTGTTTAAAAAAAAGAAAAGAAAAGAACTTCTCATATATGGTAAACTCCATTATGTAAAATTTGAATATTTCTTACATTTTTAGGAATACTTGAAAGGACTCCATGTGAGAATCGAACTGCATTTATCACGGATATATCTAACCAACTTTTTTTTTTAAGTATTATCCAGTTCTGTGTTATTTGTTCCTTTCTTATAATTTTATATTTATAGAAATCAGAAAAGAGTAGTATTTTCTTTTTAAAATGAACCATTAAATCAAATACGTCATTTGTTTTCCTTTGCATACGTCTGCGTCGCATGGAGAAAGCAAGATGCGAAGGGCGACACTGTATTCCACATAACGGAATTTTCTCACATACAGTTATTAAAAATTGTACTATCTTTCACATTCAATATCTTACCTTGCAGGCCTGTGTACAGTACATAAAAACAAGTAGCACTGTCACGTGTACACAACGTGAAGGAATTTGGATATTATAGCGTGATTTTTTCAATTAATATTGAAACTCGAAGTGGTAGTAGATATGTACCACTTTCGGCTGAAACAGAGAAATTAAGAGTGGAAGTGAAATATATTATTAGGACGCTTAATTAAGGAAACTACTGGGAACTGCTTCTCGCCCTCTTTTACGTTTTTACTCCATAGCGATCAGCGTTAAAACCGGACGTGGTTGACTTCTGCCACTTCTTGTTAGAAAAGAGGGTTAAGACAGAAAACAGTACCTATTCTTAGAACACTAAATCTATTTCAGAAACCACTTCTCGCTATATCTTATCCGTTGCTCAATGTTTATCAATATTGAAACGGACATTGTCATATATGTATTTATATCATTTTTGGTTTTAGTAGAGACTTAAGGAGGGAGATAAAATGCATTCTTGAGACACTTTATCGGTTGCAGGGAACTGTTTCTAGCCATCTATTCCCTTTTTTAGCCCTATAGTGATCAATGTTAAAATCGAAACTGACTAATCTCTACCATTTTCGGTTTAAACATCACCTCAACGAACTCGATTGCTAATTTTCGAACCTCTACATCCCGACCAAAGTTCCTGGTGATCCATCAAGTAGCAAATGAGTTTTTATTTTATTTTTTTTTCTTATTTTTATTCATTCTTTTCGTCTTCCGTACGGATGAACGCACAAACGAACAGGGTAATATACGTATGAAGGAATGTTGGAAAACCAAATTTCTTAATAGAACAGTCTGTTCTAATTTTATAGACTCTTTTCATTAGAAAATATTGTGTTCACCAACTGCTCGGTAGTATGTATTCAACTTTGGATAATTCATTTGTTTCTTTCCTTGTTTGGTCTTCATTTGAATGAGAATACAGCCTATTAAAAAATAACATAGAGTATCTACGATATTGGAAAGTAAATACTATGAAGAACGTCTTTACTGAAGAGACAGTGTAACCGTCTCCAAAAGTTGAAGGGAAAATAAATGAAGAATCATCCAAAAAGTAGTTTTCATATGACGATTCATCAATTACGCAGAAGCAACAATAAAAAATGATAAATGTATGCGCTTTAAATAACATGGTAACTGGCGAGTAGATGTATAATACTAATATCTGTATAATTATAATATCTAGCATTCTCAATCTCAATATTGCAAAAGAAAGCCATAATAGCTATGTACTAAGGAAATAAAGGGTTAGTTTGTGGAATCAAATATACTGCTATTTGAGTTGAGTTGAGTTGACTTTGAGTTAAACGTTCCTTTCAGCAGCGAAGCTATATGAGATGGGCCTTATGATTAACGTGGAATCCGAACCACATGGGCTACCGCAGGGAATCGAACCCGGGTCTTCCACACCAAGGGCGCGTACGCTAACCGCTTAACCACGAAGGAGCTCTACTGCTGTTTGAGTCACTAATAATAATTCATTCTTGTATGTAGGGCCGCGGTGGCTCAGTGAAAGAGCGTTCACCTCTGGTGCTTGGGGTAACGGGTTCGATCCCAGCTTCCCCCCCAATTGGATTTTGTGGTGGACAAACACCGTGTGCGTGGGTTTCCTCGGGGTTGTCCCGTTTCCTCCCACTTTCTTCATTCCACCATTTCATTCATTACTCATTATCACCGTCTCCTTTAGCCTAACCGGCATAATCGTGGAACGTAAAACTCAAAGATTTCATTTCATTCTTGTATGTATGTGCACAATGTACATAGACGTAATATACGTAGTAATTTATATCTGATAAATAGTAAAGATCTCCATAATTATAATACGAGAAAAAAGAAACTGAAATAAACAATCTTACTCCAACAACCTATTGTATAAATGGAGTTAAGTCTAATATCACTCAAACTTATAATATACTGCCTTCAAAGTTGAAGGTTACAAAGTTGATTTTTAGGATATTTTTTTTTGAAAATTGGGAAAAGTTATTTTTGCCTCCTTAGCACTCGAACATCTACCAAAACTGTTCCGTAATGTTTTTTTTTTTAATTTCCTTTTTGAAATGGAACACAAATTTTATTTATTTCGTTTCCCACATGTTTGTAGATCCTGTCAATATCAGGACCTACCCAGAAAGATCCAAACGTCCATGTCCCTTCCTCAAAATATTATATAATTTAAAATTGTTTTATTCAATGTCCAAGAACACTCACTAACATAAATTAAAAACAAGTTTTAATTAACATAAATTAAGAGCAAGAAGTATGCCCTCGGCGTTGATGAGTAAGTGATAATCTTTTCAGAGACAAACTCTCAGATGCGAGGGCACCATGATCATTTTTGATGTACATGAAGGTTTGCAGATGTTAGGCTTTACATTTGTCGCATTGCGGCCGCAGTGGCTTATTGGTAGAGCGCTCACCTTTGGTGCTTCTAGTCCGTGGTTTGATCCTAGCTCTTCCAAGTGGGCTTTGTGGTATACAGACACCTCATGCGTGGTTCTTTAAGGTTTTCGTGTTTTTATTCACTTTCGTCATTCTATTATTTATTTATTTATCTATACATATTCCCCACATCACCGGTATCTAACGCCTTAAACCCATCACATGTGGGGATAACGTCCCTCGGCGAGCACATTATCCGAAGAAATAAGGAAGGTAGGAAGGAAGCGGCCTGGGACTCGGAAGTTAGGTACTATCCCGGTTTGATGTGAATGAGGAAATACTTCACTCAGGACTCGTCTGAAAAAGCTCTTACACCTTTTCGATCGAGTGCACCCGCAAGGCATCGAACTCGGGACCTCTGGCGACAAAGCTGAGAGCGTTAGCAACTACGCTACGCGGGACAACTCCACCATTATTATCTATCTCATCATCACCGTCTCCCTTAGATTTGGTGCATAAAATTGTGACATTGAAAAAGAAAAATTGTATCCACATTTGCTCTAAAAACTTTATATCTTCTAATGAGGAAAATATATTCTAAAATTTGCTAACAACAGTATATTAATACGCTAGAGTAATTTCTATTTTCCATAAAACATTGAAAAGTCAGGAACAAAATGTCTATCCCGCTTTTGCTATATTCGTTCCTACTTACATTAGGTAAATAAATTGAAGCCTGCATTTGGGTTTTTGGGTAGAATTTTCACGAAAGGCGAAATGTAGAATCTTAATAACTGTTGATAATCAAGCTCACTGTTAACAATTTGTACATTAATAGTAATAATATATGATAGATTCAGAAAAAATCTTATTTGTTATTATTTCGCTATATTTATCGGAATAGTTTATTTCATAAAATAACAATAGTAATAAACTTCAGTTAACATTTCTGCGATCATCTCTAAAAAAAAATTCGGACGATAATATTAATTATATTGGGATAGATATAAATTGTTTAGGTGAGTTTCGTTTCCCCCTTTCCTGATCTTGTTAGAAAAATATTGTCTACAAAAAAATTAAATTTAATTGCAAATCATCATTAGCGCAGAATATCATTTGACCAATCTTTATCATTTGACAAATTCACAAGTTGAAAAAAAAGGAAAAAAAGAAAATAAATCCACGAAATGAAGAAAGAATCGAAGTCTTCCTTCCAGATAAAAAGTAGAGGCACAAAAAGAGGTACCGCTGATGAGTAAAGCTCTGAAAACTATTAGAATTGGATGCGTGTAAACGGGTACACGTATTTCATCAGAAGCAACCTATCGGTCATAAGAAAATCGATGGTCTTGTAGGTACCGCCAAAGTGCATCAGAAGCTCAAACCTAAGGAGGAGGAGGAGAGAACGCGGTAGCTCAGTGATAAAATGCTCACATCTGGTCCGAGAGGCCCTTCGATCCCAAATCGTATGAATTTCTAGTGGGCAACATCGTTTTCCCATGAGTTTTCTCAGAGCTTTCCCCGTTTCCTTCCAGCTTTCATAAAAATTCACTTTCAAATTATCGAATTTTAAACTGGAAATTTCATTTTATTCTATTTTTAAATATCTGTATTGTATCTATCTGTATAATATTGATTGCTTTTAAAGTGTTGATTATTTTTATTACTATTGTGTACATAAAAATCTGAAAACTATGTAAAGCTAAACAAATTGAATTAGTGTAGAGACTGTAATTTTTGTAGTTACAGTACACTTATGTAAAATTAAGCCCAACTTACTTATTAGTGAGAAGCTAAAATAGAATAATTATAATTAAGTTGAAGGGTAAGGGGAAAAAACAACGAATGTCCATGTATGTGCTTTTTCGGGTGCTTTGCCCTATCTGTTGGTGACTCTTGGTTCTATTTGACTGTATATGCCATGCATGCGTAGATGTAGAAATGTCCATATAAAATGGGCAAAAGATTTAACTAACCCTATTCTTCTTACGCGGTTTGCAATATTAAAACGCCGTTTTCTCGAAAATGCAATTTTGTGACATTCCTTCTTTTTCCCCCTTACCCTTCATTGTAATATTTTGTTGCCATGTTGAACCTGTATCCGCAAGATCTAGGATTCAAAACGCTTATAGCAGGGTCACCTGTCTCTCAGTTAGGCCCATCATGCACCCCTGAATTCTCGCGTCATCCTACAAGAAAGAAAACAAAAACTAGCAATGACTTTCAATACCGATGAGATAGGAGGGAAACGAAGAGAATTTAGGGCTGTATCAAGAACCTAAGTGGGTGGTGAACGTGTCTACTCCAAATTATATTGAATACTGTAATAAGTCTCACGAATACATGTTTTACAAGCAAGAAAATATTACATCTCCTCTTCTTTCTAGGTAAGGCATAGATTGAAATATTTGAAGGGTCAGGGGGAAGAACGCTTTCAGTCGATTTAATGAATTTTTTCAGGAGAGGAAAAAAAGCAAGTTATTCATTAAATAACCATTCTAATTACATTGTTAGAAAAATAGTTTTAAGTTTATATCAAGGTAAATATTGTATAAAGAAAAACTTATTTTTACAGCAAATTAGAAAATTGGTGTTGGAGATATCGATTTTTTTTTGGACTGAAAGCGTTCTTCCCCCTGGCCCTTCATTTGACTTTTGTTTAATTTATGCATTTTTTAAATGTAAACTTCATCTATTCGTTTTTCTTAATCATCTATGTTTCAGTACTACCTCCTAACCTTTCATTGCGTCTAATCAAATTCCGACTGCTTATCGGTATTCAATCTCCGGGTTCCATAGGCAATAGAGTTAGTTAGTAGTTTTTTTTTTTTTTTTAAATCGTTGCGTCTCGTACCCTACGCACAATATACAGATGATTCATTTTGAAGTGGTTAAGCTTGCTCATGCTCCAGTGACTACAGAATTTCTCATCATAGTACCCTTTCTTAGAGTTGCCAATTATTCAAATTAACAGAATCATATTAAAAAAAAAAATACTTCGTAATAACATGTAAGTTTACGAAATGTATAGTGGTGCATATTTGAATATTATAATTTTATACATAGTACATAAAGGTAAATCTAGGTTATTGAGTAATAAATCTTTAAAGATATGTTGATTATGCCTAACTTATTTATATAGTCTTATAAACTGTTGAAACCAAACTTCCGAAAACAAAGTGCTCCTACATGGTAACGTCTTTTCGGCTTTATTAAGAAAGTCACATAAGGATCCTTTTTCTTCCTGTTACTGTGTTTCTATAAAAATAAGAACCAACTAGAAAATAAGCCCTGGCATAACTTGTCAGATTGCTAGTAATATATGCCCTTCTCCAAGAATACGGCACACAGCAACGATAATATCGGTGGAAGCGCCGATAATGTCGGCGGTGAAATCGACTTCAATGTACTCAAATCGTAGGTTGCACACGCCACCGACATTATCGACCGATCCTCCGACACGTAGATGCTGTCGGCCAAGCCCCCGATTTTGTCGGGGGCAATGTTTTCTTATGATTGGATGCACATGCGGCCGATAATGTCGGCCGGCCACTGGGTTAGATGAAGAGAGGGTGACAAGGCGCTGTGTATTCTTGTTTCGTTCTTATCTTTGGAGTTTTGTTGTTTCCATTTTTTTCTATTACAATTGTATAATAATATTATTATTATCTTGTCCTATAAACAACTTCGGAACAGCTTTCTATATTTTACAGTCTCTGTTTTGGAGTAGCTAATTCCCTTTATTAAATAAATATAAAATGTGGGAAGTCTGAAGAGTACTGGTTTCCCTCTAAATAGCTATTACCAAATAGAATATAGGAAATTTAGATAACCAATTTCTTGATTATTTTCCACTCTTTCTCTCTCTCTCTCTCTCTCTCTCTCTCTCTCTCTCTCTCTCTCTTTCTCACACACACAACACTCTTTGATGGTATATTTTTAAATCTATTAATGCATTTAAATTTTAATACATTTTGGAAATTAATTTAAGCGTAATTTTCAAAGTTTGATACACTGTGAACCAGGCACGTAGCCAAGGGGGGTCCGAAGGGTCCGAACCCCCCCCCCCCTTCGAGACCGGAAATGAAAAAAAATAAGGAAGGATGAAACAAAATGAAATGAGAAAAAGAAGGATCAGCGTTAAAAAAAACTACAGGAAGCTTTTGGTTACTCTTTCTTATTAGGAGATTTGTATTACTTGCAATACATGGTGGCGAGGTAAGCGAGATATCCTGGAAGAGTCAGGGAATTTGAAATTTCAAGAAAAGTTACGGAATTCTCAGATTCTGCTACTAGTCAGGGAGATTTTAAGCTTCTAAAAGCATAGTGCCGTTGTGTAACAGTGTGGCCATTTTTTTAAATCATAATTTTTCGTCATCGCATCCTTGCAGTATCAAACACGTTATTTCAAGAACAATTTTCTACTGTTCCTTTAATAACCTGTCATTTGGAACCGACAGTAGTTGACGGAATAATACAAACAAAAAATTATGTGGAAAGAAATCTCTGTTAGAATTTAATTCAACAGAGAAAGGAATGCAGCTATTGTAAAGTAGTTTATAAAACATTGTTGAGTATGTACTTTTTATAATAGTTAAGGTCATAATGAAAGGAAAATTGTTATATTTGAATAAACAGAGGAAGGACGTATATATTGTAAAATCTTTTTCAGTACGTTTTTTATTATTATTTTACTCGAGATTTCTTCAGAGTTTTTTATTAAAATACTTACCAACATATCATCATTTTATTGTCCTAACAAACCAATACGTGTTGATAATAAAGTAGTTTAGATTGATCGATCTCCTGGGCCTTCAGAATTTCATATCCTCCCCTCCCCTGTTACGAAATCCTGGCTAAAAGAACCAATATATGTTCCAGAAAATAGTTTAGAATGATCAAGCCCCTGGTGTGATGACCACAGTATTTCATGTCGCGTACCCCCCCCCCTCTTCACGAAATCCTGGCTACGTGCCTGTGTGAACATAAGCATATGGAAAAAATCCTGATTATTATTACTTCCTTTTATTTTCATCAGAATTGTGTGCAAGATCACTTTTCCCGGTCCCACTCAATAAGCAATGATTGAATAGAATATTTGTTGACAAGTCAAAATAGGATTATTATTATTTTGTAACGAAACCAGCACAATCAAACACTCTTTGCAAAGCTTCAAGGACAAGTGACTCATTTGGCATTTTCTTGAGTGGGATCTCAACAACAGGGATGTGACTTCATGCTTCACTTGTTGCAAATGTTTTTTCTCACTCCCAAAACTATCCCAAATTCCCCATTTTTAAAAAGAATTTGTTGCTAGGGCAATTGAAAACAAAGACCAAAACTATGTATCCACTTCCCTTTGTACCGGGATCAACCCCCTCATAGAGTTCTGCAATTTAGCTACAGTGACTGGTAGAGATGGCAAGAATTTTTCCATTCCATATTTTAACCCACAATGAACTTGTGTAATGTAGACCTTGCATATGGGATAAGATAACAGACTCTTTCAAGGACAGAATTGGAAAACAAAAACCATGGCGAGAAGTTTATGCAAGCCTTGCCCAGGATTTTGAGTTCATGAACAAAAAGAAACGAGGAACGACAGGTATGTATGCAACAGCGCAAATCTGTCTTCAACATTGGGGAGGGAGACGGGTAAGATCAGTCGAGAAACAATGCTGTGGAGGATCAGGGGAGCAGAGTTGTCTTCAACATTGGGAGGCGGGCACTTTCGAGGCTTATTCTGAGTGGACATTAATTTCATCTCACTTTCCTTTCTGGCGACCGGACACAAATAATCAAATTTCTCCCCCAAAAAACACATTTCAAATCGGATTATTGGGGGGGAAACCTCCCCAGTTCCAAGATTGGAGGGGACACGTTCCCTTCATCCCCCCGGGATTTGCGCCAGTGTATGTATGGAGCAATGTAAAACAAAATCACTAATTAGTGTTAATTGCATGGAAAACAAAATAATATACATACATACAATATGTAACAGTGTTTCAACAAAAATTAAAAACAAATATAGTTGGCAAGGTACCGCAGCATCAATTCTCATCGAAACAAAAATAGTATGTTTACGACTTATATTTAAAACGGCACTGTTAAATCTAAACATGTTTAGGCATAGGCCTATTTTTTCTAAGTTTTGTACCGTTCTCCACACCTCTTCAAAACAGTTTTTGTAATCCTTGTTTTAAAAAATAATTTTCCCGATTATTATTACTTTTATTTGTTTTCATATATGGAGAAGATTTATATTAATAGAAACAGTGCAGAATATATTGTGTGTGTCGCTTACTTCACTCATCACCGGCAACGATATTATCGGGGATTCCACCGATATTTTCGGCGACGTGTGCAAAGTACGCCGACACCGACACCGATATTATCGGGGCTTCCTCCTATTTTGTCGGTATCGTGTGCAAACACGCTAAGCCATACTCTGGCCCAGTAGTTGCAGACCTCAAAATGGTTGATTTACTCATAATACATGTAGAAAGATGCTATATTTATATTTGTATAAATAGATAAAAACCCGAATTTATCTTTTGGATATATAAAAGCCTCGATATTTGTATAAATAGATAAAAACCGGAATGCGTCCTTTGGTTACCTAAAAATAGGTTCGATCTTATTTTAGAGGAAACGCGATACTGCTATTATCGATTTGGTTTGATTTGATTTGTGTTTAGCGTCTCTTTGAGTATCGAGGCTACATAAAACGTGAACTTATTGTGGGATCCAAACCACATGAACTTCCACCGGGGATCAAAAAGAATGAAATCTTTGAGTTTTACGTCCCACGGTTATGCCGGTTAGGCAAAAGGGGACGGTGATTGTGAGAAATGAATGAAATGGTGGAATGAAGAAAGTGGGAGGAAACGGGAGAACCCCGAGAAAACCCATGCACACGGTGTTTGTCCACCACAAAGTTCACTTAGCGGGAGCAGAATTTGAACCCGTGACCCCATGCACCAGAGGTGAACGCTCTACCACTGAGCCATCGCAGCCCCCCACCGGAGATCGAACTCGAATCTCCCACGCCTATTGATTGATTGGAGATGCCATTAATTTATTTTCTCTGTTTGGGAGACAACTGTTTCGTCTTGTCTGGAATTTAGGAGATGCAGGTCCTTGATTCAGATTGGCTAAAATCAACACATTAGAAAGAATATCAGAAACTAGTATCCCAGTATCGTTTTCGGGAACTGGATTATAATCTAAAGAATGAGTAAGTATAATAGAAAATAAAAGCATATGGCACACGGTAGTTGAATTGTAAGGTTAAGTTATAAGTAGTAATTCTATGTGTGTAAAGGAGCGTGTGTGTCACTTCGAAAAATACGAAGATCTACAATTTGCTAGTTAACAGTGCATTAAACTACTCATACATTACGTAAGCAAATAACTATCTCTTTCAGTAAAATTAAACACTGTCTGTTATTATTGGTTAAAGAACCGCATAGTTTTCATTCCTACAAAAGCATTTTTCTCGATTTTGTCGATACTACGCATAAGAATTTACCTTCAAATATGTGGTTTTGTTCAGCTCAATGCATTATATTTATTCATACATATAACTAGTTAGGTATATGTCATTTTTGTACAATGGTATACTAAAACATGTTTTTAAATATTAATAATCATTTTGGTATATATTTTGGAAAGAGAGAAAGAGAGAGAGAGTAGAAGGGGGTATTGGGCGAAAAACTTTTTAAAAATTTATATAAATATTTTACATTTCAGTATATTTCTATGGAATTTAATAACACACAAATTTTGGGTAGGTAGATGTTGATTAGAAAAAAAAAGCTTAGGTGAATTTTGAGAGGGTGTAATAATGACAAAAAACCAAAACCTGATTTGATTGAGAAATGACGTATTTGAAACCCAGTTTCAGGTGTGTATGTGTTTTGGTTTGAGTTACAATAAATTGCTCATCTATTAATGTTTTGAACCAGAATTTTTCGTGCTGCTGAAAAACATCATAAGGATGGTGCCGTGAAGAGCAGCAATCTTGAATCCACACTGTGAGGCAGTTAAAATTTTGTTAAAATTTGTTCCTTCCAAATACCTCCACGGGGTAATTGGGCGCATGGTGCGGGGGTAAATGGGTGGAATGCCTTAAGTGAACATCTTTTTTTGCTTAGAATTCATTTAAATGCTGTGCTATCATTGTCTTTTATGGTGTACACTTTTGTTTCATAGTGCATTGTGTTTGTTTGTTTATTAAGCTATTTTGTTCAACTTAAGTCCTCAGTGGCCGTTGCGTATGCCAATAGTGTTGATGCTGTAAATAGGATCTGTTTATTTATCCAGAGTTCCAACACTTGTTCTATTGCAATAGTTTATAGTTATATAGTGTTAGTCTTATCACCTTCTCCTATGTTTGTTTGAATATCAGGGCCTGATCTCTTGGCTTTTCTATATATATATATATATATATTACATTTTCGGCTATTCGTATGTGATACACTTTGGATTAAATTCACAGGACAATCTGCTATGCTATAAACAATAACTGGAAGGCTTGAAAAGGCATTCAAATATCATTGAGATTTAGAAATAAGTTACTTCTTATTTTGCGTAAACAAAGGTATATTTTTTTTTCTAAGCCACATAAAACTATTAGTTTTTAAGTGGAATACAAGTTATTTACACCAAAGGAAAGCTTTAGTTTTCTTTATTTACACCCAATCACTCCCATGGTATATATTTAGTGCTTACGGACCACCGTACTGAACTTTTTCGCTCTGATTTCTTAAACAAAAATATATTATACTACAGGTATTATTGAAACATTTGTGAAATATACATTTCTTTCTTTCCTTTTCTTTCTTTCTTTTTTTATCAAAACTTTGTTCGAAGAAAACAGACTGAAAACAGACTACCGTATGTAGACTTTGTAATTACAAATGATTAGCAAGTAGTAGAGTTATTTATGGAATTTTGTTAATGTAATGTCAGTAAAATCGCATGTGTCATATTTGACGATATAGTAAATATTAACAATAAATAGGAACCCTATTAAACATTTTCCTAACGAATGATTAGTACAACATTGTAGATTTATAAATGACATATAAACAAAATCTTAGTCGTTTTACGATCACCATACTTTCTTTTCTCCTATCGACACTTGTAAGTAAAAATGGAGAAAAATCGAAGAAAAGGATACGATCGCTCTCATATAGTTATGCGATAGTAAACTGTCTGCATCTAGTTAGGTAAAGGAGGGCAACAAAATTCATGAATAATCAGTATCAAAGACGTAGGCAGAGAGTTGGTTTGGCCCAAATCCACTCCCATTTAGAACAGTGATACTGAAATAGATTCTGCTTTCATGTAGTGTGTTTCATTTTTGACTCTTTTATTTAGAATTGTTAAGACTCTTTTATGCAGATAATTTGTCATGAGAAACAAGCTCTATATGAGATGTTTAAAGAAAAACTTACTTCTCATAAGCTATATTTTAAACCCTACATAAGATTTCAGTGTTATATATAACAGTCTTAATTTTTTAAAACAATGTTTCGTTACAATAGCCATCAAAATTTACCATCTGCAGATACGAGTAGATACCACTTAAAAAGAAGGTGGATGTTTATTTTTCTTTAAAAATAATATTATTATTTAGATCTAGTTTAACCTCATTGTTAGTGAATTAAGAGGTGGCGAACTGTGATCTAGAAAGACACATATAATGGCGCCTGGGAACCGATGCACTGTCGCTCCTCATCCAGTTGAATGTGAGCCATGTAGCTAGTCATAGTCTTTCATGGCTGAAGCGTCAGGAAGATTAATTTATTATTTACCAAAGTTCATCAGTATTTCAATACTGTGTAACTACAGAAAACTGGAAACAATTTAACTTCTTTCTTATCTGTCTCACCTGAAGTTCGCCTCACCTCTATATGATGAAATACAATACTAAAATTCGTGTCACCAAAGCCCATGAAGCACTCTGGCTGACCATATGTCTCACATTTATAGGTAGAAACAAAATTTGGACAGGTGACTCCGCCAGAGAAGAAGGCATAAGAAATCATAAGAAGGCATTTTTAAAATTATGTATATAAGGGGTTCAAATCTTTTTCAAAGAATGAAGTATCTGACATTAGGAAAACAAAACCTGGCATTTGAGCTCTCCATTAAAATTAACTGAAGTTGAATTTCCGTGCTTTCAGAAAATTCCGCTCTGAAATAGCGAAAGTAGGGTAAATTCTATTTTACGAACTTCGACTCTTTATTGTGAAACTGCTAAATGTGAGATAGAGGAGAGGGATTCGATATTTAAACTTTTAATCAAAAATAGGAGAATACATGTTTTGAGTGTTCAGGTTACATTGGGGAAAGGGAATAATTTCTATAATATTCAAATTTCAAATTTTTTACTAATAAAACTTTATATGAGTGTTTGTTAAAGTTAGAGGTAAGAAGTCTGGTACATAAGCTTTTAATTGAAATTAATCAAAAACGTATTTCAGCCTTTCCAAAACTTCGGCAGTTTCTATAAGTGGGGCAGTGTCTATAACATTCAAATTTCCACTTTTATGTTCGTTTAAACCTTATTCTTCCCATGTGAAGAATGGGCACTTCTATTTGTTCTATTATAAGCATTCATTTGCTTTAATAAACATGTTGAAGTAAAGACCTAACAGTCGAACTTCATTTGGGGAACAGGAAGTAATGTGGGAAGTCGAGCCCCAATTTGTCTCCGTAGGTGTATCCCTGCCCTCAACTAAAGGTTTATGGGTAACCGAAAAATGTCAAATTTTAAGTCTCGTACGTAAATAGATGTAGATAAATACCCACATGAGGTCTAGACGGGACGTTATAGGCCCGTTTAGACCTCTTTTCCAAGGCATTCAAATACCATAAGGTCTATAGGTGACTGGATGTATTTTTTTACATTTATTTTTTTAAAATAGCATAATTGGACTCAGCATCATGAAATTAAAAAAAATGAAATGAGTTTTACGTTTTACGGTTATGCCGGTTAGGTTAAAGGAGACGGTGATGATGAGCAATGAATTAAATGGTGGAATGAAGAAAGTGGGAGGAAACGGGAGAACCCCGAGAAAACCCACGCACACGGTGTTTGTCCACCACAAAGTTCACTGGGATCTAACCCGGGACCCCTAGCACCAGAGGTGAACGCTCTACCACTGAGCCACCGCGGCCCCCATCATGAAATTAGTTAAAAAAAAAAAACATAATTAGAAAGTTTTCCAAACCTGGGTATTTTACACTATTGACATGATCGTTATTTCTTTAATGCCCACTTTCTGGGGTGAACCATATTTGTCAATTTTTAATTGAACGCTTTCGGTCCACATAATAAATGGATTGCTTTCCTACGTGTTTGAGAATGTACCTGCAGATATTACATTACCCTACTCGTAATACCATGAGTTCTACATATTTTTTTGACTTCCTGGACCTGAAAGCGCTAGTTTGATTCCAGATTGCGCAATTACGTATATGGTTACAGTATATGTACGTAAACTTCCTTAAAAAACTAACGTTTATTTACACTTTATAACTCACTTTTCTTTTCACTATCTTGTATAGCTTATAATTACTGGCATAACATCAGGAGGTAAAAGTTTCTCTCTCGCTTCATGTACACACACACACACACACACACACACACACACACACACACACATATATATATATATATATATATATATATATATATATATATGGGAAAAAAAGTTCATATGGATCTATTGCGAAAAGTGCATTGTTTTAGATCTAGGGCTGTCCAAAATCTGGAAAAGCTAAATTCCAACAGGCCCTATTTCGAATTCCAAAAACTGTGGATAGTGATCCTTATCAGCGTAAAGGAAGTCACGCACACAGAATTCAAAAATACATATTACGTCAATTTTCAATGGGTTTGCAGGGTACTCTGTACAGGGTATAATTCTTAAATATGTTCTCAATAGAGTTTTCAGATATACTCTGATTTCAAGGAGGGTACAAAGTAGGCAGGAGATAAGCCTTGACAAGAATCGACATCCAGTACTTCGAAGGGAAGTCAAAAGTGTTAGGAACCGGCAGCTCCATGTTTTTTAGTGTCCGTAATAACGTGCAATGCGGTGCATTTCGTCACGGTATATTTCACGTTTTCTTCACTTATAAATATGAAAGAAAACATCACAGCATGCTTTTTCTCGAGTACGAGAGTCCGTGTTGTTGACGATTCTTAACACTTCCGTATCGCGCCAAAGGATTTCGTGTTCACTGCTGTAAAGGCTGATCATTTGCCTACTTTGGACCAATCATAAATCAGATCATATTTGGTTGATATCATGTCTGGGAATTTCATCCTTTAGAGAATACTCTACACACCCATTGAACATTAATGAATTATGCATTTTGGATTGTGTATGCATGACTTCCTTTATGCTGATGAAGACCACCACTCCACGATTTCTCGAATTCGAAATAGGGCCTCTTCAAATTTGGCCTTTTCGCTATTTTGGACAGCTCTATCTCTGAAACTATGCGCTTTTCCCAGAGGTCCATAGGAACTTTTTTTTTTTTTTTGATCTGAGGAATCACCTCTTACAGTTTGTCGGTGTAGTTCATTAATACCCTGTATTCACATTGGGTGGTCCTTACTTTTCAACTTCCGAGGTTCTTTGAATCTCACCTCCTAAAATGGTTTCATATTATGTTATACCAAAGTAACCCATGAGGAAAATAAGCTCAATTGAATAATATTAAATGGTGCCCAAAATGACCGCAAGTTTTCAATGATTTACAATATACAATGCGAGGCAAAAGTACCTTGTAAGTTTCTAACGGTTAGAAGAAGTGATATCATATCTTAAATAAGGATAATTAAGGTAGAATCGCATTTATTACTGTATAGTACCATAATGGTTGCCATCTCGAAGTCCTCCATCTTAGGTTCAAGTGCAAAATTTTTAATTGAAAAGTGCCATATGATATGTTTTGGGGTGCGTTTAACCAGAAGACACTCTGATGTTATTTCCTTCTTATCTATAAACATTTAATACGTATTACTTTCATAATATGTGGTTGTTAACTTACATTAGTCTTTCCAAATTTATAAGGTAGGCTACTTTTGCCTCATATTGTGTGTTGTTAATACATTCGAAACTTGAGGTCGGTTTTAGAACCATTTAATATTATTTAACTGAACTAATTTTTCTCATGAGTTGTTTTGGTCTGATATGGAACCATCCGCGGTGAGATTAAAAAAAAAAAAAAAAAAAAAAAAACAGAAGTCGAAAAATAAAGAGTACCCTAATACTTACAACCAGGGTGCGAATTACTGGAGACTGAAAGAGATATTCACCCTCAATCCCATTTGAATGATCTCCAAAGAAACTAACTGAAACATCCCTTGAGGGAATGTTTGCTTTCTTCCCGCCTCAAACCGTGTTTGGTGGTTTCAAGTTCGAAAATATTCCACTGGATTTTTTTTTCATATAATTTTAATCTGATAGTTGTATTTCAGAACGGAATATGTAAACTTTTGACTTCTAATTTTAACTCAAAACTAACTACAATTTATTATATTTTCTATTTTTTTTTAATCGCTGCCCACTTGAAGTATTGTATAGTCCCTATAGTTGTCACTTGTAACTGTGTTCTTAAATCCCTCAGTTTGTCATCCTAAGTGAATTTGTATGACGATGTTATATTAACTCTTTTAACGAAGTCGTTGATGGATTTGCAGATATCTGACATTGTACATATCTTGTTAGACACATTCAATACTTTACTCGAACGTTCGGAAAGATTACTTGTAGGTATCTCACAAAATACATCGTTATTTTAGTTGTTGTCAAAATTATTAATTTAAAAGTTTTATTTCCACGACTGTTACCACAGTGGGAGAGGTTAAGAAAACGATGTATCCTTTTGAATTATTGCATCTTTAGAAGTATGTGTCATGTTGATCGTTATTTTACTTACCCGCAATGTCGATAAACGAATTCAAGCATTGTATATAACCACGAACGAGCTCCCTTGTGGTATATAGTTAGCATACGAGTCTTTAGGACGGAATAGCCCCGGCGGGAGCTCTTGAGGTTCAGAGTCTACGTTGAACGGTAGATCTCCGTCTTAAACAGGCTCGCTGTTGAATAGGGTGCTCAACTTCAATCGCTGAGCAAAAATAGTGATGTTTCCTAAGTATAATTATGATATACGTCTTAAATGCCGCAGGATCTTTGAAGTTCTTTTCCTTCTTTCTGGCTTTAACGTCCCAGACGAGTCTAAAGGAGACAGTGGTGACGAGACCGAACAAACTTGTGAAATGAAGAAATTAGCAGAAAACGGAAGAACACCGAGAAAGCTCATACACAAAACTTTCCCTCCACAATTCCCACTTGGGTAGGAGCTAGGATCGAACTTGGAATCTCATACACCGAAAGTGAGCGATCTATCACCTACCATTGAGGGCCTCGTTACTAACTTTGGTTGAATATACAAAATTTTAGGTTTGTGCTGAAACACTCAATTATGTATGTGTTAACACCTTTTAACTTGTATCTTCATGCAACTAGGGTTACTCACGAGACGGGACGATACAGAGTATTCGTGACGTAATACGAGACGAGACAGCACTCCTCCAAATGGAAATATTACATTTTCCGAAACAAGACATCCTTTCCACAACACCTTCTAGAGACGAGACAGCTTTAACTCTTATCACGCAGTCAACTCTAAAATAAAAACAAGTTGCAGGGAAGGGTAAAAGGAAGATACATTATTTTTTTTTTTAAAAAAAAGAGACGAATGCACGACTGTACAAGAATAGATAATATATTCTCCAAGTGTTGATTTCATCTGTCTTTTCCTACATTTCATTTTGTTCTTGAAGCCTATGCTACATGAAAATACAAAAAAGTTTTTGCAGTTTGTATTAAATGTGTTTCTGACTTGTAACTTTTTTCTAACATCGATGTTTTGGAAAAACTGGATCGAATGCTGGTTTCAACCAATAATTGAAATGTTTATTTTTTTTACTTCGTAGAAAATGAAGTCGATGGAAAATTACGAATTGCCGTATCGTTTCATTAATGCGTTAAAACTATTAAATGAGGGGAATTCATGTTCAAAGTACAGTATCGTACGATATTATATCAAACATGTTTTATTTCTTAAAGCCGCTTTGGAAAATACTACGTTCAACCATATATTCTTTTTAATGGATATAAAGATCATAATGTAGTATAGAGCAATTTGATATCTGACATTGTTCCGGAGATGTGATAAACAATGGAGATAAGCTTGCAAAAATGCTAAAAATTATGTAATTCCGAAAATTTTCTGTAGTTCCTTTTCATCAATTCGTGTTAATAATAATAATAATAATAATAATAATAATAATAATAATAATAATAATAATAATAATAATAGTCGAAGCCTCATAGCCAAGTACACTTTATCACTAAGATTGTTATGATGTAATTGCTTATAATATAATTGCTTATAATATAAGAGCAACATAAACTGTTAACAAAATTGCCTGGACATGGATCCGAATAGCTTGGTCTCAAGTTTAAAATAAGAAACCGTGGTAAATAAACGTTATCAATGACGCCAGATAAATTGAAATTTTTTTAAATAACATAAAGATCATACCAAAGTAAAAAAAAAATATCTAAAATTGAAATAGTTAGAAACTATAAAAATCTTTAAAAACTGTGAGTTTTTAAGCTCGTGTACTAATCTGGCGACCATCATCTTCTTCCTCAATTTGTTATAAATACAATTTTCAAAAACAATCGATATAATGCCATGGAAGCAAAGGAAACCAACAGTGTTTTAAAAGGTTCCTACAGATATTTCATTTTATGCACTACAACAATCTTTAACAACGTTTTTTCATATGTAAGTATGGATTGATTTATCAAATTGTTGTAAATGGCATTATAATCTTTGTGTCTATTAAAAACTATTATGCTTTTTGTTGTTATAGTTAGTACCTTTTTAAAAATTGTATTTGATGTATCATTGTTTCCATTTCTTCGAAATAAGTCGTATTGTCATCGTAGTATTCGACACTAAGGTACTTCCAATATGCATTTTTCCTTGCAATTCACTTGCCATATTATTGTAGTAGAGTCCTTTGAAATTTGAATGTTTTCGATACTGCAACGCCTTCGGTTTACATCATTAAACAATAAAGGCAGTAAGTTTTCGTTTAACATGCAAATTTGAAATATAGAAAAACATTGCTTAGTGTTATTTGAAAAATCTTGTTATTGGGATGGCAACACTGTTAATTTTGTTGCACTAAATAATACATCAAAAAATATCTCCCTGTTAATATTTCCATGGTACGAAATTTCAGCGATTTTTGTTTGTTTAAAATGCAAAATAATTTAATATGTTGCATTTTACACAATATCTTTATTTTGATTCTTGAAGTTGTTTTAAAGTATGTTGGCAGCCCTGAAGTCACATTTAGACCTCAAAGGACCTACTTAGACCTCGCGAGGACCGGGTTAGACCTCACGAGGACCGAAATAGACCAGTGAAGTTCGGCATAGACCTCATAGGTATTTGAGTGCTTGGAAAAACCGGTCTTAGCAGGACTTTTTTGGCATGAATAAACCTCATGCATCTATCTATCTATCTATCTATCTATCTATCTATCTATATATATATATATATATATATATATATATATATATATATATATATATATATATATATATATATATATATATATATATATACAGGATGGCCCAAAAGTAGGTATACAATCCCGTATTGCTTTTTATATCATTTCTTATTGTTATCCATCAGGTAGACTTAATATCTTTTTGTTTGCTCTTAATATCTTTTCACTTATATCTTAAGCTCGGAACAGCCAAAGCAAATAAACCTATAAGCTAGAATGTTATACTTGATCAATGCAGGGGTGTGTACCTACTTTTAGGCCACCTTATATATATATATATATATATATATATATATATATATATATATTGCACACCAGCGAGAAGAATGACACAACTCAAAAAAGTTAGTTTTGAGCAAATCGCAATTGAAACTTTTGGTAGTTTTAAAATATTAATTTACGAATTATAAATAAATATTAGAGCATACAGGTTACGTGTTTTACACTTGAATAGTTGTCTTTCTGTTGAAGATTATAATGTTTTTATAATTATAAGATTTTTTTTTTGTTTTTAGAATTATTATTATTTGAGTTGTGTCAGTATTTATGACATATTTTCATTCATTTCACTTGTTATGCCAACATAATATCTTGGCATAATAAATGAAATAATGAAAATATGCCTTAAATACTGATACAACTCAAATATTAATAACTTTAACAACAAAAAGTACTTTATTATTTTATTAACCTTCTTAGTATACAATTTACAAATAAATTATTTGTAGTTCTTTATTAAAATCTTCATGTAGTAAATATATTTTTCTACACTGTCTACATGTAGTAAACATAATTTTTTTTTAAAGAAGATAGGTTTTTCATAATAATAATTGTTTTCATACGTATAAAATGCAATAATAAGAACAATACTTTACACAATTAGGATGAAATTTAGAATGGTCGATGCTTATTCAAATAATGGTTTATTTTAATTAACGGACAAACAACATACTTCAAGTCTAATCTTAGTAACTGAAGTACAATGCTGTCAACGTAGTTTTCACTAGCAGGCCCTCACTTTGTCATTTTACAGTGAATAGTAAAAATATTTGTAGACTTTAGGAATGTAATTTTCTTCCACTAAACTGACAAGGTTCTCCTTCTTGAGATCAGCAACCTTCATTGCTTTGCTGTAAGCTTTCTTAAATGTCAGTTCTTCTGCTAAAACTCGTGGTTCTCGTTTCCCATGATTTACATTTACCTCCTTGAACTCCCCACTTTTGTATGAAGTTTTGAACCAGAAAGAATTAAGATTTCCTTCTTCTACTTTTATCACCTCCAGGTACCCAAATTTCACAATTTCTTTATAGGCATTAATTATATACTTTTTCCCTACATGACTACTTAGCTCTTTGAAATCAAAAATGTTTACATTGGTAATTTCGTTGACTCCAAAGAATGGTTTCTTCTTTTTTGCTATTTTTATTAGTGCCACATATTGGGATGGTACGTAAATAGGTCCTGATTTCAAAGATCGTTTTACTTGTTTCTCAATTACTGACTGCACCTCATTTTGTGTATGTCCCTTGATCAGAAACTTGTGTGTAATTCTTCTTATCTAAGGTATTGTATTTACGGCATATAGTTACATCGCAATTATATACTTGTTTTTATTTTGTCCGCAACAATTATCAGAATACAGCATGAACTCAGTTTCTTCATCATGGAGACTACTTGCTTTCTTCTGTAAATATTGAAATATGCACGTTGCTATCTCATTTGCACCTCTATTGGCTTCCCGTTCGTGCCACTCAAAGAAATTTGTTTCACCTGTTTTCAGTTCACAAATTGTGAAGTTGTAAGTAGAGAGTTTGGCTTTACATATAATAAAAGACAGAAGCATTCCATCTAGGTACTTGGAGAACTGCTTGTAAAGCATAACAAGCCACTATAACATTGTTGTTTACTTTCTCTTTATCCTTTTCTTTTCTTACAATATCTTTCTCTTCCAGATGTGCTTTATACTTATCATACATTTCTTCTTTTTCTTTATCTTCCGAATTTTCATATGCAACGCAATCTGAACATTGATCCTTTTTCGACACAAAGAAACTAATGTTAAATTCAGTGTTAAATATCATTGAACACACAGTCAAGTTCGCACTGGGCTTTCCTTCTCTTTTGCACTCTTCATAATCTCTGTGCAAGTCAGCTAATTATTTTCCTCCTTCTATGTACTTTTTATTAGTCTGTGACCGCAGGTAATGGCTTTCAATTCTTGATATTGAATTGATATGTTTTCTGACGCGGTCTTTAATCTCTCTATCAACGCTGGGATGATTTTTATGCTTGTACCGTAAATCTTCGTGTAAAAAAAACATCATTCAGTTTTCTATCACAGTTCTTATTGTTCGGTCAGGGATATCCAACGTGGTTTTAAAGAACTTTTTGCATACTCTGACACGATTTCCATTAACTTCAAAATCCTCTATGTTTTGAAGCATTCATTTTCGGGTACCTATATTGAGGATTAATTTATTCCATACATCTAGATATAATATATCTTTGTCTGGTAATATCAGCTAATGCCCAATTCTGATTAAATATTTCAGCACGTTTCATTTCATTAGTTTTTTCTCGTAGCACTTATATTTGCAAGAGTGTTCACAAGATGGCCGTATTTTCTTTGCTGCCACTACTTTTCGACTTGTAGAAATGTATTCTTTACCGGAGTTTCTATTTAATTTTGACTTCTTCTTTTTCCATTCATTTGGTTCTGCAGGCCTTTTCTTGCTTTCCTTATATTGTTATCTTCTTTTGACACTTTGACTTGTCTTGAAACATCTCCAGCTTTTTTTAAGACTTTAGTACCTGAGCTTCTCGGACACAGTAAATTAGGAAATCGCCTCTTCTTCCTCTTCTCAGTGTTTCAGTGAAAATTTGGACCTTTGTCACTGTCATCAAAGTCTGCTGATAATGAAGGTGATACAGGTATGTCTTCCTCGGTTACAAAATCATGACTTATTTCATTTCCATTAACAAGTTCGGTATCCTTTCTCATTTCTTCTCTTTTTCCTTCAAACACATCATTGATTCTTTGCTCTTCATTGTTTTCTTTTGATCTATCTTCTTCTGTTGTAACATTCCCTTGCTTTCTTAAATATTCATAAAAATCATCTAGCTTAGAGCGAAGAAGCAAGATATCAAACTCCTCCGATCCTAGCAACGAACCGATTTCAACGTTTGATGGAGCTGTTTCCAAATGCCTTCTCCATGTTTTCCTTCCATAGTGGTGTCATTCCTGCCCTGGGACGTTTTACATTTTGTACTTGATGTCATCGAATTGTTCTTGGAAATCCCAATCTGGTCCGAGATTAAATTTAAAGCTGTAGCTCCTCTAGACAAAGAAAATCTCGAGCTCATTTTTAATGTTTCTACGTCAATAGTAACACAAACGACACTATAATAAGTCAGTCACTGAATTATCTTCGTTCAACGAAACTGTCACATCTCCAAAAATTAATGTCATAAATAAAATGACAGGTTAAAAGCCAATAAGAAGTAACGACAATTAGGGTTGATAGAGTCACAACAAAATCGAAAGCACCGTTTTGAAGCACCGATAACGATATAACTCAAAATTAAAATGTCACAGATGAAAACAATAGTGTGAAATCAGTCGACTATCACGTCACAACTCAAAATCTGTCATTATTTTATTCACCGATCTTTCAATCAACGTTCAAAATCGGAGCAGTAATAACGGCACAACTCAAAATGTGACAGTCTCATAGCATGTTCATTACACAAACACTAATACTCAATTAAGAAATGACAGTATAGACGACGTGAATAAAAACATTTTGGAATTATGGAATAGTGACACTAGCGCTTTCACGCGGCAACTAATAATGCTACAGCTATGATTCTTATTTTGTCATATAGAGAACAATCTCACAAATCTGAATTTATACATAACTCAAAATTGACAATTTTTTAGTTGTGTCGTTCTTCTCGCCGGTGTGCTATATATATATTTAAAGAACATAGTTTCCTGATGGTTTCATATGAATTTCATCACGATGTAATAGTAGTGTTCGGAGCTAGACCATGAAAGACCACAATGGGTGCAGTGCGAAAACTGTAATTAACCGACCTTAATATGCACAGCATTGGAGTTATACCATGGAAATCCTCAATAGTTTACAGTGTTCATACCATAATTGTGTATGTGATCACGAATAATTTCCACACAGATTAGCCGATTTTGTTCATTTCCTTTTTTGACACAAAGAACATACTTTTGTTCTGGTTTCATTAAAAAATTCATTAGGCTTTCGGAACAACTAATGAGTCTTCAACGGCTGACAGTGTTAATATGTAATTAACCATGTAGCTCTATCCATCACAACTCTGAAACTTACTACAAGAATAACTGAAACTTTCCTGATCAGAGTATATACACTCATTTATTAAAACTATTTAGTAAAAGTGCGAGGAAAGCAGGTAGACGCAGTCCCACACCTCGAAAAAATATGTACGGCGTACCTCCCAGTTCCTAAAACATTACAATGGGAAAAGATAATCAGCCACTACCTACTGAAAAGATAATGACGTCATGCCACTACCTATCATTCCCCCACTTTTTCAGATCCACTTTTACCCCTGATTAAAATTCATTCGGTTTCGACAACTTAAAGTTATCTTCATCAGACACTAACTGCTGGTGTGTCTGATGAAGATAACGTATAAATAAAAGCTAATAAAACCAATAACTTTAGAACCACCCAACCAATCTCGATTAAATTTTCAACATATATGAGGGTCGGGATTGGGGTGTTTTTTATCGTTTCACTTTGACGAGCCAATGTAGGGGAGGGGGACGGGGGAGATATATGTAAAAAAATTAAAATAAAAATGACTGCCTTTATGACTTCATCATTCTTAAACCACCGGACCGATCTCAATCAAATTTTCAACATACATGAGTTTAGGGGCAGGGATTACTTTAGGCTATCGACTGACGATGCAACGCAGAGGAGGGGGAGAGACATTTAAAAATGATCAAAAATGACCGATATTAGTGCTGAATCAATATTTTTTGGGATTGATGAGAGAAACAGTGACACTTCTTATGCTCTTTCAATCCAAGTTCAACCCTAATAGTTGGAAAGGGGGAGGGTACAACGTAGGGAAGGGAGATAAACATTTAAAAATAATCGAAAATGACCAATATTAGTGTCTAATCCATAGTTTTCGAGATCATTCAGATGAACACTGACATTTCCTATCCGGTTTAAATCCAAAATCACCCCCACCACTTGGGAGAGGGGAGAAAGAGACATATAAAAGTGATCGAAAATGGCTATTATCATGTCGATATTATATTTTTCTGGGTCCCTTAGAAAAACAGCGATACTTTCGATCCCGTTTAAATCCAAATTCAAACCCGCAACTTGGGGGAAAGGGAGGAAGAGAATGACCGATATTAGTGCTGAGTTCACATTTTTGGGGGTCGCTGAAATGAACGGTGACATACAAAGATGTGCATTTAAATTATTTATTTCAACCCAGCGAATCGGGTAAATATATGCTAGTTTATATACACATTTTTAAGTCGTTTCTTGACAGTACTACCAACATAATTTCCATTAGGCAAATCTTGAAAGACGAATCTTGAATTCAAGATTCGCATACATTTTCTCTTGAGTTAACATCTGTAAATTCCATTGCCTGCGGTTATTAGGCGAATCTTGAATAGGCGAAAGTTGAAGTCACCCATACAGTACATAAATATGTATGTAAATAACAATGTCTTTCATTAAAATAAAAACTGTCAATTATTACACAGACACACCCCAAAAAATTAAAACTCTGTGCGCCGGATCCCAGGGTATGGATTCGATGTATTTTGTTGCACAGAATCCGAACTTTCGAAACCTCAGGACGTTTAATGTATCTTTTTTATGGGCGAAAAATTTGAGCGATTTTGGATAGGAAGGACACAAGTTTTTCGTCCATAAAACAAAATTGACACAATCAATCGTCCTGGAGTTTCGAAATTTGGATTCAGCGTAACAAAGTGCATCGAATCCCTACTCTGGGATTTATGCACAGAACTTTTATTTGTGTGTTTATCTGTGTTATTAACAACGAGTGACTATTTTCTGATATAATTTTCTCGAATACTACGCATGAAAATTTACCCTTAAACATGTTATTTTGTTCAGTTGGGTATGGTCTATCGACTAATAGATGTCTTATCTTTAGGCAATATTTCAGTTAAACGCAAATTAAAATTAAAGAGTTAATTATTTTAGGCTATATCTCATTAACTATGCAATGTACTATCGTCTCTGTAGTGTGCGATAATGAAGAACTTAATAAAGGCAATTTTAGCGTAAGTTTTTACTTCGGTAAGTGAGATAGTTGTCGTACAGCAAGAAATCAGTTTTTCAACTTCTCAAAAACTACGCATGAGTTTTTTATAACCAGTAGAGGTCTGCATGGGCCGACTCGGACCTACAAAGCATATATTACTTCGGGCCCGGGCCAGGCTCGGGCCGTAAATTTTTAAATATACAACCATTTTTCTCGGGCCTTTCCGGGCTTAACTTTGTAAATATAACCATATTCATTGGACCGTTCATTGTGAAGAACTTTTAAAGCACAACTGCAAAATTAAGCTTCTAGTTGCTGTAAATAAAAATACAACATGCGTTAATTATTAAGTTTCTGTAATTCGGGCTTATTTCGGGTTCATTTGATTATCACACGAGCTCGGATCGGGCTCGGGCCTAAATGTTGAAATATATTTCGGACTTGGGTCGGGCCTCACATTATAAATTCACGGACCGGGCCAGGCCCGGGCTAAAATCCGGCCTGTGCAGGCCTCTAATACCCAGCCATATCATTCTGTTTAGCTGAATAAGATCTATTGATTATATCATATTTGAACTTTTTTTTTCGTTAAATGCTAATATTATGGTAGAATTACTATTTAATCTTATAGTTCATTTAACCAGAAAGTTTTGGTTACGAAATACGCTTTTCATCTTATTGAGAACTATGACAAACAAGCAACTGTGATTGGAGAAACGTCAGTTAAATAATAAAGTTTTATATATGCCTACTACACGTACTGTGACAACTAAGTAGTGACTTACAATAACTGGATAATGTTCGATTAAACTGTAATAGGAAAACGATCAAAGCAACGAGCACTGTATTGCTCCCTTTCGTAACCTATCTGATTGATTTATTTGTGTGTGTAAAGAGCATAATAAGACACTACCTTATCACTCTGCTTGATTCGATATCACGTTCTGTGCGCAGAACAAACTAGAGTAGTTCTTCCTAACCTTTGAATATTGCATATTGATCCTGTCTATACACGTGCACGAGATGGTGGATGACATTATGTATTTGATTTTGATTTAAAGTTACAAGTTTATCGACGTTTCCAGCAGCGAGGCTATATGAAACGTTAATGTCTTTGATTCTAGACGTTATACAATTTAATGCCCATCAGGGTTGCCACACTCGAGACTCGCGATGATGCCAAACACGGGTCTGAATTATGCTAAATTTTTGTAAATTATGCCAGATTTTCAAATTATCTTTCCTAACTAATTTTAATGACCCGCCCCTATCTATCTTCATTATTTTAACGAAGTGTTTCAACTGTATTCATGTTCAAAGCTAATGATGCTGTCAGGAATGATAACACTGCTCTACAATGATTTTGCTGTTTGGAAACTATTAAGGTTTTCTTAATGTTTTTGACCTGAGAAATCCAAAAATGTAGTTAGTTTTGCCCTATCACGTACAGTTTTCTTAAAATAGAGAGGAGGGGGAGAGGAAAATAACATATAAATGTATTTTGCAAGAAGTACTGATTATAATTACAAATATAAAAATATACTTTCGATGCCATAGCCTTCTGATTATCTTTGAATTTGTAATAAAAGACGTGCAGTTACTTATTCTGCTAACATTGAAAAAATTTGTACTCTATCTGGTAGCACTTAATATCACTACGCGTTACACGTTGGGAACGCAATAACAGCGCTGTGTAAGCTGTGATTGCGAGAACTATAATGCAGATGAATGGAGGCTATTTAATGATTCCAACAAGTTTAGTTTGAACGGTCTGCTTCTTCACAACAGCAACCAACAACCCTCTGTATACCCATTTTTCATTCTGTACATTTAAAGGAGATTTACGAAAATATGGAAATGTTTTTTTTTTAAATAAAATAAAATAGGAGGATCATCAGTGGTTATTGTACGGCGATCTGAAGGTGATATGTATGCTTCTTGGACAGCAGTAAGGGTACACCAAATACCCATGCCACATTTTGCGAATGGAACAGCAGAGAACGCAATAAAAACTGGACTCAAATTGATTGTCAGCGAAAGCCGCAATATAGGAAGTAAAAATTTGAAAAACTTCTGCCTCGTAGACCCTTCACAAGTCATATTACCACCTTGCATATTAAACTGCGCCTAATGAAACAATTTGTCAAAGGTCTGAATAAAGATGGGCAGTGCTTCCAGTGTCTAGTGACAAAATTCCCACAACTTTCAAGTGCTAAATTAAAAGAAGGAATATTCATCGGTCCTCAGATCAGAAACTCTCAGATCAGTCAGACTTTGAACATTGTATATGAAGTGCATTCGGGGACGTGTGTCATAATTTTCTCGGGAACAACAGAGACGAAAATTACAAGTACATTGTGTCTAATATGGTCTAGAAGTTTAAAAGCTTAGGGTACAAAATGAGTTTTAAGATTAGTTTTTGTATTCACATTTAGACAGCTTTCCTTCTAACTTCGGTGATTAAAGTGAAAAACATTATAAAAGATTTCACCAGGGCATCAAAGCAAAATTGAATTCCACTATTAGGGACGTTGGAGAACAACAATGATGGAGGATTACTGTTGGAACGTTGGTACGTGAAGATTTACAAACTTGGTACGTGAAGATTTACAAACTACTCACAAAAGGAAGTCTAGTTTTAGGAGCTTCCAAGAGAAAAAACAGAAACAAAAATGAGGTAAATTGTTTATCAATGACCTTCAGAGACGTAAATACGCTAGTTGTCGCCTGGGGCAAAAACGCGCCTTAGCGCCCCCTGACCAACCAAACCAAAACGCTCCCCCAAATATTTGCCCAATTTGGGCCCTCTCAAGCCGGCGCCCGGGGCACAAGCCACGTTTGCCCTCCTAGCTACGCCACTGATGACCTTAATTACTTAGAATATCGATGTTCAGATTAGTTCTGGCGCAAAATAATGTTCCTTTGTTAGAAATATATAGTCATAATGTTATTCTATATTAGCAGCGTTGCTGTGTAAATAGCACAATTTACGCAATCATGTTTTCCGATTTGTGAAAAAACCTGACGTGATGGGGGGAAACTAATTTCATTTTCGTAATTAGCATCCTCAAATTATATAAAATCAGGTGTCAAACCAAAAACAGCTTTCAAAAAGTTTCATTTTGTAGAGCAGTGTAATGAAATAAATTGGTAAATGGTACATTATAGGAAAGGAAGGTCGAATTTACGTTTTATGAATGGATAACATTTTAAGAACTACATACACAACATGCCGCTTCCGACACAGGCCTGAAGCATTTCTTTTAGTGTATTACTAGCTGTCCCCTGACGCCCATATCCCTCCCCTCTCAAGTTGTAAATTGAAAGGGACAGATACATCCCAGATAACCAAACATTCAGGTTTCAGTTGATAGTAATAAAACTATGGGTAAGTAAATATGTTTTGTAGAGTCACGTTTTGCTATTTTTCAACATTTCTCTGAATTCAATAATAAATTACAACCACGGAAATACTGACTGGTCTCTTTGTTCCAACTATCGCTTCAACTAAGAAGAATAATTTCCGACGGTCCTTGAACCATCTAAATTTTCATTCTTTTTCTGTTCATCAGAGGGAAGAATGAAATTATGCTAGATTTGGCCAAGATGCTAAAGTCAAGATGCTAGATGCTAAATGCATGTGAATTATGCTAGATCTAGCACCAAGATGCTAGATATGGCTTCACTGATGCCCATTGTTGTATTTCTTTTGCATCTTCTATTTGTTCTTCCATTAGATCTTTTATTGTGTAGTTCGGACAATGTCCTTTTTAATCACCGTCCTAACTACTTTGCTTTCTTGCTTTTCATTGACTTTAAAATTATTATCTGCTCTGCTAGTCCCAATATTTCTTTTCTGTTCCTACCAGCTAATTTGTTCTGTATAGTACATTCTATACCAGGGTTTCTCAACCTGGAGGTTGCGAGAGGGTTCTATGGGGGTCGCGAAGGTAAGAGATAAATAAAATTAGATTTTAATACCGGAAAATATTTTTAAATATTATTTTGATTTTTTCTGATAGACATATTTTTATTTTTTTACATACTGTTAAGAACAAAAATAATAGGCCTACCAAATATTTTCAAGGGGTGCAGAGTAGTTTAAAAATCAATTTAAATGAAAGAGGTGCGATATCAAACTAATGAGAACTGCAAATTGAAACAGCAGAAAAATACAAATGCAACAAAACCTGCATATTGAAATACAATTAAAATTGAAAGCTAATGAGATACCTGACAATAGTGTGATTTCACTAGTGCGACAATGTCTGGTTCAATCTTCGTGACGAGCATTATCAAGTCATTTCAAATAATAACTTTTTACAACTATCCAAGTTTTTTAAACCAAAGTTACAAATTACTTTATTTTTTATCATATGAGCCAAAATTAAGTGAGTTGTGAAATTTTCAAACGGCCTCCAATTCGAAACAGGATGACGGATCGGATTCGATATTTGTACTATAAAAGAACTGACCAATTTGATTTTAAACCATTCACTTTTAGAAAGTTACTGCATCCACTATATACAAGAAATGGATTCTATTATTATAGAAATAGATGGATATCGTGAGATCTCCGCAATAGGTATGTTAAAAATCCCACACAAGAAGCTTATTACAAACCATATATATATATATATATATATATGTGTGTGTGTGTGTGTGTGTGTGTAAATGATCGATAATGGCTTATATTCGTGTCGAATCAATAGTTTCCGGGGGCGCTAAGACAAACCGTATCACTTCAAATCCAAATTCAGCTCCTATTAGTACTCTATGCCCAAATTAAATGTATTCTTCCCGTGCAAAGACCGAGTATTCTGCTAGTGAAATTATAAAAACGCAAAATCTCTTTGTATTAGAGAAATGTTTGATGTAGCATAAGCACTTGGTCTTACCCTAGGATCACTTTATCTGTACTCTTTCTTTCCTCAAAAAACGCAATTTAGTTCTATAATGTATTTCTGAGAATATAACGGTAGTACTCGTAGTAGTACTTACTTATCATACAGTGTGATTTATTTTAAAAACTCATGAATTTCATTTGAGTCTAGAATTTCTAACTGAAGTTCGATTTTTATGCAGTTTGTGGCAAATGATCAAGGAAGGATTAAAGATTTATGGGACTCTGTTTACCTGTTTAAATTCATCCGGAGTAATATCGGCTACGCCTAAGAAAAACAATAAATATTCGCCATTGTACCTTACAATTGGAATGATGTGCGGTGGAAATTTGAGTTTTCTTCGTTAGATGACGACCTCTCAAAGTTCAATAAAAAACATGTAATTGAGTAGTTGTATTGGAAATTGTGCTGTATAGTTCTGTGCTATTATGTGAGTGTTTTCAGGACACAGTGAGTTACTCTTTGAAGCAACAGGTGTTTACCGCTAAAAGTTTTCTGACAACGGAATCTAATGTTGCTACGTAAAAGGCATTTAGAAACAAATTTGCCTCACGTTCTGCCCCAGAGAGGAAGAAAATATGGTTGATAGTGAATGAAGTGGAAGAAACAGGATCGTTTCAAAGTGAGACGAGGAATCATCGAATCTCGCAGGCGGGTGTTGTTGATGTCAGTTATCGACTCCTTAGGACGCCCAAAATATCTGACCGCCGTTTGTCGTAAGAAACCGGGTATAGCTATTCAAATGTGATTTATAGGTGTTGTCACTAACACTTAATTTGTATTTTCAATAACATTTAATTTGTATCCTGCAACTTCGCTTCAAAAATACAAAATCTCATTTCAATTGTAAGATACACTGACAAATATTTGCTGTTTTTCTTGAGGCGTAGATATTACCCCGGATAAATTTAAACCAGTAAACATAATCCCATAAATCTTTAATCCTTCTTTGATCATTTGCCACAAACCGCATGAAAATCTACTTCAGTTAAAAAATTCTTGACCCAAATGAAATTAGTGAATTAAAAAAATCACCCTGTATTTTCGGGTGTAGAATAACACTGATGAACTTCTTCCCCACAAACAAAAATTTCCGGGTGCGCGCCCGTACTAGATTCAAGTATGTCAATACTCAAAGTATTGTATATTACCATTTTGTAAAATCAAATTGCTGAAACTGCCTTTCTTTTCCTTCCTTATAGAGATGTTCAATCACTGGAGGATCTCTTTGGACTGTACCTCGATTCACAAGGTGGCAGCCCATCATTACCAGACGCAGGAGGTTCACGACCATCTTCAAGAATGTGGAACGATGATCAGGTAAGATTATTTCTTCCCTCATTAAAGCAAACACATAAGAAATTCCCATATATTAGTATTATAAATTTTATATTTTATTTTCTAAAATATTTTATAATAAACGTCTTGTAGTTGTCTCTGCATTATTTAATTTGAAACTTAGTTTGTTGATACTGCTAGTTCTTCTACCCGAGCTAAAGACCCGCTATACAGTATAGTTAAAATCGTGCTTAATTAAAAACTCTAATTGTTTACATTTAACAATTTTTTTTAGATTGCTTGCCAACCAACATGCAGTTACACACATCTATATTATAAAATTGAAAGTGACTATAATCATGACTCTTAATCTCTTGAGCCACCCGACCGATCTCGATCAAATTTTCAACATAGATAAGATTCAGACTTGGGTTGGCTTTTATTATATCACTTTGATGGTGCAACTTAGGGGAGGGGGAGAAACATTTAAAAATTATTTAAAATGAGCGATATTAGTGGTGAATCTATAGTTTTCAGGGTCGCTGAGATGAACAGGGACATTCACGATGCCTTTTAAATCCAAATTCAGCTACGCAACTTAGGGAGGGGGATACATATACCATCCACAGTTTTTCTAATTCAAAATAGGCCTCTTGAAATTTGGCTTTTTCACGATTTTGGATAGCCCTAGTTCTGATACTATGCGCTTTTCCCTACAGGTCCATATGAACTTTTTCTCTTATTTTGATGTGAGGAATCCGCTCTTACAGTTTGTCGGTATAGTTCATTAACACCCTGTATATATACAGTATAGCGATAAATTCGTTGCACAAAAGCAGAGGAGTGATTCCTGAGGGTAAAGCCAACAAAAAAAGTTCCAATAAACATAGGGCGAAAACCCCATTGTTTACGCGTTATAGGCTGCCGAAAACATGAAAAAATTAATTTTAAAGGTTCGTAGCTCCAAAACTATGGGACCTACCATAGTCGGATCAAGACTTCACATAGAAACTAGTATGTGCCCTATCCAAAAATGCGTATTTCAGAATCCTGAGGTGCTTCCACGACAATTTTTATAGAGGGAGTTTGACTACGGACCTATGATATAAAGTACTCTCCAACTACCTCCATAAAAATTGTTGCGTAAGTACCTTAGGATTTTAAAACATGTATTTTTGGATAGAGCACATACTAGTTCCTTAGTGAAGTCTTGACCCGACTACAGTGGGTGTCATAGTTTTGGAGCTATGGACCTTTAGAATTCATTTTTTCATGTTTTCGGCAGCCTATAAGACGTAAACGATGGGATTTTCGCCCTATGTTTATTGGAACTTTTTTGTTTGTTTTATTCTCAGGAATCACTCCTCTGCTTTTTTAGAATGAATTTAGCGCCATACTGTATATACTACACCATGCCGTTTAGATCCATGCTACTAAAAACAAAAACAGCATATTTCACGGAAACCACGCATATGAGATAAGGAGTTGTACATTTAAAATCTTGCCATTAACACAGCGAAACGGGTAATCGATGCTTGCTAGTATTAATGCTTAAATCTAAAAATGGTTTACGCCCTTGTACTAACAGTAACAGCAAAGCGCCTTTGTATTTATAGTAATCATCAACTCACATTTTTAAAGTAATTAATTGAAACAATGTAGTTTTTAAGTTGTAATTAATTTCCCGCAAATAGGCACACTTTCTTTAGTTCTTTTACTGGTTAAACTATGACAAGTTAACAAGAGAGCATTATAATATCCGTGACAATTACTAATCCATAATAAATTCCTATTAAATTAGTATGAAGAACAATTGAAAACTACATCTAGTGAGTTATTGTCTCAAATTGATTTTTAGAACAACCTACATTTCTACACGAAACAATCAAATGAAACTCAATTGACTTCAATCAGAATCTCAATTCAACTCAGAATCAACAAGTATACAATTTATTTGCTACAATTATATGATTACATTATATTACTTATGGCGATGGTTTATAATATTACTTATGGCTTAATAATATAATATATAATATTTGCTACAATTATATGATTACATTATATTACTTATGGCTTTGTTCATTAAATTAATTCAATGTTGTTAATTTATGACAATTATTAACACCATTTCCGGAATATTGAAATTGGATGTTAGCGATTTTCATTCGGGATTCATACATAACTGTATTAATCTTTCTTTTGGGTTATGCAAATTTAAAGCTACTTTCCTGAAAATACTTTTGTTTCAACTTCTCACTGCAAGCAGAACTCTCAAGGTGTCAAGCCTGAAGATCTTGTTGATTAAGAAGTTAGTTCCCTGGGACCGATTATCCTTGCATCAAATTGCTAGTCAATGAATCAACTCACGAATTGTATCATACATACATAAGGATATTTTCTTTTTACAATATGTAACAACTTCACTTTGTCCTTCTAGAAACTCAACATGTAAATCATCTCAGAAACTTTTACAGGTTATGTGACCCTATATTTGTAATCCATAATATTTTCAAATCGAGCAGGACTTTAAAATCATCTTCTACATCCTTAATCATTTACACTAATTTACTATTTTTATAACGTATACTATTACATCAATATATACTAATTTACAATCGTGAGCAATCAAATTAGATACCTGGCTAGTAACGTGTAGCATCCCTTAGGATTCGGCGATGCAGCATTGCATACACTACATAAGACAGGAAACGTTGGTGAGCCATATTGGTCCATGGTCTCTGCATAGCCTTCCATAATCCACGCAGATTTGTCGGAGCTGTGTCCAGGTCACGCAAACCTCTCTCGACAGCTTCTCAAATGTGTTCAATCAGATTGAAATTGCGGCTTTTGGAGAGTTAGGCAAGCATCTTCAGATTCGTGATGTGCTCATCGAAACAGTGAGTCACAATTCGGAAGCGATGTATTGAAGCTTTGTTTTGCTGTAGGTATAGGCTGCCTGCAGGGTGCAGGAGACGAAGAAATGGGATGAACGTGATCTATAAGCAGGTTCTTGGAACATTCACTGGTGAGGAACGTTGTCAGGCGAGCCAGGGATCCCATTTCATCCCACATGAATAGTCCCCATCCGAGGATACTACCACTACCTCTCAGAAACATACCCTACTGACAACAGGGATCCATTGCCTCATGTAGTTGGCGACGCACTCATAACCGTCATCGGCAGGTACCAACTGGTATCTCGACTTATCTGTCCAGGTGCTCTTTCTGCATGCTTCGAGTTTTCAATGACAGTGTTCCTTTACCCATATCAGTCATTCTGCCTTGTGATGGTATTGATCAGAGGCACCCTCTGGGGGACGCTTTCATCTGTACCACTGGCAAGGATGTGGTTCTCGATGACATGGCTGCTAACACGTATTCACTCGTCAATATTGTTCACTATTGAATTTTCGAGTGATCTGCTGCACTGTGGCCCATCTTGACACTCCTACAAACTGAAATGGTATTCCCGTCAACAACGCGTTGTACGCCATGACAGTTGGCCCTGGTGGCTGTGGTTTTGTCTGCATTCATGCACTCACGGAACATTCTTGATATAGTAGTCCTTGGAAAGCCCAAGTCCAGTGCCTGCTCAACTACGGAAATGGATGGGCCTTCATCTAATCTAGACAACCTGGCTGCGAACAAATACGGTAAAGTTTCTTGTCTTACCCATTCTGTAGTCAACTATTACTCATACAACCCTATGAGATCTGATGTCCTCTCTATTACATATCTTGTCCTCTATTGCATTCGCTGGGCCGAGCACAGCGATATTTCTTCAGAACGCCAACTATCTCTACTCGTTTCTCGTGAGTGTATATCTTGATTTAATTTGCGTGTAGCTATCTAACGCACAAAAAGGAGAATGTGATGAGTTCTGGGCTTAACAAGGGAAAAATAGTTTTACAGTAAACTTCCTAGTAAGGTGGCAACCAGTAAAGAAAGAGAATACATTTGGCCTTTATTTCAAAAAATATTTATACCAATAATCTCAGGCATTGTTCCAACAATTTTACTTTACAGTGAATTATTGTTTCCACTTCTGAGAACATAAATACTTGTGTTTAAGAAATGTGAAGTTCTTTTATCAGGAACCATTAATCATATTATCTAGCAAGTAAACATCAAAATTAAGAGATGACATTTGTAAAAGTATAAACGCAACATTGTTAAATTTCAATTCAATAAGCTTATATTCAAAAGATAACTCGCCCATCTGTTCAACATTTTCACTAAAAGAAAAAAACCTGTTTTTTTTTTTTTAAATTAGAAACATTAAAAATCTCATATTATTTAAAATATTGTCCCTGACTGTTACGGATAATGCCTGCAGTGCATATACTTTTATTTAGGAATGATCAATTGTACATATCTTCCGCAAGATTTACGTTAATAGACATGCTATTATTTGAAAGCAAATTCATATCTTTTTCTGTTTTATACAAAGACACTGAACAAATTATAATCTTTATATATATATATATATATATATATATATATATATATATATATATATATATGGAGAGAGAGAGGTTGGACAAAAAAATCTAAAACGTTTGCAAAGTGTGAAAATCATACCTAGTATAGTGTGGGGCCTCCTTTTGCGTCCAAAACAGCTTGGATCCGACGTGGATTTGACGTATACAGCTCCTGAATCGTGGTATGTGGAATTTTGTATCATTGTTCCTCCAAAACATGCTCTAGTTCCTCAAGGGATGCTGGTGGAGAGTAATGAGACCGAACACGCCTTTCTAACTCAGACCACAATGGCTCAATGATGTTTAGATCTGGTGATTGTGGGACCCAGGGGAGGTGTGATAGCTCCTGGTCATGCTTCTCAAACCATGATTTCACCGTTTTTGCAGCGTGACAGGGTACCAAATTATCTTGGTAGATGCCATCACCATCAGGGAACAATATTTGGGCCATGGGTAGAATCTGGTCCCCCCAAATGGCCTCATATGTCTTAGCATTCATCATTCAATGCAGGGCTTTGATGGGACCTGCAGTAAATCACGATATCACTGCCCATACTGTAACAGAACCACCCCCATACTTTACAGTTGGGAGCAGACAGTCTGTATCATAGGCCTGCGACGGTGTTCTCCATACGTAAACACGACCGGTTGTTGGAAACAAGGTAAAGGTCGATTCATCGGACCACATTACGTGTTTCCACTGCTCATGAATCCACGCCTTGTGGCCCTTGCACCACTGGATACGCCTTTTCGCATTTACTGCTGTGACCAGGGGTTTGGCGATAGCGACCCTGCCATGAATTTTTATTTTATGAAGTTTCCGTCCCCCTGTTTTCGATAAAACCTTGTTCTGTAGGCCGAAATTGAGTTCAGACGTAATTTTCATCACAGTGGTGTTCTTTTTAACTGCTACAATCCGTTTTAATGCCCTCCGGTCCCTATCTGACAGGATTGTCTTTCGACCACTGTTGTGCTTTGCAGATGTCGTTTGCCCATGAATTGTGTATGCTCTCGGGACATTGGACACAGTGCCTTTCGATACCACCACAATGTTCGCCACTGTTGCCACTGAAGCTCTAACCAGACGGTCACCAACGATCATGCCTCTTTGGAAGTCTGTCAGATCGCCCATTTTACCGCACCACTTTCACACCAGGACACTCACAGATGAACTGGTTACTGCTGACGGAAGAGGAAGGTCCACATGACACATTGAAAACAAAAAACGATTGGCAACCGCAACACGTGTTATACAGTGGAGGGCCAAACTTACGTGTCCTGTATGAAGTGTTTTTAGATTTTTTTGTCTATCCCCTGTACGTGTATGTGTATGTATGTATAACTCTGGAATACTTGGAGCAATTGTAACCAAACTCGGTACACATACTTGGTCCTTGAAGTCCAACTTCAGCTCTCAACGGGCGTAGCAGGGGAAGTACGAGAGATGAATATAAAAATGATCGCAAACAGTCGAAATTAGTATTGAATTCCTAGTTTTCAGGATCACTGAGATAAACAGTAATAGTTCCGATGCTTTTTAAATCCAAATTCAGTCCCATTAGTACTTCTAAGCTGGGGAACGGTGACATGTAAAAATAATTTAAAATCACCGATATTAGTGGTCGGAGACCCTAAGTTGATTGGTTACAGCTCCGATACCTTTCAAGTCCAAGTTCAGCCCCCAGTAGAGGTAAGATTCCCTAGCCCACCTGGCGGAATGCGAGGGTGTGACATTTAAAATGATCTAAACAACCGATTTAGTGTTGAACCTATAGTTTTCAGGGTCTCTGAGATTAATAGTGATACTCACGATGCAATTTAAGTCCAAGTTCAGCCCTTATTAGCACCCATGAAGGAGAGAAAGATGACACGTGAAAATAATTTATAATGACCAATATTAGTACAGAATCTATAGACTTCGAGGTCCCTACATTGGTTGATGACAGCTCTAGTACCATTAAAGTACACGTTCACTCCCTATTGAGGGTACGACCCTCTAGCACATCTAGGATGGAGTGAAGCGATGACATGCAAAATGACGGTAAACGGCCGATATTAGTGTCGAATTCGGAGTTTTCGGGATCGCTGAGATGAAAAGTGACCTCCAGTTGCCGTTTAAATCCAAATTCAGCCTCCTTGGTACTCCTGAAGGGGCAATGGTTAGATGTAAAAATAGTTGAATATGGCCGATATTACTATCGAATCCAGTTTTTGAAGTCCCTAAGTTGATTGGTAGCAGTTTCGACACCCTTTAATACCGAGTTCAACCTCCAATGGTAATAGGACCTCTTTGCACATCTAATATTATTCCTTTAATATTAATTCGGATAATATATTTTTTTAAAGAGAACAGTCAATAGTGAGCGATGCGATACTGGAAAGACTTCGTGACAGCTAAATTCCAAATCTTCATGCAAGTCATTCAGGCATGCAGTGACCCCACTGAGGACATGTGTGTTGCCACGTAGTGGGTAATGTAATTGACCGTTTTAGAAATGTTATCAGAGGAATTTGTGGACATACTGAACATGTATTGAAGTGAAATGTATTGTAAAGCGTAATGCATTGCCACTCGATGCCATCTGAGAATATTATTAAAAGTTTTAATCGAAACCAAATCCCGAATCATTTCACGCCACCCTATAGGTAGGAAATCTAGTGTGTTATAATTCCTTCTCTTCTATTTCTACATTTGATACAGATGGATTTATTCCAATCACCCATACATTTTATCTTTGTAAAGTTTATTTTTATTCCACATTTTTCGCAGCTTTTTCTCGTGTTATGTTATCTACTGTTTATTATGCATCCTTTACACTTACCTTAATGTACGTATAATAATATTAAAATGTCTATCTTTTTTCTCGTTTCAGGGTTCTAAATTGGAGACGTTGTATAAGTGGTACCTGAATAAGAAACAGCAACATAATTTGGATGTGACATACGATGA